>NC_090762.1:31234591-31239591 GCF_036898095.1 Palaemon carinicauda
AATACCGTCTGACCGGACGGGAATCAAAGTACAGCATAGTCTCAAAAAGACTAAGCTGGAATTGGAGACAGAAATCACCCCAGTTTGCAGCTGTGACAGACTATATTCTAAAAGCAAGACTCAAAGATGCTAACAGTTTGGAGAAAAAAGGCATCAAATGCTCGGAGAGATCCTAGCCACAAAACCCCAGCTTTACTGTGCAAACAGCTCAAGCCATGGTCCACTGCCAAGAGCTTGTTGACTTACGTCCCTCTACAGTATCCTCCTCCTTCCGTGACAATCCACACGGACGCCTAGGAACAGCGTTGGGAGGACAATAATAGATATAGAACTCAATAGAAAACTATGCAACAAGATCCCGAAAGTTTATGCTAAATTGAAACCAAATGCTCCTCCCAAGGCCACCTCATGGTCTTGCAATTAGCCTCCTCAATTGATAACGACACTAATTCTTATAGGGATCTTACCCAAAAATCAATCTTTTTGCTCGCTATGGCTTCTGGTGCTAGAGTCCGCGAGATTGTGGCACTTTCAAGGGATGATGGCCACATTGAATTCTCAGAAACAGGGGAAGTAAATCTTTACCCAGATTCTGCATTCCGGGCTAAATATGAACTTCCCATAAAACGTTGGGGGCCTTGTAAGATTGTTCTACTAAAGCCACGTGGAATGCCTTAAGGCATACCCGTTAAAGAATGGGGTCTTTAAAGGTGGAAAACTTTTTAAAGGGGAAACAACAGGATCTAATCTCTCTTTAAAACAGCTAAGGTCCAAACTCACCTATTTTATCAAAAGGGCTGACCCCGATAGTATGCCATTGGGTCATGATCCTAGGAAAGTTGTTTCTTCCTTAAACTTCTTCCTGTATACGTCCTTTGAAGGCTTACACGGGATGGAAATCTTCAAGAGCGTTTCTCAAACATTACTTGCATCAATTGGAAGAGATTAAACACTAAACATTTTGTGATGGCAGCTGGTAGTGTGATTAAACCAGCTACTTAGTGTCGTGCATGGACTCGTATGGATTGAATAATTGGAACTTTTCAAGTCTACATAATACAAGTGGCATAATATTCTTATTTGCAGTGTGTGTTAAACTATACATATAATTAAGAGTCAAAGGTGATATTCTCCTCTTATATGAAATTTTATTATGTTACTCTATTACATAATTCTGTTTACTACACATATTAATTGTACATATTATTGCACCAATTATTGTTACATTTATGAATTTTTGGAAATAATAAAAGATCATAGTTCTTTTTGCATTGCCTTTATATGGACCTACTGGACCCAACTAAAAAAGCAGCGCACCTCCATTTTTAAATTTTCCTTTTAACTGACTTCGATCTGATAGATCACTTTGAAGAAAGATTTCATTCACTGTTCAGATGATCATTTTGTTCCCAGGCAATTTACAAAAAACTCGCTTATGCTGCTCATAGCCTGGGCCTGTCGTCCCAACTGCTATGTGGAGTTGTAAACACACCTATTTATAATGGGACCTTTGTCCTTATATAATTAGTGAGAGGTCTAAGAACTCAAAGGGGTTAAAATCTCCAACTGGCCACAACTGAGAATGTTAATTCTCTGGTACACTTCCATCAGGACGACATGGCTCGCGACTAAAAAAGGGCTTTTGACATAGGAAAAATCTATTTTTGGGTGAAATAGCCATGTCGTCCTGATGGACCGGCCCGTTACTTTTCATACCCTCTCAATCCTCAGTGAGGGCCCGGCCAGGCCAAGCGCGGCTAGCGGGGAGGTTAGCAGCAAGAGGTTCCAGCTGATAATTGAAACCTTAGGTATCTTATGTAGGTGGCCAGATAGGAGTCGCGACTCCTATCTGGTCACCTGATAGGCCTCTCGAGTCTCATCATGCGATGGCTGCTACTGGAATGGCGAACCAGTGAACATGTTTTCAGCATACTGGGATCGGAGTTGTAACGGCTCTCTCACCCACATATCCAATCCTATCCCATATCCTTCAAGACAAGGTTAATTCTACTCAGGGAAGGATAGCCGTAGCTTGTTTTAAACAGGTTCCTGTTTCATACACGATATCTCGCTTTGATATTCGCTCCAGAGGATAAAACCCTGTGATACCTCTACAGGTAAAATTCTCTGGTATATCACTCACAGAAATATCCAAAGTAGAAAGCTGCCTTTAGGCACTTCCATCAGGACGACATGGCTATCTCACCCCAAAATAGATTTTTCCTATGTCAAAGTCCCTTACATAAATATATATTTACAGTAGATGTATAAATATACATAAATCCTGTCCTTGTGGTAGCCTATTGGAAATCTCCCTTCCCCGCTCAAGCTTGATGGTTTCCAGTAGTGTGTACAACCTCAACACCCTTGTAATCTAGGGATTAGGGATTTGGGGGAGCCTGTAGGTCTACCAGCTGAATCATCAACAGTTAATAGCTGTAATTACAGTCCACCTCCAGATGGTTAAGTGTTATCTTGAGGTGATAGAAGCCACATTTGCATCTGCACATACTGACTGTCACACATATATCTCCTTTTCCACTATTATCCCTACACTAAGGGATCGGTTGCCTGATGCACCCTCTTCTATATTTTCTATCAAAGGCATTCCATTCCACCAAACAATGTTCTTTCCATATCATCTTTCACCCTATCTAGCCATCGAATTCCCTGCCACCCTCTCATTATTTCCCTCTTAAGAGGTTCTTCCCGAGCCCTGCGCATTCTTTCCAACCATCCATCCTCAACACGTGCTCTCATTTATATATTGTGAAGAATTATCTTCAGACTTTAATTGGAGTCATCTTTTATTTTCATTCATCTTTTGCATGATTTGCTTTTGGTATCCTCTCTTATATTCTTTAATTCTTATCTTATTTACCCTTTGCACGATTTATTCTAATCCTATCTATCAAGATTCGATGCTCATTGTATCACACAGTTAGATTTCTACGATAGTCTTTGATGTATATATTTATTTCTATTTTATTTAAATCTCTCAGCACAATGGTCAATTATCAAGTCTATGTTGATTAGGAATGTTGTTGTCCTGTAATGAAGGCAAGATTAAATATGCTCAAGCAAAAGCAAATTTCAGTGGAAAATAAACAGGTGAGGTGTATGATCTATGCAAAAAGGGAGATGATAATACAGAACATTTATTTCCAGGCCCAAAATTAGGACAGTCAATGAAGGAAACAAGATATATGCGTAGGCATGTTGCAAAATCTTTGCAAGGATCTGGTTCTATACATAAGTAGGGCAATGCTTATGAAAGAAGTTAAAAAGTCCAAACCGGCCACAAAAGGTTGCCAAAACTGATGATAGAAAAGTGTTATCCCAACTGAGTTCAATGTAGAATGCTATAAAAGTAAATATTAAGATTTTCATTAATAATGTTGTTTATGACACAGGTAAAAAAAGCTTAATTAGAGCAGTAAGTATAAGCTTTGAAGCTTCGCACCTATCCACTATGCGATAGAGCATCCGCAATCTTACTTTGCGGAATGAGCATTTTGGAACCAAGACCCCATGGGGAATTTGCTTTCATTAAATCAATTATTGTACGTGCCAGACAATTAGGTTTTTATTTGCAGATGCACTCCACTGGAGCTGCAAAGTTTTTATTTGAATCTTTCATGTCCATTGCGCTGTGTCTAATTCATTTTTTGGTAACCTTAATGGACATCAGACACAATTTAATCTTCATCCATGTGTTGACTAACCCTTTTATTTACGGGATAACCAAGGAAATATTTATGTCTTAGATTTCAGCATCTAACTTTTAAGGTGGCTTTTTAAAAATGCGGTTCTTTCATGTTAAAGTAGGTAATACTCTGAAAGAAAGTGCCAGGAAGAAGGAGTCCCACAAGGTATCGTAATTAGTATTACATTATTTGTACTACTATTATTATTATTAGGATTCCACATAGGGGAATACTATTGTTTTTGGTAGTATTATTATTATTCTTTCCGCGCATTTTTTTTTCCAAAGAAATCTGTAATAATTATCATAGGTAGCCTATGGTAAGAATATGCCATAGACCCAGTTTAAGTGACCTTGACCTACTTTTCAAGGTCACAGGGACTTTTAAAGGCAAAATTTGAAATTGCCATTAGGCCTAGAGTATAAGCCGTATGGCTAAGGGCCTTATGGAAAATGATACAGAAGTAAATCCCCAGATATTGCCCTACTTTAATGCAAGTAGGTCAAGGTCAAGGTCGCTAATGGCCAAACCGGCTCAAAACAGGTTTGTTTCCGAGATCTCAAAAACCGGAAGGCCCAGAGCCCTGATCTTAGTGGCATATGATGCCCTATATATTTATCTAAGGTTAGCTTAACTTTTGTAGCGACTGCTTAATTACTTTTTTTAATATAGATTTTTAACTATTTTTGACATTGCAGAAACCGTGATTTTGTCAATTTTTCCATGAAATACTGGTTTTTGGTTATAGCATGCTATAGTAAACTACCCCAAACATATGCATAAAACCTCCAAATCAAATGTCAAATTTGACCTTGACCCTCATTATGAAGGTCATATGGCTATTTCATGGAAAATTTTGACGTGGGCTAAAAGTGATATTTTGTTGTCAACCCCCCCCCCCCCCCATTCACACATGCTCTTTCCGAATATGGGGTCATATTTAACCCGTGACCTTCACATGACCTTGCAAGTGCCCATTGTCTTCAAGTTCAAAGGTCAATTTCTCTATATTTATCATTTTTGCTTATGTTTTACCTCCATATACCTGCTATTATACAGATAAATTGCATTAGAATAGTTTGCTAAAATAACTCAAAATTTAGTCAAGGGGTCATTAGGCCAATAAACCATTACAGAATACCTTCTACTGATTGAGGAAAGCATTTCCACGCCTTTTTTTGCAGGGGAATCCTCCGCCATTGGCTTTGGCCAATTGCAGTCTAATTATTATTATTATTATTATTATTATTATTATTATTATTATTATTATTATTATTATTACTTGCTAGGCTA
>NC_090762.1:31244591-31339591 GCF_036898095.1 Palaemon carinicauda
GCCAGGAAGTTGTTCACAAACAAACAAATACACAAACTAGGGGTAAAACATAACCTTCTTCTAACTCCGTTGGCGTAGGTAATAAGCAGATACAACTAATAATATTAGTACTTTTGTTATTTATATGGTTGTTCCAGCAATATTTGCTAATGTAGAGACCTGGAGTGAAATAAGAGATAAAGATATTAAAGACCTGTAAAACCTACAGCACAAAATAACAAGAAATATGTATGAACAACCATCAAGTACCCCAAACAAGGGCATCTTGGCAGAAGTTTCATTAACTTTCATGAAAAGAGATGAATCAGAGAATCCCAATGGAAAGCGCTGGAATAGCAGCATTGAAAAAAAAATGAAAATGTAGAATGAAAATAGGAGAAATAAGAAATTTTGGGGAAAGGCCCATAAAAAATGAAAATGTAGAATGAAAATGGGAGAAAAAAGAAATTTTGGAGGAAAGGTACCTGAAAAGAAAAGAAAGGGGTAGAAATTGGGATTCATAGGCCTTACACCAATGAAATGGATATGGATAAGGCAATCCTTATACTGAAAGCAAGGTTTAATATGCTCAAACTAAAAACAAATTCCTGGGGAAAAATGCACTGATGATATATGTGATCTTTGGGAGGAAGAAGATAATACAGAACATTTAATTTTAAGACCGAAATTAGGAAAGTTTAAGAACAAGATATAAGAGTGTATGAGTTGCAAAATCCTGGTAGGGAGCTGGTTGTTTACATAAATAAGGTCATGAATCTAAATGACAAGTTTAAAGATATCAAATTTACCACAATAGGTTACCAAAAACTGTTAATAATGTATTATCCCAATTGATTTCAAGATAGAATGAGATAAAATTAAAACTGGAGATTTTCATTAAGACTTTTAATGGTTACAGGAAAAGAACTCAATGACAGTACTGTGTATAAGCTTAGAAGCTTTGTCCTTATCTATTAATTAATAGTGTTCGCTAACTAATATAATATATATATATATATATATATATATATATATATATATATATATATATATATATATATACACACACATATATATATATATATATATATATATATATATATATATATATATATATATATATATATATATATATATATATATATATATACATATACACACACACACACACACACGCACACACATATATATATATATATATATATATATATATATATATATATATATATATATATATATATATATATATATATATATATATGTGTGTGTGTGTGTGTGTGTGTGTGTGTGTAATCCTTTTTAATAGATGTTATGCGATCATCATCGTTGTGAATAATAATAATAATAATAATTAAGTAAAGGCAAGCTCGGTCAACATGTGCCCCGATAGTAATCTCAAATTCCCGTGAATGTAGGCGACGAATGAGCCTGTACTGACACCAGGTCGTTTCCTTCCGGAAAAACAAAACCATTTTCACGTCGCAGTTTGGTACGAAGTCATTTTATGGCCTGGGCTGGGGTAGGGTTTCAATAAGACCACCAATCGTTGTAGTAAAAAAAAAAAAAAAGTTGGTTATTTTATTTGTACTTCTGTTTTCTCGGTAATAGTATTTTAAAGCGAAAGGATTTTATGTTGCTGTGGAAAGCAGTAATAAAAGTTAAAACCTCAATCTTCAGAGAACACAGATTAACCCCCATAGTTGCATTTATGTCAGATTAAAAGAAAGAAAAAAAACATAACAGACTATAAGCCTATCAATTTCTTAATGGAAATGGACAGCTTGTTTTATTAGATGATAATCTAGTTACTTTGAAGTCTTACCTAAAATGCGTGTTAAAAATAATAAAGCGGATTTTTCAAGGAAAAGAAAGTGAGCAACTTCATGGCATTTGGATATAGAATACTATACATTTCTGATTGCCGACTTCAGGGGAATTTGACGCTAGTCCTTGGGTCCATGTCTAGGGGTAAGAAATTCCCAGAAATGTCATATCGAATCAACAGTAGGACATTGCCAAACGTAGGATGTATTTGTTGATATTGTTTATTTCGTTATGAAAAAGGGCTTTAGATGTGATTTAGTAATTCACATCTAGAGAATCATTTAAATATGATGGATTTCAATGCCTTAATCTACTGACAAAGGTAAATGGATGTTTACGCAATGTTTAAAAATGTTTTCCGAAAAGGCGAACGCATGGCAGCCCGGCGGCGAGCTTGTCTAGGTCTAGGAAAGCGTATCCGCCGTAGTTGAGTATTTGCCAGTGTCACATCAATTCAGGCCTCTTATTGATCTAGTATCTAAAGACTTTAATAATCCCGAAGGCGTTTTAACGCAGGTGAAACCGCTACCATGGCTGGGGCCATCATCGAAAACCTAAGCGGGAAGAAATTGGGCATCTTGATAGGAATCTTAATGATATGTCAGTTCCTGTGCTTTCTTGTGGGAGGATTGATCGGTGAGTCTGCCTTACGGGGTAACAAACAACAAAGGGACCGCCGATAGGAACCCCTGAATTTACCCTGATTATGATGATGTCATGCGGCGGTGTCCCTTCCCTGTGGTTCCTAATCTTTGAGTCTATAGTAGAAGAGTAAAGAATTTTTGTATGACATTTTGATCAACGCAAACCACTCGATTTTTAGATCAAACCTTTAGAAAAATCATTTTCACGGGAGCTGATTTGGACGTCTGATCAAATTAAACACTGAAATGATAGAAATTTACTGCCAAGATTATGTGAACGATTATTTGTATGTATTTTTTTTTTATTTTATCATTTGAAATTTACGTAGTTTATGGTAAAATGCTAATAATTTTGTAACAGTAAATAATCTAACCTACACTCTTGCATTTGATAATTATTATTGGGGAAATTAGCATTTGAAGCAGTAGTTAACTACAGTATTTATGAAACAATTATCGACCTTTGAATATTATCCTCACTTTAGTCTGCACATTGTAAAAAATTAGTCGTTTAAAAATTTTTCCAAAGTATGGTCAATGCTAAGTACTGAAAATGAGTAATACTTATAAAAGTTATATATTGAGCATTTGTAGGATGTTGGGTCACACTTCTAAACTTATAAGTCCTACCCTAACCTATCCAACCTAACTTAACATATCTTATCCTAACCTATTTAAAACAAAGTATATGGTGTGTCCAACCTGCTACAAACTACCCCATTAAATGTTCTCTTATCTAACATAGTCGTATACTATCCAACCCTTCCTTAAAGATAAGGCAGTGAGACTCACAGTGAAGCATCCCAACATAACTTGATTTAGGGTGCTGTTTAGGTAGGTCAACACACCCTAAACATTCTCCTACATTATGCAACAGAATCTCAACCTTCCTTAAGGCACTGTATCCTGCCTAACCATGGACTGTACTTCTCCATCCCATTTTAACATACTTTGTACTTATCTTAAATTTAACAATGACGAACTGTAGGAACTGGTGTTTGTTGATAATTTATTCATAATAGCAGACATAGAAGAAGGACTTCAAGATTAAGGGTTTTTAGCATGGAAAGGATTTGTAGAAAGGAAAGGATTGAAGATGAATATTGGAAAGAGCGAGCTTATGGGTAGTCATAAAGGACACGAACAACTAAACATTCAAGTGGAAGATGGTTCTGTGCTGAAACAAACAATGACATTAAGTACTTTGGATCAATGAAAACAGAAGAGGGCATTACTCAGAAAACTGATAGAGTGAAAATGGCATGGTGCAAATGGAGAGATGTAACTGGAGTTGTTCTAGACAAGAAAATGCCATCAAGACTCAAAATGAGGATCTGTTCTACCGTATGGTGCGCAAACTTTGGCACTTAAGAGAAAAGAGGAGGGACTTGGAAAGAACCGAGATGAGGAGGGTGAGATGAATTGCTGGAAAGGAGGGAAAGACGATATAAGAAGAATGTGTGGTATACGTAATTAAAAAGACTAAGGCTAGGGAAGCTCGTGGGAGATACTATGGCCATGTAGTAAGAAGGGAGTATGTGGAACAAATCAAGATCTCTAAGAATTTGCCCGTGAAGGGGAGGAGGACTGTAGGGGTGTCGCAGATCAGATGAATGGATGTGTTGAGGAGGGATATGGATGGGGTGGGACTGGAAGAAGAATATCCAAGGAAAGGAAATAGATGGAGGAAGTTGACTTGAATGGCCGACCGTGCTATACAGTGGGAGTAATAAGGTCGAAAGAAGATGAAAATGTATAAGAAATTCACATTAAGAATATTGTCTTTAACGAAGATAAAATACTGATTACTGTAGTTGAAATAAAGTCTGTTACTGTATATGTTTAAGTGGAATTTTAAATCTGAGATTGCAACTAGGTTGATAAATATGTAAAGAAGTTGTAATTATTGTATGCGATTTCACGAGTTCCTTACGAAAGTAATGTGACAAATTTCTACAGAAGTGATTGTCTTCTGTTTCATATAAAAGAATACATTTGACTGTGATTTATTGCACATTTATATTAATTTAGTGAGTGCTCTCAGCCTATATTTAACATTATATCAAATGCTGTATATCCTTATTACCTTATTAATTAGCCATGCTTCAGTATATATCATAAATAACAAGGCTTACGCTCAAAACGAAGGTTGGCTATAGTGTATAATGTTAGTTCAGGAATTGGATAACTACAATTCACATTCTCATACTAATTTATCAAATTCATTTTTCTGTAAGCCTTATTGAATATTTGTTTCTATACTAGCACAACCTTTTTGTCCTTAACATAAGAGATAGATGCTGTATCAGCAAAAGTGGAGTATTTAGTGAGAGAGCAGTCAGAGGTTGAGCCAACGCTCCTTGCCAACCTGTGACAAACCAGCCTCTCTTATTGCCGTGCACTTCACTACCTCGGTAGTTTACGAGGGCGCGCCTGTTCGTAATTACTCCTTAGTGCGCTCACACTCGCCCCGTTAGAACAATCAACTCTCGCTAGCAAGGACGACAGGTCATCTATTTGTGCTCGCCTTTTCTTGGGTACGCCCGGAAGGGATCATAAGCACACTCGTTCCCGCGCCGCCTCAGCGGGTGCTGCTCTGTTTACGAAGGATGCTCTTTGATTCACAAAACTGGTCAAGGCAGTGCCGCAGGCAGTTTCTGGACCGGCCCCAATAGCACCTGTTGTACCCCCAGCGAGTACCTCTCATATTCTTCTCAAGGTATCAAGAGTCCTCTGGAAAGGGCAGTCCATCTTCAGATCCAGATAGAGTAGCATTGCAGCAAGGGAAGCTCCTCTTCCTACTGCTCCTTATTGGTACCTGGACTCTAAGGCCTCCAACACCGGCATAGACCCTGAGTGGGAAAGTTTGGGTATTATCCCAATCAATCTCCAGAAGAGCAGAAACAGGCAACAGCAACCAACGCCTCCCCAGGGGATACGTTACATCCAAAGACTAGCAGGGTTTTTAGATCTTGTTCTTAGACAAGTATCGGCTTCCGTTAGTAGAAATTGTCCAACCAAAACCTTCTGCTTCTCCCTTGGAGGAGGTAGCAGTTCCTCCTCTCTTTTCTTCGAAGATTTCGTGACCTAAATGGGATACGAGGAAGGAATCTTCTCTCCTTGCGGCTTTCAGTTCAGCTCCGAGAGAGGAAGGGCACGATGACTCTTGCAAAGAACTGGACCTCGAAATCCGCAGAAAGGTGTTAATGGTTCGGCATCCTCCTCAGCAAGAGGCAAACATGGATCAGGTTGAAAAGTGCTCTATGTAGCTGCTTCGTGGTTGGACAACTGGTTGGTGTCAGTGGGGTATCATTTTAGGAGTGAGGACTTTTACTCAGAGTAAAAGAGGGAGGCTATGTCTATCCTTTTGTTCTCCGGGGCTAGAACTGTAGAGTTCATAATCCACAATATGGTCAAGCAGTAGATCAACTGGATTCGAAAAAACCGAGTCTGTGACTTCGTTGTCTCAAAATTCCAAAGGCATGTACTGAGGAGAGAACCGGTCAAGTTTGCCAATGCTTTGATGGAGGGTTCTTCACTCTTTAATGTGGAAGACATCAGGGCAGTTGCTGAACACTGGAAGAAGGTTAGTCATGACTCCCTCCTCCACTGGGCAATGATATTGTGCCCTTACTCCTCAGCACCACCTCGACAAAGATCGTCTCCACAAGATCGGGGAGAAGAGATGGTCTCATGCTCAACCCATCTATCGTTTAGGAAACAAGGCCACAAGCAGACCTTTCTTGCTAGAGGGTCAAGAGGCAGAGAAGGTAGACATGGGTGTGCCCAATGTGGGCAGGCATTCCTCTTATCCATCCACTGGTGGAAGGATGCCTACAGAGTAGGTGGCGGAGGTGGATGTTTCACGGAGCTGAACCTTGGTCAGTATCCATTCTCCGCGTGGGCTACAACGTCCCATTCACTCTCTTTCTTCCCATGTCATCACATTCCAACACAATGGGATCCACAAGGAAACGGGCCCTTAAGGCCAAAATTCAGACCATATTAGAGAAGGGAGCCCTCCAGGAGGTCCTAGATGGGTCCCCAGGCTTCTACAGTTGACTCTTTCTTGTAGAAAAGGCATCTGGAGGCTGGAGACCAGTCATCGATCTCTCCTCCCTGAAGGACTTTGTTCAACAGATTCCATTCAAGGTGGAGACTGCAGAAACAGTCAGACAAGCTGTCAGACCAAAGTACTTTATGATAACACTGGATTTAAAAGATGCACACTTCCAAGTCCCAATCCATCCATCATCAAGGAAGTACCTAAGATTCATCCTGAATAAAAAAATATACAATTTCAATGTGCTGTGGTTTGGCCTGTCCACAACCCCCGAGATTATTATTATTATTATTACTAGCCAAGCTACAACCCTAGTTTGGAAAGCAAGATGCTATAAGCCCAAGGGCTCCAACAGGGAAAAATATCCTGGTGAGGAAAGGAAATAGATAAACGATATGAGATAGAATTAACAATAAAATATTTTAAAAACAGTAACATCAAAACAGATATGTCATATATAAACTATAAAAAGACTCATGTCAGCCTGGTCAACATAAAAACATTTGCTCCAACTTTGAACTTTTGAAGTTCTACTGATTCAACTACCCGATTAGGAAGATCATTCCACAACTTGGTAACAGCTGGAATAAAACTTCTAGAATACTGTGTAGTATTGAGCCTCATGAGGGAGAAGGCCTGACTATTAGAATTAACTGCATGCCTAGTATTACAAACAGGATGGAACTGTTCAGGAAGATCTGAATGTAAAGGATGGTCAGAATTATGAAAAATCTTGTGCAACATGCATATGAACTAATTGAACGACGGTCCAAAGATTAATACCTAGATCAGGAATAAGAAAATTAAAAGACCAAAGGTTTCTGTCCAACAAATTAAGATGAGAATCAGCAGCTGAAGACCAGACAGGAGAACAATACTCGAAACAAGGTAGAATGAAATATTTAAATCACTTCTTCAGGATAGATTGATCACCAAAAATCTTAAAAGAGACTAAATTTTTTGTGCAATTGAAGAAGACACAGACCTGATGTGTTTTTCAAAAGTAAATTTGCTGTCAAGAATCATACCTGAAATTTTAAGAGAGTCATACTAAGTTAAAGAAATATTATCAATGCTGAGATCTGGATGTGTAGGAGCCACTGTCCTTGACCTACTTACAATCATACTTTGTGTTGTGTCAGGATTCAACTTTATACCCCATAATTTGCACCATGCACTAATTTTAGCTAAATCTCTATCAAGGGATTCAGCAACGCCAGATCTACATTCAGGAGATGGAATTGATGCAAAGAGAATAGCATTATCTGCATATGCAACAAGCTTGTTTTCTAGACCAAACCACATGTCATGTGTATATAAATTAGTATAAAAAGTAATGGGCCAAGAACATTCCCTGTGGAAAACCCATCAACAACAACTCTTTGAGATCTATTACTTAAAAAATAAATAATAATGCTAAGAAACAACTCACTCACTCACAACTGTTTGAGTTTGAAAACAAGGGCCTCATAATTAACACAGTCAAAGATAAGCACTAAACACAAGACCAATCATACGAACTTCCTGACCACAATCAAGGGATTTCTGTACAGGATTGGAGATTGTAAGAAGGGCATCACATGCTCCAAGGCCTTTACAAAAACCAATTTGCAAACTAGGGAATAGATGATTACCTTCAGCAAACCTATTAAAACGTTTTGCCATAAGATGTTCAAAAACTTTAGATAATATGGGAGTTATGGAAATTGGGTGGTAATCAGTTGGACTTGAGCTACCACAAACACATTTACAACAAACTTTTCATTTGTATCTACATGGGCTCACAAGAAAGGCATTCATCTATTAAGATACCTGGACCATTGCCTGATTCTAGCAGACTCGGTAGAGACTCTTCTCCAATATCGAGACAAGCATTTTGAGTTTTGCTTCAATCTGGGGATCGTTGTAAATCCCGAAAAGTCCTCTCTGCAACTATCTTGAAACTGGTATACCTTGGAATGCAAATAGACACTCAACTAGGCAATCTTTCCATCCATAACCAGAATAGAGAGACTAACGCAGACAACTCACTCATTTCTGATGCAAAACATGCTACCAGCATATCGGTGACCTCACCTGTTGAGGCACTTCACCTTCTTGGAGAATCTGGTTTCCAACAGCTATCTTAGCATTCATTCTCTCCAGTGGCAGTTGAAGATCTTTTGGTCCCAGCACAATGACCCTCCAAACCTCCAGGTTCCGATAGGGCCAGAGCATAAGACCTCAGGGGAGGTAGACCTTCTCTCTTCTCCCTTGAACTTGATGCTCTTCACATATGCATCAAAAGAAGGGTGGGGGCTCATCTGTTGCATCACTCAGCCTCTAAGACTATGGCACGAACCCAAGCAGCAGTGCCACATAAACCTCCTGGAAATGAGAGTAGCCATTCTGGCTCTCAAGCAATTCTAACAGCTCCTCCTTTCAGGACACTCCAAGGTGCTGATGAGTAACAACACCACAGTACAGTAGCGGCGTACGTAAACAAGCAAGGAGGTACCTTTTCTTATCAAGTATGCCATGTAGCTGAAGAAATCCTAAGATTGACAGACGACAACTCGATAGCCCTATCAGCCTGTTTCATCCTAGTCAAGAAAACATCCTGGCAGACAAACTGAGTGGTCTTTGAATCATCAGATAGCCAACATAGTCATAACTTTGTGGGGTTCGCCAACAATAGACATGTTCGTGATGCCCCTCCATCAGAAGTTTCTGGTGTACTGATTACCAGTACAAGATCCTCAGGCCTTTTGGCAAGATGTCCTCCAACATTAGTGGGACAAGCTGTACGTCTATGCGTTCCCTCCCCTTCTGCCTAGTAAGGAGGCTTCTTAGCAAAGTAACGGCATCTCAAGATCTATCGATAACCCTGGCAACATGCAGAGTGGTTTCCAGACCTTCTGCATCTGCTTACAGGTGTGCCTAGGGAGCTACCTCCACTTCCAGATCTAATCAGATTTACCACAAGGCAGTGGCTTCACTATATCTTCAAGCCTGGAGGTTATCCAGCATCTCTCTTGAAGAGACTTTTCGCTAGTTGCAAAAATGATGTCTGGATACCTCTTGGAGTCTTCTTCCACCGTCTATCAAGGGAAGTGGGTAATCTATTGTGGTTGGTGTCGTGGAAGGGGTATCACTCCTCTCGATGCCACTGTTGCAGGGATTGAAGAGTTCTTGTTATTCTTTGATGCTTAAGACGGTTTTGCTTTTCGTACTGGCCTCTGTAAAGATAGTCAGCGAGTTGCATGGTCTTTCTTATAATGACATCCATTCAAGGGGATGGGCGCACGTAACACTCAACAACCTGAGTTCGTTGCCAAGACTCAAAATCTAGCTGTAGTGGATCCTAGGTTCAGGTCCTTCTGGAATGAGTGTCTCTGTGCTGTAACCGATGACCCAGACTAATTGCTATTATGCCCTGTGACCGCTCTTAGGAGTTACCTTAAACGAACCAGGGAGCTTGCCCACACGTCAACAAACTGTTTGTGAGTACGGGCAGGGTCAAGAGGAGAGTCACCGGGAATACAATCTCTTCCTGGATTCATCAGGTCAATGATAGGGCCTTGAATCCAGACTCTCCTCCTCAAGGTTGTAAACTTAAAGCTCATGAGAGTCATCAGTACATCCCTAGCATTCAAGAAGATCTACTTTGCGGTGCAGATACTTTAGGCAGGTGTTTAGAAGAATCAGACAACCTTCACAACCACTACCTGCAAGATGCAACACACAGAAACCTGGGTGCAGTACCTTCTCCATAGGTCCTGTGGTGGCTGCACAAAATGTGATGTAAGACACCTCAGCTTCTGCAGGACAAGTATTAGTCAGTCGATGGCAAACGTTACTAGGGAGTTTGTCTAGATTGAATGATCGAGTGACTGGCCTTTTCTTCAACTTCCCCCGTCTTAGGGTACAGTACCTACGGAACTCGGCAAGCTGACCACCTCCATCTGCAGGTAAAAACCATATCCCTTGTATAACCTGATATATGGAATATATTTATGTCCCTGTCCTCCCTGCGAGGGGGACTTTAATACTCCAAGAATCTTTACCAGCTCAAGTCACAATGCCTAGTTCTCACACATCACACGGCATTGCCTAGGCTGTTGGCTTTCGCATACCTTAGAGACTTAGTGAGGTGTTAAGATACCTCTATTAAGCTCGTGGGAAGCACAGAGTCACACGCCAGGTTATTGTACTAGCAATAGGGTTTGTATTAGGTGTTGGAACAATTTCCTAACTACTGTATAGAAACCTTGAACTCTTTACTCATACTTGAGCTACCATCACCTATCCCCAAAAAGTGATGTGACATCACCGGTGTATGTGTGTGTGAGCGAGGTGGCTGGTCTACCACCACTAGCGGTGGGTGGTTATACCTCGGCAAAAGTTTGTGGTTAGTTTCAGCTTTTGTCGAAATATATTATTATTATTACTATCTTAGCTACAACCGTAATTGGAAAAGCAGGATGCTATAAGCCCAAGGGCTCCAACAGGGTAAAATAGTCCAGTGAGGAAAGGAAATACTGTAATGAAATAAACAAACTACAAGAGAAGTAGTTAACAATTGAAATAAAATATTTTGAGAACAATAATAATGTTAAAATAGATCTTTCTTATATAAACTATAAAAATTTCAAAAAAATAACAGAAAGAAAAATAAGATAGAATAGTGTGCCCAAGTGTACCCTCAAGCAAGAGACCTCTACCCCAAGACAGTAGAAGACCATAGTACAGAGGCTATGGCACTACCCAAGATTAGAGAACAATGGGTTGATTTTGGAGTGTCCTACTAGAAGAACTGCTTACCTTAGCTAAAGAGTCTCTACCCTTGTCAAGAGGAAAGTAGCCACTAAACAACTACAGTGCAGTAGTTAACCCCTTGGATTCTTAGAGTTGTCAGGTGTATGAGTACAGAAGAGAATGTGGAAGTAGGCCACACTATTCAGCGTATGTGTAGGCGAAGGAAAATTGACCTGTAACCAGAGAGAGAGGGATCCTATGTAGTACTGTCTGGCCAGTCAAAGGACTTAATAACTCCCTAGCAGTAGTCTCAATAGGTGGCTGGTCCCCTTGTCAACCTACTACCTAAAAAGTAAATAGCTTAAGATTTGTATAGTTAGGAAAAATACAAATCACTTTCAAATTTATCATTTTAAAAGACTCGGGTTTGCATACCTAAGAAAAGTATAAATTACTTTTAAAATTTGTTTCTGAGATCTATTGTATACTGATTTTACATTGTATTTAAATTTTGTTTCCATAGTTTTGCAACTTTTCAACTAAAATTATATCTTTCAGCTCCTGCTCCATCATCTTCCATGTTAGTGTTGGGAACAAAGTGCATTGACAAGAACTATGAGAGTGACAAGTGGTATTGGATCCGTGGCAAGCACATATGTAGGAGCATTCAGAACAACAATGATCCTGTTATTCAGGAGCAGCATATTACAGCAAACAACATTATCTTCACCTTTCAGGTATGGAGACTTGCTTTGACTCCTGTGTTTATCCTTATGGTTCTTTTTGTTTTTGAAATTATCTTCTATAGTTGTGTTGTACAGATACTTGCTTTGACTCTTGTGTTTATGCATATGGTTCTTTTTGTTTTTGAAATTATCTTCTATAGTTGTGTTGTACAGATTTTAACGCTTCATTACTGTATTCTTTATTATTGACATGAATTACTAGAAATTCTTTTGTTACTGATGCACTACATGAAAATAGACTTAAGAAAATAAATATAAGTACAGTATGTGATATCTTTTGATTAGCATACAAAACCAGGCCTAAGTCCTGTAGTGAAATAGCTTTTCTCATATTAATCTACATAATGGTAATTGGTGGTAAAAGTCCAGCCTGGATTGCTTCCGGTCATAGATATTTATTTACTCATGATCTTTGAAAAGGGGGATTGCTTAGTGATTGTATTCTTTTGCCTGTTATTCAGTGCAGGTATTTCTCTGGGTGTGCTCCGCTTCCATCTCTCCTGTGCTACGAGACCATGAATGATCATGAGAATGTGTGTTTTTTTTTTTTTTTTTAATGAGTGGGCATTGGTATTTGTTATTAGGCAATAAGCCTCCTTTTATGGTTGACAAATTTTAAGTTATTATAAGGTAGCGGGTTTGTTTCTAAAGTAATAATTGCTTCTTAAAAGATTCAATTTTTCAATGGGCTCTTTGAAGAAACACTGTTTGCTGTGACTATGGTGCATTTTTCATCATTATTCATGCTTGCTTTACTTGAATAATCAGCACATTATGATAATTAATACTATACACTCACTATAGTGTATCTTGTAGCCTCCTTTTGGGGTATGAATTATTTTACAGTTTTAGAAGACTCCTAAACAAACTTAGCCTGTAAGGATGGGGTGTTTCATGAAAGTAAACTTGATTTATATTTTTTTTATCTAAGGATTTTGATTCTTTGATTATGAACTTGCAAATCTTAACTGTAACTGATATCATGGTATAAAACACATTTATTTGTTTGTCCCAACAGCCATATTCAAGTTTTAGTAACACTGATAATGGGCAGTAAAGAAGAGGGGCGAGTGATGTCCTCAGGTTGTGGGCTATTTATCCTGTCCCACACAACCTAGACATTACCTCTTTAGTCAAGTAATGTGAAAGTGAATAAAAAGATTCCTGGTAAGACTATTTCTTTGGGCGACTGGGTATAGGGTATCGTGAGCACTTTGCACAAAAGTATGTTATAATTAGTTGTTGGTTGAGGGGATTTATAAAAATAAATTTTATTAACATTGTTTATTTGGATTTTTTCCCCAATCATATTTCACATTATTTAGATTTTGAAGAGGTTAGCTTATCGTTATTTCACATGTATATAATTTTTTTTTCTATTTTAACCAACAGATTCCTAATCCTAAAGATGGCAAGGTGCTGGACTATTCCAGGTGGCAACAGAATCTCATCGCAATTTTAACGGTGGATGTTCTTTATGATGAGGATGAGCAAGTCGGTAGGGTTTTTGTGTTAAAAGTTCATATGATACGTGTGTGGCATAAAAAATGTGTGTATTGTAGTTTGCTTTAACATTGGTATTTACTCCTTATTGTGTATAAGTTTTGCTGATGCCATTAATGTTACAAAAGTGTGAAAATGGTTATTTAACAAAGCTTGTCTTTAGATACAACTTAGTTATGTATTCATTTACCATATATTCCGAATCTAAAATTGAAACATATTGGCTAAAATTTCCCTAAGATTTACAAATTAAGTCAAATCAGTAATTGAATATAGTGTAAACTGGTTTGACAATTACACAGTAGTGTTACATTTTTTTTTTTGTTTATTCAAATACATTGTATTTTAGACAGTTTGTATATTCTGAAAGTAGTCTTAGATATATCATTATACTATACTATTATTCTAAAAGTTTTGTATATAATGAACCACAACAGAAAATTGTTATATTTGTAAATATGTTTTAGGTATTCTTTTCCTTTTCTTTTTACTATTTCCATTGTATTATGGCTGAAGTATAGAATGAAATACTTTATTGGAGGTATATATTTACAGATCCTGATGCTGTGCTAACCTTAGAAGCTCGTCTTGGTTACCGAAATAGGGGCGATCCAGACAACAAATGGACAGAATATGCATCTTCGGTTGAACAGAGGCGACTTGATTGTAGCATAGAGTCAGCAAACCGTAAGCCAGGATACATGTATAGTTGCACCCATGTTCCTCTGTTTGAATTGGGGTCATTACATCATGACTTCTATCTCTTAAATGTTCGTTTGCCCATAAGAACAGAAGAGGAGATGGAAAAGGGTTTAGCCCCCATCAATTATGGAATTGGGCATTTGGCTGATTTATGGGTGGTAGTAAGTATTAGAGTTTCTTTTGCTTCTGTTTTTACTCTATATAAGCTTGATATTCCAAACACCTCACCATTTTAATGTCGAAAATGTTTTGACTTAGTGTACAATTCTATACTGTATTACATTGCCTCTGGCAATACATTAATGAAGATATATTCATAAGTTAAGTTTTGTTTAGAATTTTTTTTTTATTTCAGTTTATTCACCAAAATGGTGGTTTCACAAAGGTATGGGTTTCACTGAAGACAATTTTCTTCCCAACCATTGTTGCTATCATGATCTGGTTCTGGCATCGTGTTTCCCAACTGTCACGGCCACCTGCTCTTCTTGAGTACATGCTTATGCTGCTTGGAGTTGCTTTGACTGTATTGAATTGTAAGTAGTTTCTTGTGTCAACTGAAAAGGTGCTCTAGAGATTTAAACTTTACTTCCTAATATACTTGTTTGTTACCACGAATGGCTGGTTACCTGTGAGAGAGTAGATGCTCAAATTGATGGTTTTTGTCAATTACTTTGTAGTGATATTGTAACACTTTTAATCTATGTATGCTTTTAAATTTATTTCTTTGCTGTATATGCAAATACACTACTTTGTAAAGTATTCACTTTGAATTTAGTAGACCTAATTTGCATCAAATATTCTTAGGAAAAGCCTTTTCCCCTCACAGCAGTATTCTGACCTTCACCCAGAATGCTTAAGTATACCGTTAGTAAAATATTGCCAAAAATAGATTGTTGTGGCATGACATACAGTATACAGTAAGTTAATAGTTATTGGCTTTTTCATGCTAATCTGGATCTCATGTCTTGTGTACTTTTCAGTGTGTTTTCTTAGGGATTTTTATTTTTCTCCTTTCGTTATTCTGTCATCTGGCATGACCTGTTATAGTTTAAAGTAGAAATATGCAAACTCATTTTTTTGATATGGTTTACTTGGCTGCATTTTGCTCAGTCAAGAAGTTGGGTTATGCTTTAGCTTTAGACTTTATCTAATTGTGATACCACAGGCTTTGTATTGATAAGTTAAGTTGCTAGATATTTACATACATATACCAAAGGCACATCCCCCAATTTTGGGGGGTAGCCGACATCAACAAGAAACAAAAACAAAAAAGGGGACCTCTACTCTCTACGTTCCTCCCGCCTAACCAGGGACTCAGCCGAGTTCAGCTGGTACTGCTAGGGTGCCACAGCCCAACCTCCCACATTTCCACCACAGATGAAGCTTCATACTGCTGAGTCCCCTACTGCTGCTACCTCCGCGGTCATCTAAGGCACCGGAGGAAGCAGTAGGGCCTACCGGAACTGCGTCACAATTGCTCGCCATTCATTCCTATTTCTAGCACGCTCTCTTGCCTCTCTCACATCTATCCTCCTATCACCCAGAGCTTTCTTCACACCATCCATCCACCCAAACCTTGGCCTTCCTCTTGTACTTCTCCCATCAACTCTTGCATTCATCACCTTCTTTAGCAGACAGCCATTTTCCATTCTCTCAACATGGCCAAACCACCTCAACACATTCATATCCACTCTAGCCGCTAACTCATTTCTTACACCCGTTCTCTCCCTCACCACTTCGTTCCTAACCCTATCAACTCGAGATACACCAGCCATACTCCTCAGACACTTCATCTCAAACACATTCAATTTCTGTCTCTCCATCACTTTCATTCCCCACAACTCCGATCCATACATCACAGTTGGTACAATCACTTTCTCATATAGAACTCTCTTTACATTCATGCCCAACCCTCTATTTTTTACTACTCCCTTAACTGCCCCCAACACTTTGCAACCTTCATTGACTCTCTGACGTACATCTGCTTCCACTCCACCCTTTGCTGCAACAACAGACCCCAAGTACTTAAACTGATCCACCTCCTCAAGTAACTCTCCATTCAACATGACATTCAACCTTGCACCACCTTCACTTCTCGTACATCTCATAACCTTACTCTTACCCACATTAACTCTCAACTTCCTTCTCTCACACACCCTTCCAAATTCTGTCACTAGTCGGTCAAGCTTCTCTTCTGTGTCTGCTACCAGTACCGTATCATCCGCAAACAACAACTGATTTACCTCCCATGCATGATCATTCTCGCCTACCAGTTTTAATCCTCGTCCAAGCACTCGAGCATTCACCTCTCTCACCACTCCATCAACATACAAGTTAAACAACCACGGCGACATCACACATCCCTGTCTCAGCCCCACTCTCACCGGAAACCAATCGCTCACTTCATTTTCTATTCTAACACATGCTTTACTACCTTTGTAGAAACTTTTCACTGCTTGCAACAACCTTCCACCAACTCCATATAACCTCATCACATTCCACATTGCTTCCCTATCAACTCTATCATATGCTTTCTCCAGATCCATAAACGCAACATACACCTCCTTACCTTTTGCTAAATATTTCTCGCATATCTGCCTAACTGTAAAAATCTGATTCATACAACCCCTACCTCTTCTAAAACCACCCTGTACTTCCAAGATTGCATTTTCTGTTTTATCCTTAATCCTATTAATCAGTACTCTACCATACACTTTTCCAACTACACTCAACAAACTAATACCTCTTGAATTACAACACTCATGCACATCTCCCTTACCCTTATATAGTGGTACAATACATGCACAGACCCAATCTACTGGTACCATTGACAACACAAAACACACATTAAACAATCTCACCAACCATTCAAGTACAGTCACACCCCCTTCCTTCAACATCTCAGCTTTCACACCATCCATACCAGATGCTTTTCCTACTCTCATTTCATCTAGTGCTCTCCTCACTTCCTCTATTGTAATCTCTCTCTCATTCTCATCTCCCATCACTGGCACCTCAACACCTGGAACAGCAATTATATCTGCCTCCCTATCATCCTCAACATTCAGCAAACTTTCAAAATATTCCGCCCACCTTTTCCTTGCCTCCTCTCCTTTTAACAACCTTCCATTTCCATCTTTCACTGTCTCTTCAATTCTTGCGCCGGCCTTCCTTACTCTCTTCACTTCTTTCCAAAACTTCTTCTTATTCTCTTCATATGACTGACCCAGTCCCTGACCCCACCTCAGGTCAGCTGCCCTCTTTGCCTCACGTACCTTGCGCTTTACTTCCACCTTTTTCTCTCTATATTTTACATACTTCTCTATACTATTACTCTGCAGCCATTCTTCAAAAGCCCTCTTTTTCTCTTCCACTTTTACCTTCACTCCTTCATTCCACCATTCACTGCCCTTCCTCATGCTGCCTCCTACGACCTTCTTGCCACATACATCACTTGCAATCCCAACAAAATTTTCTTTTGCTAACTTCCACTCCTCCTCTAAATTACCAGTTTCTCTTACTCTCACCTCGTCATATGCCATTTTCAACCTTTCCTGATATTTACTTTTTACCCCCGGTTTTATTAGCTCTTCAACCCTCACTAGCTCCCTTTTACATCCACCTACTCTATTCCCCCACTCTTTTGCTACAACTAATTTTCCTTCCACCAAAAAATGATCAGACATACCGTTAGCCATACCCCTAAACACGTGCACGTCTTTCAATCTTCCAAACATTCTTTTCGTTATCAACACATAATCCATTAATGCCCTTTCTACTACTCTTCCATTTGCCACTCTTACCCATGTATACTTATTTTTATCTTTCTTTTTAAAAAAGCTAGCACTTATTACCATCTCTTGTTCAACACACATATCTACCAGTCTCTCACCACTCTCATTTTCACCTGGTACGCCATACTTTCCAATGACACCTTCTACCTCTCCAGCGCCCACTCTAGCATTTAAGTCACCCATAACAACTACATAATTCCTTCTACCCAGTCCTTCTACACACCTAGTTAATTCATTCCAGAACTCATTCCGCTCTCCTTCACTTTTTTCACTACCTGGCCCATACGCACTGACAAACGCCCAACATTCCCTACCCAACCTAACCCTTACCCACATTAACCTAGATGATATCTCCTTCCATTCCACTACTTTACCTGTCATCCATTCACTCAGCAATAAAGCCACACCCTCTCTCGCTAGATATTTGGTATCAGAAATTCTAAAATGTTTTCATATTTATAATTGGCAAAACTTTGCCTTAATGTATTTCATGGGAATGCTTAAGTGTCTTGTCCCCTTTGGAGATAATGTTATTTGGGTACCTAAAAGTTCTTTGCGCCTTTAGTTCCTGCTACTTTCCACTACTTTGCTCTCTGAATTTTAGTTGTCCATCTATTCCTTTCGGTCGTTTCCTATTCAGCCATCCAGCCTCTCTTACTTTATTTCAATCCTATTTTCACCTCATTTGAATTGGATTATCTGAATTAGTAGTCTCAGACGAAATTAAAATCATAAGTACTGTAACACCTTAACCCTTTTACCCCCAGGCTATTTGGTCATTTTTTTTCCAGCACATTTTGCTGTATATTTTTTTTAAATTGCTCTAAAAGCCTTAATTTTTGTCATAGAGAGGTCAGGTTGGTCTCATTCTCTTGGAAAATGCCTGAATTTTCTCAAAAAATTATCAAAAATGTGAAATTTTTTTTTTATAGCATTTTTTTGCATGGACGTACCAGTACGTCCATGGGGGTAAAGGGATGGCTTTTGTGAAACGTACCAGTACGTCCTTTGGGGGTAAAAGGGTTAAATATAATGTGGGAATGCTTTTGCAAGCGTAAGGGTTTAAAGTGTATATAATAGATATTTGTTAAACTTTAGAATGACATTTCCACTGTAAAATATGATCCAATTATCCAAAAATATCTTTTCGTACTAGCTTGTGTGTTGAGTTCACTGTAATGCAATTATTTATGGTTAGAATTTAAATTATATGAATTAAATTCATTAGTATTAAATGAGATCATGTTTATCATATTGGATGTAATGAAGGCAACTGTTTGGAAGCACCTGTGTGTGATCAAATATAAAAAATCTAGTGTCAAGGGACAGATTCCTGTTTAGCCCCTGGTTTCCATTGGTAAATGATCTCAGACTTTTCTATTGTATAAAAACAAGGTGAAGTTAGTACTAAAGTTTATTGTCTTGAAAAGCAAAAACTATGTTATAATGTAGTGTATTAAACAAAGCTTTAGCCGCATTTGCGTGTGAAAGAGTAAACCAGAACTTAACAC
Organism: Palaemon carinicauda; assembly: GCF_036898095.1. Lineage (NCBI taxonomy): Eukaryota > Metazoa > Arthropoda > Malacostraca > Decapoda > Palaemonidae > Palaemon > Palaemon carinicauda. The sequence goes on from NC_090762.1 coordinate 31,264,095, forward strand.
TTTTAGCTAATATCAGTATTAAGCCAAAATGTTGGGAAAATTATTTTAAATCTAGCAAAGTTTTATAAAACTTATTTTTCAAGTACTATAAATATGACTGAATGAGTAATTAGTTCTTACACATCATACAAACCTTTCCCACCTTTATCGCTACATTAATGGGTTGGTTGATGAACCAGGCATAGTTATACATCACACAAACCACTTTAATTAGGGAGATTATTTTAGCTTGAGCTGGAATTAGTCATCAAAGTTAGATAACAAGTGGTTATCCAACCCACCCGCTTTCCAGTCTGAAATTCCTCACTTTTGTTTCGGCAGTTGTTAAGTACACATGTACAGAGGGCTCCTTACAAAACTTTATAATTTTCTTTTTCTTCTTGAGGAAGTGAATAAATTCTAGTAATGTAATAGAAGCAAAAAGTTCATGTTTACTTTAGGGAGGTGGACATTGCAACCGGTTTATGGTGAACGCAGCTGTGGATTCACACTCCCTCTTTGCACTTTGTAGGGGGGCATGACTGTTTACAGTCATCCCTGAGTCTCTAGTGAAGTTCGTGGCCTCTAGTGCAGAATTTATATATACTATATATATATTTATGTATGTATGCATATATATATTTTTTATTATATTTGCTATTTTATTTATTTTTATTTTATTTATTTTTATTTTATTTAAATGGCGTGGATATTTCCACATTCGTTATCACTGCCTGTTATGTTAGATGGGAGAAGTGATCACAGTTGGGAGGTATTTGCATGCAAAGCTATCTGTGAGAGTATTGGATGATCTCTGCCATCCCGAAGATGGTTTGGACCTTTTTAGCGGAACTATTCTCAAGGGTTGGGTCATCGGAATCTGGGGGGGTCAAATCCTTGAGGTGGGACTCTTGTCTTCTGGTCAGAAGCCCATGATTACAGATATGGGGAGGATGATTCCATATTTTCTTGATCTCAGTTCTAACAGGTGGGTTTAGCTTACTCCTGTGCCTCTATATCTGTTTTGGTGCTATTCTTCGAGTAGGGTATGGAGTGAACCATCTGAGAAGTATACTCTTGTTGTGCCTATAGTGGAGAATGCAAATTTCCTTTTCAAGGTATGATACTTTCTTAATTTTCTCAAGGAGGTAAACCAACCAACAACAAAAACAAACTAAACACGGCCCTTTGGTATGGATCCTGCTGACGACGACTTCCCCCTCCCCAAAATAGGCTGAACCCCGCCCCCCCCCCCCCCCCCCCTTCTGCACTATTGACGACCTCTGGTAATTCTGTTGCTGACTTAAAAACAAAAAAGACCACTCCAATATTCAGAAATTAAGAGGCATTCATATATATATTTTTCCAATAAGGTGTCATTATGAAGCATTGTGGATGGCTTTTAAAACTTATAGTAAGATCACTGAAATAAGTATGAATTTTAGGGAAGGTGAAAAATGGGAAGCATGGATCTGTTTTGATAATCACGAGGAGGCTTTTAAAGCAGTCTATGAAGTCTCAAAAATTAAAATTGATAACAGCGAGATTACTGGAGCACTATGCTATACTACTGCTAAAAAACTGGACATATATTACCCTAGTGACTGACATCAAAAGGAGTCTTATGGACTTGAAAATAAACTTAATAAGAGAAAGAATGCATAAATCACCAATGTGGATTATAGCAACATTAAAGCAGAAAAATACAAATATTTTAAATTTAGTAAATTAATGCAACAAAAAATAGGCATTATAGAGTGTGGAGACATTTCTAGATTTGGGAAGAAGTCCATTTTAATTCATGCCAAATCTAGAACAGTCTATTATGCTAAATAATATAAAGGTAGAAGAAAATTTGATGTTAGCTATCTAGCCACATTTGAATCTCGTTATGGTAGAGGGGTTATTTTTAATGAATTAATTGAAGAAAAAATATTAGACAAGTGCCCTAGAGAGATATGGAAGGTTCATAAGATTCCAAGAATCACTATGATTATTTTAACATTTCAGAACCATGACGTACCCTCTCTTGTATACATTGAAAATAGAGGATTCCAGTTTGTGTCTATAAACAGAAACCTTTACAGTGCTATAATTGCTATAAATGTGGATATCCATCAAGAATATGCAAAAATGAAAGGATCTGCCAAAATTACTCTGGTCCTAAGCATGGACCCTGCACTTCTATTTCAAAGTGCACTTATTGTAGCCAGAATCATAAGCTACTAATAAGAAATGGCCCCAGTATGAAATAGAAGAAGCTGCAATTCAGAAGTCAGATGCAGAGCATATCAGTGTAGGATATGCTAAAGAACCTCTAAGAAAAACCAAAAGTTATGCCAAGGCCTTACAATTTAAGGATGCAGGACATACAGAAAAAATTACACCACCATCTAGACCAGGGAATGTAAAGCATCCTATTGCTAAATTACCTCCCAAGGCTATTACCATGCCTCATACTTTAGATTCAGTGCCATTCGTCAAAAAGGTACCACCTACTTCCTCTAAATCTGCCACACCTCGGATGAAAAGCCCAAAACTTTCATCTTGGGTAGTATGATTGTCAGATTTAGAGGAGGAATCCCATGCTAGAGAGCTATGTAGATGCATATTTATGGACGTGCAGAAGACGTTAAGTGAATTTCCTCTTATTTCTTATGTGATAAATTGTTTTAGTTTATGAATATCATTTTGGTTTGCTAGCTCATTCCTAAAACAAATTCAACTCATAAACCGAGCAACAATTGAACAGTAAAAATATCAAGGTTAAAGGAGTTGAAACTTGTTAAATGATATTTATTTATTAACATAGGTTGTGTGCTCCATGAATACAGTACAGCATTTGTATATACTGTACTGCATATGTGTATGCATAATAATTCGTATAACAGATAGAATCCAACCCCTTGGGTCAGTTAAGAATGTTTACTTGGTGACGTTTTTCATATATTTATCAAGAATTCAAGATTTATTACTTTTTGTCTGTTGATACAAAATATAAAATTTTAAGTTATATAGTTTGAAATGTTGCTCATAGGTTTTTTGTATTTTCTGCAGGTCCCTTGGAATACTTTACACTATTTTTCGACTGCCCCTGGATGACTGTCTTAAGTGACATTCGACAAGGCTTGTTTTATGCTTCATTATTGTCTTTCTGGCTCATATTTGCTGGGGAACATCTCATGGTAAGTGATGTCATTACTCGTATGTTTACTGTTTTTGTTTGTTGGTGATATTCCATAAAAGATGAGATACGCAAAAATAGCCCACTTCTCTACGGTCCATAAAATGCTTGCCCCCAAATATAACTAACAGGTAATTTATCATAAAATAGTTAATTCAACAAGACATTAATTTTTTTAGCTTGAGACACTCATTGGGCTCTCTACAAGGATTTGTTCTAAAATGAGAATTGAAACTGACAAGTTAAAGTTAAGGAAGAGTAGTTGAATGGGGGCTGAAGGACTACGCAGAAGTCCTTTAGTAGCATCTAAACTTTGTCATGCAAATTATACTGTAAGGAATAACTTCCTTGAATGACATATCTTGCAAGGCATTTACTGATGATAAGTAGTGTCTTTATAATTAAGGATTCCATAATTATTCTGAATCACCAAAGTACCCAAAAAATTTAAGGGAAGTCAGGCTATGCTTTGTTTTACTAACCACATTACCATCATAATGTGTACATCTTCAAGCAGATCATTTGAAGACTGGAAGAAACCCAAATATACATCTTGAGGAAGAAGCATAATTTAGAAAGCTATGAGGTCTACAGTAGAACCATCTAGGCGTAATGATTGACCTAGTTTCCTCATAATCTACTGTATTCCTTTATTCTGTTGTCATAGGAAACTGATCAGAAGAACATAAACCAAATTACATTTTGCTAACACCTAATATCAGAATGAAGACCAGTAAATAAAACTAAAGTGTACAGTGTTGCTTAACAGTATTAATAATTGAAATAAAATAGCTTACTTCACAAGTCATGAGCATTGCGATCCTTCATTTGTCATGCTCTAGGAGTGTTCCCTTTAGTTTATGCTTATGTTATAAGTAGACACTTAATTCTTTCTTTTAATATAAGCATAAACTAAAGGGAACACAACTAGAGCATGACAAACGAACGATCGTAATGCTCAGATGTCTGTTTCTAAGTTTATTTTAACTTTAAAGTAAGCATTTAATGGAATCAAACTATACTTTTTTAGAGGACTGTATTCATTTGTATAAAATATAATTACTTTAGACTATAAGAAAAGGATGGTGGAAAAATTTATTTGGGGTTAAAAAATGACAATCTTTTGGAAAGTATAAAAGGAACATAAATAAAAATTCATGTGTATGCAAGCAACATAAGTGAAATTTGTTGGGAGGTATATGAAACAACACAAGTGGAATTTGTTAGGAGGTATGAAACAACACAAGTGAAATTTGTAGGGCAGTATAAAACAACATAAGCCAAAGTTGTTCGAAAGTTTAAAAGCAACAAATGTAAAATTTGTTGGAAAATATAAAAGCAACACAAGCAAATTTTTTTTTTAAGTATAAAAACAATGCAAGTAAGATTTTTTGTTATGTATAGTAGTAACTCAAGTAAATATAAACTAATCACAAATTTCAAAAGACATTGCTATTACAAGAAATGAGAGCATGCTATACTGACTTGCAATCAGTCATGCTGATGGAAGATTTACATATTTAAGTTATATTTTATTGTTCTATAATTAAAATTTTATTTCAAATAAGACCAAAGCTGCAGGAAATTGTGAGATTATCATTAAAATAATTTATATTTTATGCTATAACGCTTCCGATTACTATGGCCGTATTATTCTGTTTTAATGTGTAGTAGCTAGCCTTCATTAGGCTTACATATGTTTATTGCTTTCTAACTTTGTCACATTAAAATTCTTTATATCCCAATGACATTTTGTCCTGTAATATATCATTAGTATCTCTGTTAGGTTTCATGATTTTAATCTCCTCTTATTCTTTTTTGTTTCATTTTTGGATGTCCATGCCAGATTGCGGTAAGTTAATCAATCTTGTGTTTCTGTCTTCATATATCAGTTTACTTGATTGTGACTAAGGTCAATAGTTGTGAACTGTAGTGAAGACCTCGCAATTTTCTTTGCTCAAATTCTGTATTGATTCTTGATAGCAGTTGATACAGCTATTGTAAGTAGATGTTGGTTTTCTGAACTTATGTTCTTGCACCTGTGTAAGTTATCTAGTTTGGATGTCTGTATGATTCTAGAAACACTTGAGCATGTATCTCTATCTTATTTATAATTGAAAAAAAAAAAATTTTTTTAGCTTGAGTGAGTTAAGTTTCATTATCTCTAGTCCAAAGATTTTATCAAGTGTCATTTAGTGGTCATTGCTGATATATTTTTATTGATATAAAACAAAAGTTATGAGAAAAATAAAAGCTAAAACCAACTGATTGATAACAACCAACTGGATGAAGCAAGTGAGGGCTGATAGGAAGGTCTCCAAATTGGGCAACGAATATCATGTTTTGTTCTTCAGGCAATTTGTATCTTGCATTCTATCAATATTTCCTTTTCAGGATGATATTGAGCGGAATAAACTGAAAGTGTACTGGCGGCACCTGAGCGCCGTGTTAGGAGGTTGCATGTGCTTGTTCATCTTTGATATGTGCGAACGTGGTGTGCAGCTACACAATCCGTTTTACTCTATCTGGGTAACTGAAACAGGAACAAATTTGGCACTGGCATTTATCATCCTGGCAGGAATATGTGCTGGCCTTTATTTCTGCTTCTTATCATACATGATCTGGAAGGTGAGTGGTGTGGTAGTCACCATTGTGTTTCACTTTTGAATTTAGTATTGAATACATTAAAACTGAAATATTAATGACCGAGTATGTCAATTGTATTCTAGTCGTCATTATATTTCTTACTTTTATGCTACAGTATACAGTACTAAATATGGAATGTATAAGTTGTTAGTTATACTAAAGACTGTAATCTCCATTCTAGCTGATCAAAAAATCTCAATAATTTTTTTTAAAGAAACAAAAATATTTTGTTCCGTAGGGTACTAATTATTTATTATTTTAATATGAATGACTAATTTTGATATGAAAAAATTCCCCAAAATTGTTTTGTGCTAGAAAGTATTCGTATAAATTTTCCTACCATTAACAATTGGAGTGTAAAGATATTACAGAAAATGCTTTTGTTAATTCTAGGTTTTCATGAACATCAGCACTAAGAGGCAATCTCTTCCTGCTATGTCATCAGCTCGTCGTTTACATTATGAAGGAATCATCTACAGGTTTAAAGTTCTCATGTTGGCAACTCTGCTCTGTGCTGCCATGACTGTCATTGGATTTATATTGGGACAGGTAGGACAGCCATTGTAATTTTACAAGTTTATTATATGCCAATTTTTAACTTCAGTTATTCATTATGTCATGGAAGTGATGATACTGCATACAGTGTGAAATGCAAAGCCCACTATAGTCGCCACAGATATTCCGGCCAAAATAAACTCCCCCCTCTGATGATGTCATAGTCAAATATGTTGTCTCCCGCATTAACAGCAGTCACAACACATCCCATGAAGTGATTATAAGTTAGTATAGTTTGGAATTTGTAAGGGGATGTATTGTGATCACTACTAACGTGAGACACACGTGATTGGCTACGACTTCTTCAGAGGGTAGGGCTTACTTTGCCCGGAATCTTTGTGGCGACTTTATGCAGTGGTAAAGGTAGTTTGAGGCATAGTCTTGGTTCCAAGTTGTATTATTCTCCGACTTCTACTTTTACATCCTCCCTCTGGTCTCTCTTCCCTCCATAACAGTCCAACTTCCTTAATTTTCACATCTACATTATATTGGCTATCGTCTCATTTCACAATGAAGAATACTTACATTGGTCAAGCTCTATGTGTATTATCATTAATGAATAGTTTAATCAGATTTTGATAGTACAGAAAGGTGACTAATATATTTCACTCACCAACTTTATAATATTGTTATACAGTAGTACTGTAATGGGAAGTGTACTGTACTTCATAGTTGGCAGTAGCAGTAAAACATTTGTTATTAGTTGGGTTCTTTGTCACGTGCAAAATAATTATTACTAAAATGTGGATTCAAGTAAGGTAAGAAAAGGTTGCTAGTCATTTGGTTAAAAGCAACATAACAAAAATTATCATTTGAAGATATTATGAAAAGCATTTAGAAGTATTTTGTTGTAGTATGTGTTATTTTCTTATTCATTGTGCTGTGAGTAATAGGAGTTGTAATATGTTGGAAATCTGAATGGTTTTACTTACAAAAAGCCCAGTTGTAAAACTAGATTCGATAGTACTGTACACCAATTCTACCAAATTCATTTCTGAATAACATGTAAGATTTAGTTTTAAACTATATCCTCATTCCGAAATGAAAATAACTGAATCTCCTTATATCTTGCGTACCAGGTTTCTGAAGGAGGACAGTGGACAGTAGATGAGAACATCAAGTTAGAGTACACAAGTGCATTCTTTACTGGTGTTTATGGAATGTGGAACATCTACACATTTGCCCTTATTTGCCTTTATGCACCATCACACAAGCGTTGGCCAAAGGATCAAAGTAAGTAATGAGAATGTTTTACTTATGCTTAGAATGTTAATAGAGTAACCATTAAATAGTTTCTTTACTGGAGTTCTTCCACATGTATTATTTCTATGAAACCCCTGATATTCCTAATGCTGCTCCCTCAAAGCCTGGTCTAATACAGACATTTACTTAAATAATAAAAGTTTCCTGTTTTGTGAATGAAATGGGCGTAGGGCCTCTAGTACAGTATTGAGATAATCCGGCATGTAATGGGTAGGGTACACCGCAGTTACTTTGAGCTTTCAGTTCTCTTGTTGCCCTCACTTTCAGTAGTTAGTATTTTTAACCTCTGAATTGTGGTTTATTCCTACGCGGATACAAACCCGATTTTTTTTAATTTGTTACTCCTAGTCTCATCTTCTACGACCAGACAATCAAAATAAAAAGGGATTTGATTGCATCACAATACAGTTGCAAGACGGTGCTAGGCGCCTTCACACGACGCTCTTCACTACACTCCTAGTCGTTAAATTAATAGAATGTATCCCTTCCTTTCTCTAAGATCACATCCTCATACCCTTATAGTGCTTAGTGCTTAGTACTTGTACCTTGTGTGTTTTTCCTTATTCACTGTCACTTGCGTATTGTCATTACCTGTGAGTTAGGAATGACTGCATTATGGCAATTAAACCAAATATGTGTTCATGCACCGGCCATGATGGAGGTCCCTGTGGCACCTTCATGAGTTTGGTAGATGTTGATCCGCATCCTGCTCAATGGATTCACCACGCGAGTACTGTAAGGAGTGGCTGTTCTCCCAGTGGGAGAGATATCGTTTTCGTTGCAAGAAATGAACTAAAAAGATTTCTGTCTTTTTTCATCTACTGCTGTGGAGGATTGATTTTATTTAATTTATTTATTTGGTTTGTCCCCCCCCCCAAAAAAAAAAAGAGAGAGAGAGAGAGAGAGAGAGAGAGAGAGAGAGAGAGAGAGAGAGAGAGAGAGAGAGAGAGAGAGAGAGTGTGTGTGTGTGTGTGTGTGTGTGTGTGTGTGTGTGTGTGTGTGTGTGTGTGTGTGTGTGTGTGTGTGTGTGTCATGTCTTATAATTTCTGTAAGAATCTTTCTTTGGAAAGAGTCAACGACAGGTCAATGGGATACCAAGACCGTTTTTACTATGCATTATGGAGAAAAAGTTTACTTATGAAGATTGCCGGGGCTTTAGGTGCTATAGTAGCAGCAGTGGATGTAGTGTAATGATATTTTTCTTTTAATTGTGTAATCTTTAAATTAAAGTTATAGTGTTAGTATTTTCTTTTGAAAATACAAGATGTTAGGTAGTATAGAAAAGCATATACTTTGATTGTGGGGTTGTGTTTTGGAACACAATCTAAAGGCTCAAATTATTACGCACTTTGTTTGGAAATGATTGATTACCATGGTACTAAGCTAAGACGTGAGTCTCAGGTTCTATATAAGATTATCCTTTTAGGGCTTGACATTTCTATTTCTTTCCTCCACTTCACTCCATCAGAGATTGGGAGTCAGAATTATGAACATCAGGGGAGTTTCACAAAAATAAATATACTGTCATTTTAATCATTAAATTGATTTCTAAACTCATTTGATGATCATATTATAAATGAACCCTCCTCTCCACTCACTAGTGATGTCAAAAGTGTAGGGATTTAGATTCAACTTCAAGAATGAAAAGACAAAGCATCTGCACTGTACCCAAGCTGAGGCTATTGCCATTAGCCACCAGATTGTTTCAATACTGTCCTAAAGAAAGAAAATGGGAAATTTTTAGTTTATGGTAAACATTGGTATTAAACCAGGCTTTGAGAGGGAACAATTATGAATGTCAGGTGAGTATAGAAATAAATCTTATCATTAAAGTTTCTTTTTTTTATATAGGTTTGCCAGAGTTTAATTTAGAAAAGGCCTTTATTGTTTGTGCAAGTAGCCTTTTGTGTTTCTGTGTGCAACATTGTGTTGTTGTTGTAATAAATGGGTGCTTGTTTAGGCAAGCACTGTTTTGAGTAAGTCACTGTAGATTAGACTCCTGGCATCTTTTACACATATATACAGTTGACATAGGTGAGCTGATGCATTGTCAATTTGATGTAGGAAATGGATACTGAAATTATGGTGGACCTGTATTCACAATTTTTTTTATGCACCATGCCTCTTATTTTATAAATCCAATAACTTGCTTTAATCCCGAAACCTCAGCATTTTAATAATACAAACGTGTTTTCCTTCAACCCCAATAATTATAGGATACCTAATTTCCATAATGCAATCCCAGTTGCACTAGCTTATTCAGACCAAGATTGAAGAGGACAATGATATGCATGTTTGGACCTCAGGATGACGCTACCCATATGCCTCTTTCTATTATACACGAGATGTAAGCTATGAAGGGGAAAGGAAGATGACACTGTACATTGTGACACAATTAAACATGAGGTGCATAAGTGGTAAAGGGGGGATGAAACCCCTTCCCTTGTAGTGCAAGAGAATGTTTGTGAAGTGAACACAAAAAGATTAGAAGTCAATCCTCATAAACTAGAAGTCTCAGTTATGAGGGCAGTACACAGTTTTGTGGTTAATCCCACATCAGGGCTAAATTGTAAATGGATGGCTTTTATGACTAGGCAGAAGACACTGACATACTAAGCACTTGCTGGACCCCGAGGTGTGGTCATACATTAAAGAGTCAATGGAGACCGAGATAGAACATTCAGGAGGGAAAGTGTTCTGGAGGTAAGAGTAGTAGGAGAGAATCCAAGGATCAGCCCCAAAGAAAAATTGCCTCAATTACCTGTGGGATGCATTTTGCAGGTAGAGCCTGGTAAAGGTGAAGCGGCACTTCCATAATACAGTTAAAAAAATTTCTTCGATCTATATTATGCCAGAAAGTCACTGAAGAGGAACAAGCACATCTTTCATAGATCTTCATCATCATTTGTGAAAAATCAACCTTTATCACTTCAGAATACACTATGCCGTACTGATGATTATATTCTTCGATATCTTCTAAGAGAAAGAGCCTCACTGATGAGGAACCAGTAACTTCAATAAGAGTGGCATTGTAAGGCTGTGCTAACAGTAATGAACAAGCAACTACTATGACTATGATTACTGTATAGGCTATTATGGGAGAAAGACAACCACTAGGCTGACTGGAAAAAAATCAAAGAATGAAATTCCTGAGAATAAATCATTAAAAGCAAAAGTCCAAGAGAAAATGACCTAGCAACAGGGTGAAGTTTGTTAATGAAATTCCCCAAAATTTAAACAGAAAATAAGTGCACAGCAAATTATTTACTCAAAATCCTCAAATGGAAGAAGTACTTGTGTATATTAATGTAAATCGAAATAAATATATAAGTAGAAGAAACAACACAAAAAAGAAAGGAAGCATAATACAGAAATAAAGAAGGAACAAAATCTGTCAACTGGAAGGGCATCACATAGGTGGTGTTCCCTCTATGAAGTCATACATGGTTGAATGAAATGCTATGGTTACTGTCATCCAAGGGTCTGGATTTGTGTAGTAAAGACCTCTTCACTCTTGATCAGAACAAGTTGGTAATTTTGGGGTTGCTCCACAGAAGAGTTATATTATGGTTAATTGATATAAATAAATTTTTATTTCTGTCAATAGATTGTCAATTACCTTTGAGTTTGAAGGAAACATTTTCTTCTATTTATGGTATAATATAATTGGAATCCATCTCATAGATTTCATAAAGTCAGTATGTATATATCAGTGTAGTCATTTAAAAGTTGCTTTTTTTTTATTATTTTGCACTCTGGTGCATTACCAAGCACAGAATTAGAACATGAAATGCACCCAGAGATAAAGTGAAAGTTATTTAATGTCAAGACTGCCTTCACGGTCAAATTCTTTTTAGCCAAAATTAATCTTGCAAGTTGAAATCTTGCTGTTCTAATCTAAATATCTACCATATATTGCTTTCCATTAAATAAACCAAATAAATTTTTATGCTTGGATAGTATAAAACAACTAGATGATTTTAGATTTGCCCTATGATTCCCCATGTTAAAAACGTGTATTTTTCCAAATTGATGAATCTGAGGATTCTCTAAAGCTTAAATATCCTATTCTAAATTTTCTAGAAACTTATAGCAATGAAAGTAATATGATTTAAATGCAAGGCTTTGCTGATTATTTCTAATCTAGATACTCGATGTAGATTTATTGAAATGGTCTCACAAAGGTTATTTATTTTACGGTGCTTAAAATATCCATTACACTTTTCTACTGTCAATATACAGTACAATTATTTGCCTTTCCAACTGATGACAATACTGCAACACCTCTGTTTAGCATATAGAGTATTGGGTCACTCATTCCATACCATTTTGAATTTGGTGCTCAGTGTATAAGTACAGTATCCTTAAAGCATTGCTTTAGTACACATTAGGCTGTTTTGGTTACCAGTATTGTACTGTACTATAAGGATTTGCTATTATTTATCAAAATGTAATTTAAAAAAAAAATACCTTTTTCTTGGAAAGCACAGTACTGCATTTAAAATTCTAATTACAGGGACTGTATATTCAATTTTTAGAGTAAAATGATATTTTAATTATAAAATAAATTTTTGAATATACTTACCCGGTGAATATATAATAGCTGAGCCTCCGGCAGCTCGACAGAAAAAACACACAAAAACTCGCGAGCGATCGCTATGAAGGTTGCGGGTGTGCCCACTAGCGCCAACTATCGGCCAGATACCGCATATACATGTAAACAGACCCAATTTTTCTCATCCCGCTGGGTCTCTATCGGGGAGGAAGGGGGGGGCCTTTAATTTATATATTCACCGGGTTAGTATATTCAAAAATTTATTTTATAATTAAAATATCATTTTTAAATATTTAACTTAGCCGGTGAATATATAATAGCTGATTCACACCCATGGTGGTGGGTAGAGACCAGAGTTAATTAAGTTTACAGCGTATATGCTTAGAGTTTTTGACAGTTATATCATAACAAAACCCAAATATATAAAGGTACCTGGTAAGGAAGTTGACTTAGACGATTACTCTGCCTTATTAGTCTGTCTTCCTCATGAATCCCACCGATCCACTTAGGATGCTGGAAGACTCCCAGGAGCTGAAGTATTAAGGGCTGCAACCCATACAACAGGACCTTATCAAACCCCTAATCTGGGCGCTCTCAAGAAATGACTTTGACCACCCGCCAAATCAACCAGGATGCGAAAGGCTTCTTAGCCTTCCGTACAACCCAAAAAACAATATTAAAAACATTTCAAGAGACAGATTAAAAAGGATATTGGAATTAGGGTAATGTAGTGGTAGAACCCTCACCCACTACTGCACTCTCTGCAACGAATGGACCCAGTGTGTAGCAGTCCTCGTAAAGAGTCTGGACATCTTTTAAGTAAAATGACGCGAACACTGACTTGCTTCTCCAAAAAGTCGCGTCCATAATACTTTGCAGAGATTTATTTTGCTTGAAGGCCACGGAGGTTGCTATAGCTCTAACTTCGTTCGTCTTAACCTTAAGCAAACATCGGTCTTTCTCATTCAAGTGAGAATGAGCCTCTCGTATTAAAAATCTGATAAAATATGACAAAGCATTCTTTGACATAGGCAATGATGGTTTCTTAACTGAGCACCATAATGCCTCAGATTTACCTCGTAATGACTTAGTACTAGCTAAATAGAACTTAAGAGCTCTAACAGGACATAATACTCTTTCCAGTTCGTTGCCTACGATCTCTGATAAGCAAGGAATATCAAAAGATTTAGGCCAAGGACGAGAAGGCAGTTCATTTTTGGCCAGGAAACCAAGTTGAAGTGAACAAGTGGCTTTTTCTGTAGAAAAGCCGATGTTCTTACTGAAGGCATGAAGTTCACTGACCCTTTTAGCCGAAGCCAAGCACACTAGGAAAAGTGTCTTGAGGGTGAGATCCTTCAGGGAGGCTGAATGTAATGGCTCAAACCTGTCTGACATGAGGAACCTTAGGACCACGTCTAAGTTCCATCCAGGAGTTGCCAAACGACGTTCCTTAGAGGTCTCGAAAGACTTAAGGAGATCTTGGAGATCTTTATTGTTGGAAAGATCTAAGCCTCTATGTCGAAAGACCGAAGCCAACATGCTCCTGTAGCCCTTAATCGTGGGAGCTGAAAGGGAGCGAACCTTTCTCAGATGTAAAAGAAAATCTGCGATTTGGGCTACAGAGGTACTGGACGAGGACACAGATGCTGACTTGCACCAGTCTCGAAAGACTTCCCACTTCGACTGGTATACTCTAATGGTAGAAGCTCTCCTCGCTCTTGCAATCGCACTGGCTGCCTCCTTCGAAAAGCCTCGAGCTCTTGAGAGTCTTTCGATAGTCTGAAGGAAGTCAGACGAAGAGCGGGGAGGCTTTGATGGACATTCTTTACGTGGGGCTGACGTAACAGATCTACCCTTAGAGGAAGACTTCTTGGAAAGTCTACCAGCCATTGAAGTACCTCGGTGAACCACTCTCTCGCGGGCCAGAGGGTAGCAACCAACGCCAACCTTGTCCCTTCGTGAGAGGCGAACTTCTGCAGTACCTTGTTGACTATCTTGAATGGTGGGAATGCATATAAGTCCAGAAGAGACCAATCCAGTAGAAACGCGTCTATGTGGATTGCTTCTGTATCTAGGACTGGAGAGCAATAGATTGGTAACCTTTTGGTCAACGAGGAGGCAAAGAGGTCTATGGTGGGTTGACCCCAAGTAGCCCAAAGACTCTTGCCCACGTCCTTGTGGAGGGTCCATTCCGTGGGTATCACCTGACCCCTCCGACTGAGACAGTCTGCCAAGACGTTCAAGTCCCCCTGGATGAATCTCGTCAACAGGGAGATGCCTCGATTTCTTGACCATAAGAGAAGGTCCCTTGCGATCTCGAGCAGCGTGAAGGAGTGTGTGCCTCCTTGCTTGGAGATGTACACCAAAGCTGTGGTGTTGTCTGAGTTGACCTCTACCACTTAGTTTCGAAGAAGCTTTCGAATATCATCAAGGCCAAGTGGACTGCTAATAGCTCCTTGCCGTTGATGTGCATGCTCTTCTGACTTGAGGTCCACAGACCCGAGCATTCCCGACCGTCCAGGGTCGCACCCCAACCCAAATCCGACGCGTCTGAGAACAACACGTGGTTTGGGTTCTTGACTGCTAGGGATAGTCCCTCTCTCAGACTGATATTGCTGTCCCACCATTTCAGGCATGCCTTTACTGGTTCGGAGACTGGGAATGATACCGTCTCTAACGTCTTGTCCTAGTTCCAGTGAGAGGCTAGATGGAACCGGAGAGGCAGAAGGTGTAGTCTCCCTAGTGAGACAAACTGCTCCAGGGATGAGAGAGTCCTTACGAGACTGTTCCAACTCCTGACTGAACAAACGTTCTCTTTTCAGCATTAGTTGGACTTCGAGCAGGGCTTGTTCTATTCGGGTGGCAGACGGAAAAGCCCGAAAAAAACTGGACTGCGAATCTCCATCCCCAAATATAGAATAATCTGGGATGGGATCAGTTGGGACTTTTAGGTTGACCAAAAGTCCCAACTCCCTGGCCAGACTCAACGTCCAATGTAGATCCTGCAGACAGCGAAGACTGGACGATGCTCTGAGAAGCCAGTCGTCCAAGTACAGGGAGGCTCGGATCCCCGATAGATGGGGGGATTTTGCCACATTCCTCATGAGCCTCGTAAACACGAGAGGAGCAGGACTGAGGCCAAAGCACAGGGCTTGAAACTGGTACCCCACATTCCTGTAAACAAACCTCAGAAACGGTTGGGAATCCGGGTGTATAGGAATGTGGAAGTATGCCTCCTGAAGGTTGAGAGAGACCATCCAGTCGCCTTCCATTAATGCTGTCAAGACAGCCTGGTAGACTTCATCGTGAAGTTTGTCTTGACAATGAACACATTGAGCGCACTTGCCTCTTACGTACTCCTGCAGTGAACATGGCTGCCAGATCATTGGAGCCATCCCTGAGGGACTTGTTCCTGCAGAGAACGTGGCTGTCAGATCATTGGAGCCATCCCTGAAAGCCTAGTTTATGCACGACATAATTGTGCAGCAAAACTTCAAACGCTCGAAAAAAAACTCCTAACAGGAGATGGTCTAGCTCTGAAGTCGACCATAAAATCTTGGAGCGTCTCATGGCCAGGCGCCAGGGAGAGTCTATGAGGTTTGAGAAGTCTATCTGGGCAGAGGCAGGAACTCCCAAGCCGAGAACTTCTCCCGTGTCATATCAGACTCTCGCTCTATAAGCCAGCTTAAAAGTAGGGAAAGCAAAGGCTGTCTCCCCCAAACTCCTCCTGGTGATTAACCAGTCGCCTAGCAAACGTAAAGCTCTCTTAGAAGAGCGATAGAGCACTAGCTTATAAAACAACGGCTTCGAAGTAGCTAGGCCTAGTGTAAACTCTGACGTTTAGGCGAACGAGGAGCAGCAGTTACAAAAAGATCCGGACAAAGATCCTTAAAAATCAGCATGATTTATTTAAAGTCCATAGAGGGCTGAGCAGCTTTAGGCTCCTCTCCGTCTGACAGAGTCCTCAAGGGAATATCAGTAGGAGGGGGATCAGCAACTTCCTCATCTGAAGGAACCTTGTCCGACAATAGCCGAGTCTCAAGCAAGGGAGAGACCTGCCGTGGTGGCAATGCTGACAAGCAGAGTCCACACGCAAAGGAGCAACAGTATAAGTCAAGGACGCTATGTCATGTAACTGCTTAAAGGACTGACCAGTAACAACAACAGGTGCGGGAGGACGTTCGACGTCAACTCGAGACTGCCTTGACTGCTTAGACTGAGCAGTCAAAACAACTCTTGACTGCGGTGCTTGACGCTCAACGTCAAAACAAGTCAACTATGCTGGTTGGTGAACGTCCTGAACGTCAACAAGAGCAAGCGGCAGCGGCTGAACGTCCACAAGCGGCTGAGAGTCAACACGGGACTGCATCGAGTGAGGCTCTACAAAAAACGATTGACGTGACTTTGTAACGTCAATGTCAACAGGACGAGCAAAGGCTCGTTTGGGCGGCTGACGGCCAAGATCTCGATCAGCTAAGCGGCGAGGATCATCGTGAACCTGCTCAACAGAATAGTCCTCCATAAGAGAGGCAAGCTTATTCTGCATGTCTTGCCGTACAACCCATTTAGGATCAACGGGAATGGTTGCGGTAAGAGACGAGGGTAACGTCTGTGACTGCAAAGCCTTGCCTACTAAAAGACTCTCGGAGCCTGTGTTACGCTTTTGTTTAGGCGGCGAGCAGTCTTCCGATGACTGCATAGGGTCAGAGCTGTCCTAATGGTTAAAATCAGGACGCTGGACCTGTCCTGAAAGGACTGACTTTCGCTTAAAGGGTCTCGAAACCTTGTTCCACGGTTTCTTATGCGAAAAGCCTTCGGATGACGAGGAGAAAATCGTCTCGCTCGTCTTATGGTAGGGGCGGTGTTGATGAGACACGCCTGAAACCATAGAGGGAACGTCTGTTCGCTGATCAAGTCCTCTCGAACCCATAAGTCGTACGACATTACTTCTCCCCTGGGCTTGGGAGCTTGCAAGAGGTCTCGGACTAGGCGAACGACAGGCACGAACAGACGAACCCTCGGTCGCAACACAGATAACACTTTGCGCAATTATCACTTTATCACTACGATTTTCTGTTTTGCACTTACTTCACTGAAACGAATTTTTCAACAATTCACATTAGGTATGAATAAAACTGATTTCTACCTGAAGCACGCAATTCTACCCTCTTCAAAAGGTTATAATTGCGAAATCAGTCGTATAATGTAAGCACATTAATACAAGCAAAAAACAGTAAACATATATTAAGATAAAAAGATCAGTGGCTGGGAAGGAGACTAAACACTAGTTCATTCAAAACTACGTTTTCAATCTCTCACCGTACAGTGCCTTGGGATGAGAATAAAAACTAAAAACGTTTTATCCTTTCTCCCCGTACAGAGACTAGGGACGAGAGTTGACTCGAGAACAACGTTACTCGCTTGGGACGAGAATAAAGATCGGAACGTTCTCTCTTCCTCTCTCTCTCTCTCTCTCTCTCTCTCTCTCTCTCTCTCTCTCTCTCTCTCTCTTGATTTCGCACCGAAGAGAAGAGCCCACTTATCTTTCGTCAATAAACAGGTTATTTGACCAAAGGAAAAAACTGAAAGGTTTTTCAATTAACAAGTTCCTTTAAAATAGTATTTAAAACATTTAAGTTTGAAAGAAGAATGAACAAAACGTCAGAATCGATTTACTCTTTCTGCAAAGTGAAACCGTGATTCTCTCTCTCTCTATTGTAACGATAGAGCGCAAACTGCGTAGCATAAATAAACTAAACGTTAGTTCATCTTTGAAACAGTACGAAGACTATTCAAAGAAAATGTTTCCTAAAATATCTACTAAAAAATATTCATTTAATAAGTTTTAAATCATTTGCTCTGTAAAAGTTATTTACGATTGAAAGGGCTCAACGTTGTTTAACTTCGGTTTCCAAGTTAGGACCGCCTACTCTCGGATTAGAGGAGGAATAGGAAAGGTCGCATATAAACAAATCATTAAAATTTATCTTGATGTTTATTATAAATGGAAAGCTAATCGAAGAGGCCTAATAAAGGCGGTTGAGATATAAAATATATAGAGGAAAATCTATAATTAATTTATAACGTGATAAGATAATTGCTAAAAGCCTAAAACACACTTCCGTACTTAGGGAAGGGTCGGCCATTTAAAAGTCAAAGAAAGTCCAAAAAACAATCCAAAGTCATCAAAAATTAAATCTATCCAAAAACGAGTTCAAGATTTAAGTTGAAGATAAAACACCTGCACTGCGAAAGCTCAAACCAAAAGGAAGTACTTCACCAAATATGTTGAGAAAACTCCAGGTTATACAGCGAGTATTGATACGTCTTGTCGTTAAGGCCGACAGTGAAAAAATTGGGTCTGTTTACATGTATATGCAGTATCTGGCCGATAGTTGGCGCTAGTGGGCACACCCGCAACCTTCATAGCGATCGCTCGCGAGTTTTTGTGTGTTTTTTCTGTCGAGCCGCCGGAGGCTCAGCTATTATATATTCACCGGCTAAGTTAAATATTTAAAAATTAATACTCCATTGTACTTATTATCAACTTGTACCCAAAACTCATTATTAGCACTTTGATTTTTCACGCTAAAGGTGTGTATGATGAAAGTAAAATTTTTGTCCCAAAATTGTTTACAGGGTATAAGCTGTTTCTTGGTTTTGCTATATTTACTGTAAATATTACTGTTATCGTATCAACTCATGTCATGCTCTCAGTCTTTAATATGACCGTGGATGGATGGGAATTTTTTTTTACCCTTTTTTTTAAACTTGTTTAACCATGTCATGCGTAAAATTATAATTGGAATAGCGAGAACCATTTTGCCATGAGGAAACAAGCTCCCATAAGCATAACACTATACAGTAGGTAATGTATCTGTGGTTATGGAGTGGAACACTTAATGCTTTTATTTACAGGTGTAAAGTTTGATTTATTTTTTACATAAAAAAAGTCTATTTGTTTCTTAATTGTTTGTGAGTGTATTGTTCATTTTGGTGCATATGAATGCTATCATTCAATTTTGATTTCAGTATCAAGGTACTGTATTTTACAATGTTTGGTTACGTCTTTTTTTTTTTTTTTTTTTGTAAATACTGTATGAACTAATTGTAAAAGATAATCATGTTTTTTCACACTATTCATTACGATGATCAAAACTCAGTGACTGGCTTTCATAGCTGCCATTCTGGCTTTCCCTGCCTTATTTGCACTTTTCCTAGCAAGTTCACAAGGAAGAATTACAGTGGTTTGGGATAGATGCATGCTAGTAATAGAAGTGCTACTAGTTACGGAACTTTCACTCAAGTTTGGTAGATAGTCTGGACTAATATTGTATTTTTACATGTAGAAATACTCACATATCCTTAGAATTAAAAATGAGGCCTCTGACAGATGTATTTTAATACATACGTAATTAAATGAAGGGTATTATGAGTATTATAGATTGAATGACTTGATAGTTATTCTTGAGGGATCATGTACCTTTTTTCTGTTTACACTGGTTGACCATTGTTAGGTATGATTTGAAATACAAAGACAATAGTATTTCCTCTAATCTTGTAATGGATTTTTGCTCCAGATTGGGCTGTGTCAGACTCCTGCGGTATGTTCCCCTCCCCTTATGTCACTTGATGTTGTCTATAAGTGTTTATTTTACAATTTCTGAATTTTTCAAAATCTATTTTGACTTATTTGGAAAATGAGTCCATTTTTAGATTATGAATACAATTTCTTGTAATAGTTATTTATTTCTATTTTATTCTTTACTATTTTTTCTTATAGCTAGTTTCATAGAATAATTTCATTAGAATGCAGTGTAGCAGCTTTTAAAAATGAGTTTTTTTTTTAAAGTAGATTTTTGTTTGGTTATTACCTATAAACAAGGTATTTTATTGTTGCTCAGGGAATAACTATTAATATATATAACTCAAAATATATTTGTAAAGTAAATTGGTGACAAGGAAATCATGCACCAAGTTGGATGTATCACTTTGTGGAGAAAGTAAATGTAGTTTTTTTTCTAGATTTCAGCCATAATTGATACAAAATCAAAATTTTTTTAAAGACCTCTCATCTTGCTACCAAAGATTGGAAGCAGAAAAATATCAGAAATGCAGAACATAATATTTACTGAATGTGGCTAGTGCTACCCACATCTATTGTTAAGTGTCAAGGTTGCATATACAGGTACCGTATCATTAGTTAGTTCTCTGGGAAAAACAATCTCATTTATTTTAAAATCTCTAGATTTTCTAATACTATACATCTCATATTCAGTTTTTTTTTTTACTTATAGGTTCTTGTCTTGCAATGAAAATTGTTAGGTGTAGGAATGTGATAAATAAAGTACAGTACAGTACTATAATTACACATCATAGTATGATTTCCTTGGCCCTTATAGAATGGGGAAAAATTTAAAGTGATCCAAAGTTTTCATTTACAGTAATGATAATACCATTATAAATACTGTAATCCCAGAATATAGTGCCGTTATAAATTCTAGGTTATAAAATATACGTTTTACTGTTATTTAAAATTTTGAATAAGAATGTCTTTAAATTTTCTACATCGATGGCTTTGAATTTTTTTAAATAATGTTGTTTACTATCAGTACTAAAATAGTACAGGTTTTTTCTGTACTTTAGTATGGTATTTCAGTTTTAAACCTATCTAGTGATCATACTAAATAAGGATTGTTTTTCATGTTTTGTAGTACTATAGATGGTGTTATGGCTCTTACATTTGCAGCCATCTGTTGTAGGGGACCTTTATACTGATAATTCACTGCTTCCTTCAATACTTCCTAATCTTTCTCTTCTCAGCTCATAGAATTCTTCAATATACCTAACTTCAAATTTTGACTTTTTATAATTTAATCTTATATGTGATAAGGAGTTTTGAATGTTAGGCTTAAGTTGTTGTATTCGCTTCTAAACAGTTGCACAACTTGTTTCTTATGAAATAATTTGTTGCTTTGTTAGATTGCTTGCTAATTTTGCATGACAGCCATTGATATGGTTACAATAGCATGGGATTTATATTTGATTGAAGATTCAAATTTTATACTTTCATAAAGATTTATTTTCAGAGTATTAGATTATACTGACTTTTAAATGCGTATCATGTTATATATTTTTATATATTCACTGTTTAAATGCTTATTGCTTAATTATATATTTTTACTATTGTGCAATTAAAGCATACACAAAATTCTACTTTCACTTAGGTTACTTAAAGCTTCTGACAACAGGATTCTTGATGGGCAGAAATTGTAGCTTCCTACATCATAATTCTCAGTTGGGTTACTTTTACTAAGAAAATTGATTTTCAAAACTGTTCATAAGATTTAAGAGCTTTTATAGCTTTTCTTAGGACAAGCATTGTACAATATGTGCAAAAGTAATTAATAGGAAGCGATGTGAAATGTGATGAGATTATATGGAATTAGTGGAAGCTTGTTGCAAGCAGTGAAGAGTTTCTACATGGGCGGTAAAGTAAGTACTGTATTAGGATACGAAATGAAGTGAGCGAGTGGTTTCCAGTGAGAGTGGGGCTGAGACAGGAATGTGTCATGTCACCATGGTTGTTTAATTTGTTTGTTGGAGTGGTGAGAGAGGTAAATGCTCGAGTGCTTGGTCGAGTATTGAAACTGATAGACAAGAGTGATTATGAGTGGGAGGTAAATCGGTTGTTGTTTGCAGATGATACTGTACTGGTTGAAGACTAGGATGAGTAGCCTGGTCGATTAGTGACACAGTTTGGAATGTATGTGAAAGTGTATATGAAAGTATAATGCAATTATGAAAGCTTAAATTTATGAAGAAAATATGAAAAATTTGAAAAGTAATGAAAAAAATATACCGTAAATTTCTGTATCTACAGTACAGAGATTTTTAGGATATCGTGGTGGGGGGGGAACTGGAACAGAACAGCCACAATAGCCAAGGGATTACTGTATAGGCCTAAGCCTAATCAAAGGATAGAAAACAGGGTAAACGTTGATATAAATCCAGATTTTGAAAGAAGTATTATGAACACGAGGGAACTTACATCAATACTGTACAAGTTATTTGTATGAATATCAAACCAGCAAATTTGTAACAAAACTTGTGGTGTACAGTATATGAGAATAGAATGTTATTTAACATTTTCAGTAAAAGGAAGGATGTTTTGTGTAAGGTAAAAAAATTTAAATGCCTACTCTGAAATGAGTTAAGGACCATTATAAAAGTTTATTAATTTTATCAGAGTGCCAACAGAGATTGTCTTTAGTTATTGAGATATTTAATTGCAAAGATTAGTTTTGCATTTAGTTTCATAGGAAGTAATTTTTCATCTTTCATGTGTATATTACTGTATAAGGGAAATGATGGTGCGCCTAACAGCTTGTGTGTAAAAGTGATTCTACAAGTATATATTTCTAGTTGGGCAATTAATTCTAGCATGCAGTGTTGTATATGTGTAAACTAGATATGTATGTAATGCATGTCTTTCTTTGAGGAATGCTATTTTATATAATTTGGTGTTAGTTTTAGTAGAGAGTTGGTTAATTCAATATAGTACGTAATATAATACTATTGATGCCGTAAAGCATGTATATTTGTTAAAAAATTAATTGATATAATTCTGAGTACAGTTCAGGACTATATTGACACAATGCTTTGATCATTTTTTTCCTGTTTTGATTTGATTTTCATGTGACATTGGTTCATTTTTCATCATGTAACACAATTAAGATCAAACTGAAAATTGACAGTAAAACATCTATCTATGAATACTGTATAGGTATTGTCACTATTAACACAGATTAACCAGGTAACTTTTTCAACCAGGTAACTTTTTCTACAGCTTATTTTTATTTGAACATAACTTTACAATAGATCTTTAACATCTTTGCTGTCATTTATAAATTCTTGTAACTAGTAATTATCAAGGTTAAGTTTTAAGAGCTTACTGCTTATGTAGTCACAACCTATTATTACAATAGAAAAGTCATTTCATTGCATAAGTAGAAAGCAGTTTATGGTTTACTTGAAAGTTTTGGCATTAATTTTAAAACTTATTAATATTTTTACATTTAAAGGCTAAATTAATAGGACGAGTTTTAAAATAATTACTTGTTATAGGTAATTTGATGAAAACTCAAACATTTAACCATGCAGTACATAGTACATAGTGACTTGATCATCAGATACAGTATTGAGGTCAATAAAAAAGATTTTTTTTCACTATGAAATTGGTTTGTACAGCTATGTTGATGAACATTTTTATAGGAGGGAATTTTTATCTAAACTGGGTAAAATAGTGAGAGAGCATCATAAATGTCTATTGTATCGTACTCGGAAGAGAATACTTGCTACAATAGTTTCATGGGGCCTTTGCGAAAAATGTAAAGGGTGGGGCCAGTAGAATCTGTTCATTATCAACTCTTGTACGAGCGAAGGGGGCAGAAGCAATGTACAGGACAATCCTCTCGAGACTGATCATATATACACGAGATCTGCACCCTAGCCCCTTTTCCATTCAACCTAGGTCCAAAGAGGATCAGGCAATGGCAGCTGATGACTTAAAATAGTGAGAGAGCATCATAAATATCTATTGTATCATACTCGGAAGAGAATACTTGCTACAATAGTTTCATGGGGCCTTTGTGAAAAAAATAAAGGGGGTTGGGCAGTAGAATCTGTTCATTATCAACTCTTGAATGAGCGAAGGGGCAGAAGCAATGTACAGGACAATCCTCTTGAGACTGATCATATATACACGAGATCTGCACCCTAGCCCCTTTTCCATTGATCATATATACACGAGATCTGCACCCTAGCCCCTTTTCCATTGATCATATATACACGAGATCTGCACCCTAGCCCCTTTTTCCATTGATCATATATACACGAGATCTGCACCCTAGCCCCTTTTCCATTGATCATATATACACGAGATCTGCACCCTAGCCCCTTTTCCATTGATCATATATACACGAGATCTGCACCCTAGCCCCTCTTCCATTGATCATATATACACGAGATCTGCACCCTAGCCCTTTTCCATTGATCATATATACATGAAATCTGCACCCTAGCCCCTTTTTCCATTCAACCTAGGTCCAAAGAGGATCAGGCAATGGCAGCTGATGACTTAGCAGTCAGAATTACATGTACTGCACAAGCTCCCCAAAATCCATTCTCCCTACCTCATAGGGACATTAAGTAGTGAACATTGGTGAAAACACTTTGTGGCGTGAACAGGACTTGAACTTCCGACTCATGAATTGTGAGTCAAGGAGATGTCATCCACTATCTCATTATTATTACAGTAAAGTAATGCCTCAATGTACAAAATTGATTCATTCCGGTGTGGCTTGCGTTTCGTGATTTTTTTTTTTACCTGTACATTCACATTTTACATGTAAATCACCTAATTCCTTCCAAACCCTACAAAAACATTACATTAAATTTTATAATAAAGCTATAACCACTATGAAATACAGCCAAATACATTTGAATCATTCAATTTATCTAGCCTAACTGTTAATACCTGTAAATTAATGAATAATTAGCACATAATGCAATAATAAATGGAAAATAATACAATATATTCAGTACAGTACAGTACTGTATATATATGAAATATACAGTACCATATATACTGTACTGTAGCTCCCCTTACTATAGAGGTGCATTTTCTCTTACTGTATGCATAAACCTGTTTTCTTCAACTAACTAATAATTTAAAGAGTACCTTGTACACTATTTTATTCTCGACTTGGTTGTCAAATATCTTTGTATCATGAAATTTTTTTCGTAATGTGAGACGAAAAAATCTTCATATCTCGTTTTTGCATCATGAAAATTTTGTGAGCAGAAACATTCATATCAAGAAGTATCACTGTACTAGCTTTAACTCGAGTTAGAAAAGTAGGATGGTACAACCTTAAAGGGTTCCAAGCAAGCCCAATGGCTCAAATGGGGAAAGAGGAAATGAAATCAAGAAATACAGCACAGTACAGGTACATTCAACTGTTATCCATGTGTTTATATTTGTGAATTTTCTTACAATGCGAAAACACTAAGCTTAACACCAAATTTCTGTACTGCGAAAAATGCAAGGAATGTCAGTCAAAACGAAAAATTTAGAGATATAAATCGTCAAATGCAGCATAATGTTGATAAGCACATGTCAAAACAGGAAATTTAGCATTAGATATTAAACAAATAATGCTGTACAGCACCGTATTAAAAATTGCCAAAAAATGTGAATCAAAATTTAAAATTTAACCTTAAAAATCAACAAATAGTACTGTGTAAGTTAGGAAATTGTATCAACAATACTCTGAATTATATCCCATTCTCAATATCATCACCTTGAGATAAGCTGACGACTAACCAAAATTTTAAAATACAATCGGTAATTGCTGTTATTTAATGCTCCTTAAATTATAACAAATAAGTACAAAAATGCTGAGGAGAGGAGAGAGAGAGAGAGTGAGAGGAGAGAGGAGAGATGAGAGAGAGAGAGAGAGAGAGAGAGAGAGAGAGAGAGGAGAGAGAGAGAGAGGAGGAGAGAGAGAGAGAGAGAGAGAGAGAGAGAGGAGAGAGAGAGAGAGAGAGAGAGAGAGAGAGAGAGAGAGAAGAGAGAGAGAGAGAGAGAGAGACGAGAGAGAGAGAGAGAGAGAGAGAGGGGGGGGGGGGTTGTAAAATGCAGTTCATCTAGTTAAAATATGAAAAAAGTTAGGGACTTGGGGTCTACATTAGCCAGACTTACCATGTAATTTTTATGGCAATTTTTTTCTATCTGTGATTTAGGCATACTCGACTGTTTCATAAATTAGTTAATTATTATTATTATAAAATGCTAAACTACAACCCAAAGTTGGAAAAGCAGGATGCTACAAGCCCAGGGGTTCCAATATAGGGAAAATAGCCCAGTGAGGAAAGGAAACAAGGAAAAATAAAATATTTTAAGAACAGCAAAAACATTGAAATAAATATTTCCTATATAAATTATAAAAACTTTAACAAAACAAGAGGAGGAGAAACTACATAGAACTGTGTGCCTGAGTGTACCCCCAAGCAAGAGAACTCTAAACCAAGAGAGTGGAACACCATGGTACAGAGGCTATGGCACTACCCAAGACTAGAGAACAATGGTTTGACTTTGGATTGTCCTTCTCCTAGAAGAGCTGCTTACCATAGCTAAAGAGCCTCTTTCAACCTTACCAAGAGGAAAGTAGCCGCTGAACGATTACAGTTTAGTCGTTAACCCCTTGGGAGAAGAAGAATGTTTTGGTAATTTCAGTGTTGTCAGGTGTATAAGGACAGGAGAATCTGTAAAGAATAGGCCAGACTATTCAGTGTATGTGTAGGCAAAGGGAAGGAACCATAACCAGAGAGAAGATCCAATGTAGTACTGTTTGGCCAGTCAAAGGACCCCATAACTCTAGCGGTAGTATCTCAATTGGCGGCTGATGGCCTGGCCAACCTACTACCAATAAAAGTACCACGGATAATAAGAGTTGTCTCTAAACAATACTTGAAAATTAAACCTATTAAGATTAAAACAGACCAGTCATACTGGTATTTAAAAAACGAAACAAGAATTATGTGAACAGAAAAGCATTTGCAACAAGTTTGACTTTCTAAAGTACCATCAATTAAACCCCCAGATTGAGAAAATCTTTCCACATTCTGGTCACAGCTAGAATAAAATTTCTAGAATGCTTTTTAACATTGAGACTTATGATGGAGAAGGCAAAACTTAGAATTAACTGCATATTTAGCACTATGTACAGGATATTACAGTTTAGGAAGATCTGAATACAAAGGATTGTCTGAATTAGGAAAAATTGTATGCGACTTGGACAAAGAACTAACCGAACAGCAGTACCAGAGATTAACATCCAGATGAGGGATAAAGAATTTAATATACCAAAGTTTTTGTCCGACTGTAAGCAGAGTTTTGAAGGGGGTTGTTAAGTGTAATTTTTCTGTATGATAAAGTAGTCATCAGACTACTGAGATGGTCATAGATTTTCAAAGGGTTTGACAAAAGGATTTCTTCTTAAGTGAAGTAAAAACTGGACTAAGAAGTTAAAGAAGCTGATAGCCAGGTCAGAAGTGATCAACGGGAACCCATGAAAAGTTAAAGGTTAAAAACAATGCACCACGGACACTGCAAAGAAGGCTTATTGGTCTTTCCGGTGTTTTGCACTACACACTTTGTGATAACTCCACAAGGGGAGGAGATTTTAGAGAATGCATAGCTTTTACCAAGTGTGGTACCATACTCTTGTTAAAAGAATGAATCTCACACCTCAGTGGATTCATAGATGTTTTTTAATTTTTGAGTTTTCTTATTAGAAGGGACTTCACTGTTAATCTTGTAAAAAATTGGTTTTTCACGTCTTACTTGGGCATTATATCGAACTGAGTTGAATATAGAAAAAATACAAATGGAATGAAATACAGTAATACATTACATTGTGTTTTAAAGAAGTGTCCTTTTTACTGGTTTTTTGTATAAAAAGCATTCTATAGTAGTTGTTTCTGTATTGGTATACTGTAATTCATGCAGAGGCACATGGAACAGGCAACAAAATGCCATTTTCTGCTCCTGATGAGAAAAATTAACAAAAGGGTGTGTTTAATCATGAAAGCAATGATCCTGTCTGTTTAAAGGAAGAAAATGTTTGTAGTTAGGAGAAATGAGAGTAGGAAGAGAAGGAAAAGTCATTAATTCAAGGAATCTGAATATTACTGCTTTCTTCAAGTAATTGAACAGAGAAATTACGTGCCAGGTGTTGGTGAATGTTCATGATAGGAGTAGAAACTCTTCCCAAAGCTCAGTGAAAGAGTGAGCAAAACATTACCTACTAGGAAGCCACACTGGAGCAAGAAAGATAATTGAGAGGGTAGGTAGGGATGAGTTTACTGACTTGACTGCATTGATTTTGATAAAAG
The DNA here is from genome assembly GCF_036898095.1 of Palaemon carinicauda. Lineage (NCBI taxonomy): Eukaryota > Metazoa > Arthropoda > Malacostraca > Decapoda > Palaemonidae > Palaemon > Palaemon carinicauda. The sequence continues at coordinate 31,292,237 of NC_090762.1, forward strand.
TTTCATTTAGAGGAAAGACAAAAGGCAGTTGCTCCTAAATATGAGAGCAATATTCCAAATATCAAAGATGACAGTAAGAAGAGAGCCTGTCTCATCTTATAAGCACAAGTCAATTTTTTGGCAAATATTTAGCAATTTGAATTGTGTTTTTAAAACAAGTCTGCAATAACCTAAACACCTGAAAGACTTTGTAAGTTACATTTCTGAAGAATGATATTTGCAAATGGGACAGATTTATGCCTGATTCCCTTTCACTGTGCAATTGAAAAATATCTCCTGTGTTTTGTTTTGAGTCATCAACATTGAAAATCTCTGATGTCTTCATCAAAGAATCTACCTATCACTGATATGCTGATTGCTTAATGGCAATTTTCCTCTAAACCGCTGATGAAATTGAGAGACTAAAAGATAATATGTAAATTATATACTGAACATGATCTTTGATAAACCTATAAATGTGGAAGTGGAATGACCCCTGTCTTTGCTTTTAATAATGGGATTTACTATATTCAAATGCTTTTAGATGAGAAAAAATTACATTTACTGTTGGGAGGATACTTGGGGATTATTTCTTTAATTCTTTGGTGTTTCAGATTAGAAATTTAAACAACTTATTCCCTCATTTGTTGGATTTAATGTTTTTTTTTTTTTTTCATTTTGAACTCAAATACTGTTACAGTTACATTTTGTCGAAAGTCACTGAAATTAGTGAGTTTGGTGTATTGGCATAGTGCAAATCTGTATTTTATAACAATGTTTACTTTGATAAATACTTGCAAACTTTGTTCTGGTAATCCTAGTGCTGCTAGACATTTTACATAGAGTAGCAAATGTGTGTTTAAATGTCATGTTGAAACCGAACTTTTGTTAGGTTGTACTTCTGAAGAGTATGTTAGAGGACTATGTATATTGTGATTCCTATTTTATATTTAGTTTTAGTCTGAAGTAGATAGATGTTTCTTGATTTCAACTCTCTTCCTTACAAGATTCTCATGTATTTTGATAAATCTTTATACTGTTTACTGAATATTATTAGTCGTTCTTGCAAAATGTTTTTTTTATTTATACTGTTGTATCTGGAAAGGCCAACAAATATATAATATTGTACATGATGTGAAATGAACCTCAAAAGAATTCCTTAATGTTATGTATGATCATTTAGTTCACTAACCCACACACACCTCGCACTTTTAGGTCTAGCCTCGATTCACGGAGCACTTTTGGCACGAGGTAAGCCCCCTCACACCCTCCTTATTTGATAAGGTAGTTTCTTAGTGTTCCAAGGACAAATAGTTGTCCATAGAAGTTTTTCTATCATTGTTTTTTTTTCAGGAGATTAAGGTGAACTATTTACTGTATACAGTACAATAATTGCATTGGCAAGATTTTTTTTTTTCAGAATTTAATTTTCACTGTATTTGCCTGTATATTTTATTCAGCATTATATTGCTTATAACTCAACTCTATATTACTTTAGATAAAAAGAACATGGTAACATCAGTTGGATTTTGTCTTTGCAGACAAAAGTTAGAGCTTTGTAAAAGTGACATGGTTCATTTTGTCATTATGAAAGAAACCAATGTATTGTGTTATTAATGTTAAACTGCCAGGAATTATTAATATTTTCTACATTAAAAGTCTTAGAACTCTTAACATCAAAAGCAAAGGAGCTACTGCTTTTATGTCAGATCATGATAGACGGCTGGTTAAAAGGAGAAAAATATTTAAAGGTATTGAAGAGTTTGAATTTGTAGTAGATTTTCTAAATGTCCATTTTAAATTGAAATGGTTGGTGATGGTGATGATAATTACTGAAAACATGGAATACTATATTCACATGGAGCCACCATTTAGGGAATACAGTTCTCTTAATAGAAAATAAGCGAAAAGTAGTGATGTGATTAAAAAAAGAATTGAGTCAAACTATGAATATACAGTATTGTAAATACATAAATAATTTATCTTAAACGTTTGAATAACAATAGCAAGTCAGAGAAACTATGGAATTGTGAATGGTGCCTTTAAATAAAACTACATCATCTATTGAGCTCAAAAGCATATTAGTATTAGCATTAGTAATACTTCTTGAAAAACCTTTTCCATAGTCCGGCAGTAAAGGGAACAAAAGACCTGCAGCATTGAGCTTTATGCCACTCTGGCACTTGAATAAAATTGAGAATCATGACACTACAAAACAAGTAGCAAACTCTAAATGTAGAGTTGCAGTCACTTAAAGTGACAGTGAAAGCTTCTTATTAAGATAAAATCTAGTAAGATTACCAAGCAAAGCATCAACAAAAAATGGTTCAAGCTAAATGATGATCATTACTGAAGATGACTCCTTTACTTTGGTGCAGGTTTTATGGATTCATTTATTGTGGTCCTAAGGAAACCATATTGTTCCCATCTGAGACTGATAGAGATGGTATCAAGATCTTGAATGAAATATACAAAGCTATTTGTTCATATGAGATTATGAAATTCCTTTTTTTTACTAAGGAGTATCTTCTGACGTAAGCCGGAAAGTGTCACTGAACGTGAATAGCAAGGTAATTAACAGCTATATCAGACAGGTGCAGGGAGGGAGTCACCAGGGAGGATTCACATCCTTGCCTTCTACCATTGTGTGTAGAAGTCGTGCTCAGCATTGTGCCCCTCTACAGAATCTTTCACTTATGTATAATTATTGATAAATATTTCTTGTTTTGGAAATTTTTCTTTCATATCTGCTGTATCATCATCCCTTTAAAATGTGAGTATTCTCACAGAGCAAGAGATATGAGCTGTTGGGACACTTGAGAGGTCATAAATCTCATTAGTTAGTACAGTTATCTTGGAGAAGTGATCTTGACATCTTTATCTAAAGGAATTTTGTCATTTGAGAGGTCTTCTAGGACTCATAGCAAGGCAAGATCCTCCTATTATAGACTACCGGTAACTTGTTTGGACTTATTAAGGGTGTTTTGTTGCCAGTGAATTTGATGACCGAGGGACATGTGATTCCTCTGTCTTTAGCCAATTCCAGTAGCACCTGCTTCCATCTCTTGACTCAGCAGAGATTCTGCATTCAGAGGAAAGCAAGGCAACTCCACTTTATGTTGACTTAAATTATGAAAGCTGACAAAAAAAAAAAAAACTCCTGCTGGGCAGACTCAGATCATAGGGTTCATTTTCTGCCTCTAGATGAGGGACCAGAATACCTTTCAAGTTCTCACCTTTCTTTGCAACAAATGGAGATTCTTGTCATTATTATTACTAGCTAAGCTACAATCCTAGTTGGAAAAGCAGGATGCTATAAGCTTAGGGATCCTACAGGGAAAGAGAAAGGAAAATAGGGAAATGGATAGAATACTGTACATGTAGCGTGCCTGACTGTACCCTCAAGCAAGAGAACTGTAACCCAAGAGACAGTGGAAGACCCTAGTACAGAGACTGTGACACTACCCAAGACTAGAGAACAATGGTTTGATTTTGGAGTATCTTTCTAGAGGAATTACTTATCAGCTTAAGTCTCTCTTCTACCCTTACAAAGTGGAAAGTAGCCACTAAAAAATTACAGTGCAGTAATTAACCCCTTGAATGAAGAAGGATCTTAGTGTTGTCAAGTGTATAAGTAAAGAGGAGAATGTTGAAAGAATAGACCAGACAATTCAGTGTATGTGTAGGTAAAGGAAAAATGTGCTTTAACCAGAGAGGGATCCAATTTAGAACTATCTGGCCAGTCAAGGACCCAATAACTCTATAACAGTAGTATCTCAAGAGGTGGTGGGTGCCTTGGCCAACCTTGCATTTTGCCACAATCTGGGGACCATGACATAAGATAAATTGGATCTCACACTCAAGTAGAGAACAAAGTACACAGTCATGCTGATAAAAACGGGGAGTTGTAGTCCTTCTGTCAGATTCTTTACTTATCAGTTCATGAGGTTACAGCACAGTTTCTGTCTTGGCAGGAACAACCAGCTCAGCTTTGGCAAGTTGTCCTGGGTCCTTGAATTAATTCAGGTCTCATGGGTGCTTTCACCAATATCCTTTTCAGCTGTGTCTAAGGCAACAATGGACAGCCTTCAATCTAGTACTCTATTATTATTATTGTTATTACTTGCGAAGCTACAACCCTAGTTGGAAAAGCAGGCTGTTAAAAGCCCAGAGGCTCCAACAGGGAAAATAGCCCAGTGAAGAAAGGAAAGATGGAAAAATAAAATGTTTAAGAAGAGTAACAATAATAAAATAAATATCTCCTATGTAAACTATAAAATCTTTAACAAAACAAGGGGAAGAGAAACAAGACAGAACAGTGTGCCTGAGTGTATCCTCAAGCAAGAGAACTCTAACCCAAGATAGTGGAAGGCCATGGTACAGAGGCTATGGAACTACCCAAGATTAGAGAACAATGGTTTGATTTTGGAGTGTCCTTCTCCTAGAAGAGCTTCTTATCATAGCTACTACCCTTACCAAGAGGAAAGTAGCCACTAAACAATTACAGTACAGTAATTAGCCCCTTGAGCGAAGAGGTGTTTGGTAATTTCAGTGTTGTTAGGTGTATGAGGAAAGATAGGAATCTGTCAAGAATAGGCCTGACTATTCAGTGTATGTGTAGGCAAAGAAAAAATGATCGATAACCAGAGAGAGGGATCCAATGCATTACTGCCTGGCCAGTCAAAGGATCCAATAACTCTCAAGCGGTAGTATCTCAACGGGTGGCTTTCATTTTCTGCCTCTAGATGAGGGACCAGAATACCTTTCAAGAAGCGCAGGATGTTATGGGTAGTAGGTTGGCCAAGGCACTAGCCACCCACTGAAGTACTACTCACTAGAGAGTTATTGAGTCCTTTGACTGGCCAAGATATTATTACATTAGATCCCCCTCTGATTACAGCTCACTTTCCTTTGCCTACACAAACACCAAATAGTCTAGCCTATTCTTTACACATTCTCCTTTTTTCTCATACACTTAACAACATAAAATAATAAAAATATTCTTCTTCACTCAAGGGGTTAACTACTTCACGTATTGTTCAGTGGCTACTTTCCACTTGGTAAGTGTAGAAGAGAAAAAGTCTCTTTTAGTTATGATGAGCAGCTATTCTAAAAGGACACTCCAAAATCAAATCACTGTTTTCTTGTCTTGGGCAGTGCCATAGCCTCTGTACCAATGGCCTTCCACTGTCTTAGGTTCTCTTGCTAGAGGGTGCTATCATACAAACTGTTCTTGGGATGTTGTAGCCTATTAGTTACGTCTCTGCCTGGTGATTACCAAACTCATTAGTTCCTTTAGTGTTTGCAGTCTCATCATCCTTGTGAGCTAAGGATGAGGGTTTGACCAAGCCTATAGGTCTACCTGCTGAAACACCAGCAGCTATTGCCTGGCCCTCCCTGGTCCTAGCTTGGGTGGAGAGGGGGCTTGGGCATTGATCATATGCATGTATGGTCAGTCTCTAGGGCAATGTACTGCTTGCTAGAGCAATGGCACTGTCCCTTGCCTCTGCCATTGATGAGCAGCCTTTAAATCTGTTTCCTTAATTCATTTCTCACTGTTGGAGCCCTTAAGCTTATAGGATTCTGCTTTTCCAACTAGGGTTGTAACTTGGCTAGTAATAATAAATAATAATAATTCTAGCTAGGTCATATGATGATAACCTCACAGTGAGGCTTCTGTTAAATTTTCCTTCAAGTATGTTCTTGTACACAATGACGTAAGAAGGGGGGTAGGCACCTGGACTGCAAATGAGCATCATCTGCACATTAAGATCCCAGATATCTGTTCTGTAATTCTAACCCTACAAGAAGTTAGGGATTATTTAATTGGCCATTAGATTTTGTTGATGAGCATTTAAAGCTTGAAGCAGAAGATGGGGTACAGATGGGTGCATTCCTAAAAATTGAGAGATGGAAAACTAACATGAGTTTCTGTGTGTCATAATACTTGTTACCATCAGAACAGGAGGAGCTTACTGAGTTAATGCCCATGCCATGGGTGTGAAACATTTCATTTTTTTTTTTAAGATATAAGATATTCTCTCTGTTTACAAGACAGTTGGACGAGTTGGTGGTTTTCCATGTCATGGAGTTGTCAGCCAGATACACACTCGGCAGGAGGAAAGTTGTGGCAGACCAGCTCACTCATCAAGGTTACAATTGCTGGAACAGAATGCTCCCTGCATTTTTGTGCAGAAGAAAGGGGTGTGTGCACTGGTAATCAATCTAGTTTGTTACACCCTTGCAATCAACTTCCATTCAACATTTGTTGGGTGATCAACCAAGTCTTAAGACTCAGGTAGCTCCTTGTTGGCCTCTATCCACATGGTATCCTATTTCTGTTGGTCAGTTTGTTGAGAGACTCTCTCCTTGGTCCTCATTCATATATTAGCTCTATCTCATGGGGCACCACTAGTCTGGAAAGTTGTTAGTGCTTCACAGTTGATAACTATCTAGCATATCTCATAACAGTGAGATTTTTCATGCACAGTATTGCAAGCTGTGTGGATATCTCTTAAATGCTCTAAAAAGGAGTATGCCACACAGGAATTGGATAACTTTTATAGTCGATGTTTTGGATGGAGTCTCTCCAGTTGGAACATCTCTTCACTAAATCATAGACTTCCATCTACACCTTCATAGAGAGACATACCTCCCAGTCTTTTCAAGAAAAGGCTATCACTCAGCTTTAAGCCACACAATTAGACCAAGGGAGATGGAATTTTGACCTATGCGTGCCTTCAATACTGATCAGCAACTTTGAAGTCTTCCCCACCCTAAGAACTTAGGCCTCCAAAGTGGGATGTGACCTGTTCTCTCTATTTAACTTTAATACCTTTCAAGCCCTGAAGAATGACTTTAAACAGGGACTTCATCCTCATGGTTGTTTACTTGCTAATCTTAGGATTGCTAGATGAGTAGGTTAGCTTTATTACCTTTTCTACCTGGTCTTTCGTTTGGATGTCTGCTGGAGTGTTTTGTTTTCATGTGTTCCTGATTTTCAAGCAAAAACTTGGAGCTTAATATTTCTTGATGAGATTCAAGTTCCTCTGGGAATTTGGAGGTGGGTTTTTAATGAAATTCTTCTGTGCCCCTTAAACCTTATCTGGGACATACCCAACATCCTAAGCCCAGGTCTCCATGCCATTTTGTTGATAATGGGAGATATAAGAATAAGGTGTCCAAGAACTTTGAGATGATAAAATTTGTGTATGACTATTGCAGATAGGAAAAATATCATACGATTCGGGCTAGTACTCATGATGTCAAGGACATTGACTCTACACTTCGTTTCTAAAAGGAACCTGTCGATTTCTCAGGTGGTGAGCACAGGACTTGTTGAGCATGCTTCACATATTTTGTAGCTTCTCATTTTTAAAGATGGTATGAGCCTGGGGATGAAAGGTTGATTAATAGGCAATTTCTTTCCTTTAGTGCATCAACCAGGCTTAATACTGGCAGAAATGGACAGGCATACAGATATGCTGCTACAAAGAACACCCTTTCTTTAGAGAATACTTTTGAATATAAGGGGTCAGTTGGTGAAACTTTTCATCCAAATACATTGCTTGCAATGGACCAAATTGATGGTAAGCTCCCTTTGACACTGTCTCTCTTTCTGGAGAGGAAGAATGGCACTTCTAATTTCCCAAGTATTTTAAAAGTTTTTTCCTTCTAAACTACTACCAATTCAGATCATAACAGCTTCACCATTGTGTTTATGGTTAATAGGAGGCAAAAACCATCTTATCCTTGCTTTAGTTTGGTCGAGGAAAAATTGAATTTCTAACTATTGGGAGTTTAAAGGTTTAAAGGCTCCTTAAGAATGGCAGAGGCGAGGGATTGTGACAATGCCCTAGTTAGCAGGACAATGACCCTAAAGACAGACCATATATACAAATAATTAGAGCCCAAGCCCCTTCTCCACCCAAGCTAGGACCAGGAAGGGCCAGCAATGGTTGTGGATGACTTAGCATGTAGACCTATAGGCTTCACCAAACTCCTCATCCTTAGCTCACAAGGATGATGAGGTTGCAAACACTAAAGAAACTCAAGTTTAGGCGGGACTTGAACCCCAGTCCAGCAAGTACCAGACAGGGATGCTTCTAGTAAGCTACCTTAACTTATTGGAATGTATACAGGTGATGCTCAACCTGGGTAACCAAGTGGGTTTCAGGGCACTATTTTTTCCTTACAGTACTGTAGAGTATCCACAACCCAAGAATTTAATCTTTTTGATGAATGTCCTGTCTAGATTGAAAGTAGTGAAGATGTTTATCAGATTTTCTTAGCTCCCAAGAGATCATCTATAACTGAGTATTTGATGATTAACTGACAAAATAATTATAAGATTTCTTTTAGGTTTTTTTTGTTAGGAGGAATTTTTACCACCATTAATTTTGCCTTGATTGATTTCCAAAGCAAGGTTCCCTTTCTTGCTTTAATTCTACAGTACTATACCTTTTTTTTTTTTTGGTGGCGGGGAGGTTGTAAAGTAATCTCATTTATCAAGAGAAATTTGCACATCTAAACAAAGTACTGTAAGAAAAGGAGCCATGGAATTTGAAAGTAGCAATACTGTACTACCAATAGATAGGCCCTTAAAATAATGGAAGAAATTACATTAGTCAACATATACTGTTGGGAAATTCTCGGCTAAGCATCTTTCAAAGATAAAGTTATTAGCATAATTAATACTGTCAAGAAGTTTGAATGCAGAGGGAATGAGAGACTTGGTATATTGTACTGTGATACAATGGCTCTTTGATGGTATGGATGCTCATGAACTAGTTTGTTAGTGGCAGGTACTAGGGAATCTGTAGTTTTTGTTTTGAAATTCATCTTTAGTGTTGTTGAATATTAAGAATCATGAAATGCATGTATAGTATAATATTACATGTAAAAAGTCAATCATGAAGCTGGAGCACAGTGAGATCAGCTACTCAATTACCCTCTTTCAAAACAAGACTGTCATAGATATGATTCAACACTTCCTTACTTGCTTCAAGAATTTTGGATACTAAGGTTGTTAAAACTGAAATGATATTTTCATAATAAAATAAATTTTTGAATATTTACCTTTTGGTTATATAATGGCCAAGTCCCTGGACGCCTCGGCAGGAAATTCAAAATCTCTTGCGCACCTAGTGCAGATATGCCAGGTGTACCCCAGCGCCCTCGCGGTACCATAGGTAGAACTATACCCAACTAATTCAGATTTTCCATGCCCCATGGTCTGTAGAGGGGAGGAGGGTGGGTCTAAAACTTGTATAACCAGCGGGTAAATATATTAAAAATTCATTTTATTATGAAAATATAATTTTTAAATATGATGAAACTTACCCACTGGTTATATAATGGCTGATTGACACCCATTGGTGGCGGGTCAGAGACAGCCGTATAATTGGAAATTCACTTAAGAGTTACATAAACAACTTAAGCGGTTCTAACCTGATAAGGAAGCTGACAGCAATGCTTTGCCTCATTTTGTCAGCTATCCTTAGGAGATCCAGTGATCCACTCGGGGCTGATGATCTCTAGGAGCTGTCAAACGGCACAACCACCTATAACATGATACGACCTCAACTAATACCCTTGTTCCGGGCGTTCTCTAGGAACAAAATGACCACCTGACTAGGTCAAAGATTGCAGATGATTGCTGAGCAATCTTCAAATACAATCATAAAAATATATATAACAGTTCCAAGAGAAGAACAGGGGTACTAGGAATTTAGGGAAATGTAGTGGAGAATGTTTCACCTACTGCTGCACTCGTTGCAAGTGATCCCAAAACGTAGACGTCTTCATAAAAAGACTGGACACGGTAAAAGTAATGCAAGGCGAATAGAGGATTACCGCTTCACAAGGCTGTATATGCGATGCTTTGCAGAGAACAGTTTAGTTTAAGTTACAGAAGTTTCTACAGCTCTAACTTCGTGAGTCTTTACTCTTACAACATCTTACGATCTGTCACCCAACCGTGCGGAAGAACCTTTGTGATCAAGGTCCTTACGAGATGATAGAATGTTTTAGACATCGATAGTGCAGGCTTCTTGACCGTGCACCCAAGAGCTATGAATACCCTGTAGACTCAACTTCTTTGTTCTTGTCCAATAAAACTTCATCGTTTTAATTAGGGAAAAAACTCTTCTCAGCCCATCCCAAACCAAATTCGAGAGAATAGTGATCCCGAAGGATTTAGGCTATGGATGAGAAAGATGTTTGTTAATGAGCAAGAATCCAGGTTGCAAGGTACCTATGGCTTAACCAATGTGAAGTCCGAGTGCTTGCTAGAAGAGTGAACTTCACTGACTCTCAACTATGGTAGACTTACTCAGAAAGTCTCCAAAGTTAGGCCTTAAAAAGAAACCAAGGGTAAAGGGTCGGATCTGTCACTACCGCGAAACTCCAGAAACAAACCCTAAATTCCAGGCTGGCGCATTTTGCTGATGCCTCCAAGTCCTCTCAAATGATCTGAGAAGACCTATAAGGTCTCTATTTGATAGATCCAATCTTCCGCGTCTGAGGACAGATGCCCGCATACTCCTGTACCTTTGATGGCCGGGGAGGAAATAAAATGTGTTTTCTTCTAAGGTCTAAGAAAAAATATACCACTTGTGTTAGAGGTACCTAATGAAGAGCCGCTCTAGCTCTACACCACTCCATAAAACACTCTAATTGGGTTGGAAAACCTTGAGGCAAATGTCCTTTGTACAAGCGAAAGCCTCAGCTGTCTCCTTCAAACAACCCTCTAGATCTTAGGGGTTTTCCGAAATACTGGAGGCAGCTACGCCTAAAGTTTGAAGGTTTAACATAAAAAGTTCGTGATCCTGACACGGGGAAAAGTACTAAAGACATGCTTCCAGCATGGTTCCCAGCATGAGTTCAGTATGGTTCCAGCATGCTGCCTACACCCAACATGCTGTGAGAGAAAAAGAGGGATCTAGAACCGCCTCCCAAAACTTGTCCATATCGGTCGCAAGAAACCGATATTAAAGCTAGGCTTGTTGAAAAGAAGCATCAACAACGTGAACTTCATGCTGTGAGGCTAAGACCCGATCGTGTGTAATCAGCGAGTGTTCAACAAACCTAAAGCCAAAGCTTGACACGAGGGAGCGTTAGCTGCGAAGCCAGAGAGACGCGAAGGAGAACAATAGTCTGTTTATACTGCTGTGAGAAAGATTTGACAGTATGCGTCTAGCATGCGACCATAATGTCGCATGTGCTTGCATTGCCGTAAGGTGTCAGCGTGCCGTATGCGTTCACCTTGTCGTGTGGAAACAGCGCTGTGTGTGAGCCCCGCTTGCTGTAAATCTACAGAGTGCTGCGTGGAGGCGACAGCATCTCGACCGGTCATTAACAGAAAGACGGAACTGATTGCCGAGAGTTGTCCCATGTAGGATGCGTCCGCATGAGTGAGAGTCACGTGTCCCGCAGACCGCGAAAATGGGACAACTCGTTGAAAGGATCAACTTAGGCTGTCAGCGTCCAACATACGACCAGACTGGCGTCTGCGTCTGTGACTGCGTGAGAGACCAGAACCTGCATCTGTGTCTGCGTGACGTCTGCCGTAAGAAAGAGACCAGACTTCTACAAGCACCCGCTCTAATGTTTCTCGTAACACGAGCATATCTCTGCGAGGAAGCGTTACTAAGCATAGGAGAACTATGCCTTCTGACACTGGTCGGAAAACCCTTTCTTTGATCTCTGGTAGTCCTTAGACTCTTTAGGAGAAAATTTTCTCCCCCCGAGAATTGCAAAACTAAACACAGATGAAATAGACCTCTTTTAGCTCAGATCAAAGCTACACCCACGGGGTAGCGAGTGTGCCAACCCAAGCATGGGTGAAGGCCGGGAGAGAACATCAACCGTAGTCCTGAGAGCGACCTGGGAGAGTCCCTATGATATTTCAAGCGCGCCTTGTGCGCGAACTGAACGTATCCAATGCTGTGAGATACCGTTAACATTAGTTGCTAGACCTCAGAAGAACGTAATAAAGCTTTCCCCAAACTGGGGGAGGGAAAGAAGTGTGAACAGAAGCAGACTGAGCACCTTTTCCCCCGAAGAACTATGTGTCTTACACGATTCTGGTGCCGACACGTCGCCTTCTTCCGAAAAGAAAAAACTTCCGGCGAACGTTAGATACTGCAGGATAAGAAAACATACGACTCCTGAAAGGTCTAGGACAAATTGATTGGTGACTACCAAGTCTAGGTTTTGCGACTTTCGATGAGGGCAAAGCCTTTCCTCCCTGAAAGTGAGTAAGAATCCAGAGGAAGAGCTAGGATTGTATGTGACTTGTCTGACTTCCGCTTCTATCGTGGAAGAAAAAACACACTCGATTGCTTCCTGTTTAAGCATCAAACACGTTTGCTGCGAAGGAAAATTCTGTTCGCGTGCATACATGACGAGTAACTTCCTAGTCTGGAAGACAGGGAAAACGTAGACAGTCATTCTCGTCAGGCAACTGCATTCTAATATGCAGAAAACAGTTACAAGATCCATGATACCATAGCGATGACGAACTGATTGCTTCAAGACATTCCAACTTCGTCATTCCAAAGTGGAGAAAGAACGTCTTGGACTGCATCAACAATATCGCTCGGCGGAACAGACGTTTAATGCACAAGGTCCGCGAAGAACATCAGCCTACGGACCTTCCTTCTCCCAAGGGTTGGAATGTATAGAAGAGAAATAGGACTAGAGGCAAGGTAAACACGAACAAACACCTCTCCAGAGCACTGCGCTATGTTTACGAGTCACTAACAAGAGCGGTTTAAAAGCATAATACCTTAAATCGTAAAGGATCTGCCCATGGTGGGAGATATACTTTTACTTTCTACAGTATTCTCATAAAAGGCCTTAATGCCCTTTCTGTTGTTGCAGCTGCAAGCGCTGTATCAATCTCTATTGTAAGGTTCGTTATTTTCCTGAGAATGAATTAATGTTAATTTATTAATTTATTTTACCATTAATTTACTAGGCCAATGTTCCCTAAAGGAGCCCTTTGGGTTAAAGCATCTTGCTTTCCCAAACTAGGGTTGTAGCTGACTTGTAATAATAATAAAATAAAATAACTAGAGACACCATCAACTCACTCTGAAGTCGGAACGAGGAGCAGCAGGTAAAAAATATGAGGCAAACTCTTTTAGAAAAATTCTCATGAGTTTCTGAAAGTTATTCCCTTCCTTTTACAATCTCCTCATGTAAAAAATATGAGGGAAACTCTTTTAGAAAAATTCTCATGAGTTTCTGAAAGTTATTCCCTTCCTTTTACAATCTCTATCCTAGGAAGAGAAGTCTTGATTCTTAGGAATCCACTCCTTATGATTCTGAATTCAGACCTCAATACTTAGAGGTTTTAATTCTAGTTCTCACAACCAAGAGTTAGAGCCGGCCTTGGTCCGAGAATATAAAATCTTTCTAGTTAAGATTTATTTCTTAATATAGCGCCTGGAGCAACAATAACTTAACACTAGACGTTCATGGTCTGGTAGACATCAAAGTCTATTGTCATAGGTAGCGAAGCGTCCACACAGATGGTGAAGCGCCCACCTAGACGCTGAAGCGTCCACACAGATGCTGAAGCACCCACACTAGCGCTGAAGCGTCCACACTGGCGCTGAAGCGTCCACACTGACGTTGAAGTGCCCATACTGACGCTGAAGCGTCCACACCGACGCTGAAGCGTCCACACTGATGTGGCGCTTCGCTCCATTCCGTAGACGTTACACTTCTGTTGCCGCAACGTTCCGATGACGCTACACCGGCTCTGCTGCCTGGCGAACGTCGGCACGTCTGTATAGACTGATACTAGGTGCTATGAGCAGTAGGTTTGCGTTGAGTAGGGAATTGAAGTAAAACCTCCACTTTCCCCCACCAAGGAACATTGCGGTTGGTAGGCCGCCTGTGCAACAACAAGACCTCACCGTTAAAGACACAACGCCTGTGCAACCGTGTTAAAGACCGGAATCGAGACATCCAACCGCACTGCTAACGGCAGGCTGAAAAGACTGCATAAACGAAGATAGATGCTGTTTCATGCCTAACTACAAAGATCAAGGATCAACCTTAGGCGAAACGTATTCGGCATTAACTACGTCAAACCTTAGCGCTTACCACTGTCGAGAGACGACACCCATCAGGTGGCGGTGGCGGCACTGCGTCTGCGCCGCATGAAACGCAACACACGCTGAAAAAATCTAATTTTGTTTTCAGCTTAGTGCCTTTAAAAACACTAATACCTTGCTTTATCTATCGCGAGGGTGAGCGTTCTGGTGATCGACAGAAAACGCTCGAGAGGACTTCAGTTCGGGTCTTAAAAGACTGTAACGCCTGGTTACCCTCTCGATTCCTTTCACCGTTTGACTTAACTTCTCCCCTGGGTCCGGTAGCTTGACAGAGATCTAAGGCTAGGATAACGACAGGTCCGAATAGAAGCCCTCTCCACTAAATAAAATTCACTGCACAATTTATCACTAAAAAATTTGCACTTTACTCTTTGGCACAAAGATAGTTTCATAATTACCTGAAAACCAAAGAATACACTCTCTCAAAGGAAATGAACTCCGTAGGGAGAGACTGAAAATTCTGTTACTGGACAATTGTTTGAATGGGAATACAAAAGTACCGAATCCCATATAAATGTAACAAAATATTAAATATTACCTTAGTAGGTATAACATTTATAAAATAAAATAAACCCTTAAACTAAGGAATTCCAATAAGAGATGAATCATCACTCGTATTATTTGGAACATTTACACTTAATATAAAAACGATCTTAGTATTCCACAACGGAAACAACGATAAATAGAATCTACATCGATTCGTATAAACATAAAGTGAAAATTAACTTCCTTTAATTTCTGACTAAGGAAAAATACTGACAGGAACAATTAATTTCAAAATAAAAGTTCCTTTTATGTAGTACAACTAAAAAACTTGAGAAGTAAGAAGAATGTACTATTCATAAAAATCTCTACGAAATATCGTAATATTGTAACAATACTGATAACTTCGTAACAACTGAAAGCTAGTTAATCTTAGCAAACAGATTGAAGATTACCTTAAGAAAACTATTAAAAGGATAAAATTTTCTTAGATTAATATCCTTTAATTAAATTTATAACTTAATATTTCAAACGAAAGTATTCACTTATAATTCTTTGTAAAAGCAAGACGGACTTATAGCCTACGACATAAGGCTGTGACGTCATCAATGGACGAGAAGTTTACCTTTCGTCCTATGCTTTCGTAAGGTTTAAAATAGGTCGATAAACCTTTTAATTTTACCTTTTAAGTTATAAATACTGTACGTGATCACATTCAAATAAAAGAAAAAAGGCGAAAGCCTAAACTCAAAAAAAGGAAATACATCACCAAATAACGTCCAAACAGAGTAAAAGCGAGAAAGAATTTCCAAAAGAACCAATGGCTACGCCGGCTGGGAAAATCTGAATTGGTTGGGTATAGTTCTACCTGTGGTACCGCGAGGGCGCTGGGGTACACCTGGCATATCTGCGCTAGGTGCGCAAGAGATTTTGAATTTCCTGCCAAGGCGTCCAGGGACTTGGCCATTATATAACCAGCGGGTAAGTTTTATATTTAAAAACCTATTTTATGAGGAAGAACTTTACATAAATTCATAAACCTCAGCCTGAAAATTTGTTAGAATAATTAGATAAAACATGAGCAAGGAGAGATTGCCCTAGCTTTGAGGAAGAGAGTCGTAAATAAGGGCTCTTTATTTTTGAGATGAGATTTTGGGTGTGTATTGTTGACCTTTGGGTGAAATGGCATGAATTCTATAAAAATCAAAAGGATATCGGTTGAAATTTTGCCTGTAGTAGGGAAACATATTTGATCCTTTTCAATTTCAGTTTTGTTGGTGTAATAAATATCTATTGATTAAAAAAAATGATTTAACATGAGTACAATTTAATGATATTAGATTCAAAACTACATTTCTAACTGATTGACAGTTGATGTACAGTATAATATTAATTTAATTTTGTTTCAGATACTCAAAGCAGCACTGGAGAGGAAATTGAGTTTAGCAGGTTGGCAACAGAACCATCTGAGATGTCATCTCTTACTGCCTTTGCAAAGAAAACAGCAACGGAGTAAAATGTGTTTTCAGGGAGCATAATGAACCTCATATTGAAGGCTTGTTATGATTGTTTGCTGTAAGAATGAAGCAGTGAATCAAATTTTTCCAATATGATCACCAAGGTCCTTGTGGTTATCAAGTTTGGATGGTTGAAGAGGTATTGAAAACAATTTTGCTTGCGTATGACTTATACAGCCCTCATACACACAGCAAGACAAAATGTTTGAATAATGAGGAAGAATCTCAAAAGAAAAAGTTTTGAAATCCTATTTTCATTTCATCAATGATGATTTTTACATTGCAGTGTTTGGAGTTTTTCATTGTAAATGTTGGAAGATCTGTTGAGAGCTATGTGGGAAATTTATTCTCACTTATATATTTGCATTTAAATGTAATAATAAAGGGCAGCTTTGTTTTCTTTAGATAGTTCTATGTAAAACTTTTATAAAATGTATTTTTTGATCTTGGTACACCTTTTAAAATCAAGTAAGATATGTTTTTTATCATAGGTTTTTAGAATTGAATAGGTGTTTATTTTCATTTTACCTATTACTGTATATTCAATAAATCTATAAATTTATTTCACATTCTAAAAATTCTCACTTTTTAGAAGTATTAGTATTTGTTACCTGATTACTTTAAGAAATATTGTATTTTTTTTATTTTTTGTGCCAAGTATAAAAATCTTGTAATTTCATATATACACAAAATATTTTTAGAAGATAGCTCAGGAGCTAATAGAATGCATCATAGTGCTTAGAATATATTTTAAGATATATTTAGTGATGTCAAAAATTTTAGCTACTTTACAATGTTGTCGAACGTTCATGATTTCTTGTCCTCCAAATTACCTCACTTTTGGTCGATAATTATTTTTCATGACATTTTTATCATTAGTTGTTGAGCTTCAGTGTCAGATTTATTAAGGAGTATTTGCTCTATAGTTTCAAGTGACAAGGAAGGATTGTAATAACATCATTTTCATTGTTGCACTTTGAGTTTAGTGGCCATAGATACAAAATATAGATTAATAAGATACTACCGCTTTGGTATTTAAAACTGATACTTTATATCTTTGGAGTCTTTCCTGAAGAGATAACTTTCATTATTTCCTTTCAAAAATGGAAATTTGACTTTCCAAACTCAAACTCTTGTTTTACATTGTTGAATTATTTTCCACAATCAGTTTTTACACATTTTAATGTTTGGCCATCAGTAATATTTTACATCTTTACTTTCTGTGGAAAGTAAAATACCTAGTAAATGATTCAGTTTTCTGTAAGATTTGTAAGTAGAATCAAAACAGATTACACAAACTGATTCTTGAAAAATGTTTACTAAATCGTTATACAGTAATTCTTTGCATTTATTGCTTCTACTGTATTCATGTATTTCTCTTCATTAATTCTTGTGTAAACCAAGTTTTTTAAATACATTAGGTATTCCTTCAGATTGCAGCTATCAAGATCTTACTTTTGAGATAAGTAGAATATATATTACAGATTTTGCTCCACTGGAAATGGCAAATTAGCCAGTGCTAATGTCTTTATTAGGAAATAAACTAAGTGACTTGTCATGTTATCATCTGTTATTCTCTGTATGCAGCATTCCTAGTATCAATCCATTATAATACTCATACAAATTAAACTTATTTGTTAGAATTTCATGAGCAGGATACATTTGAACATACAAACAATGTAATGTGCACAGATGAATCCAAAACTCTCACAGGGTAGGAGTTTGCAATATCCTCAGATAAGAAAATGCATTTCCATGGTTTCTGTATTCTTAACAGAATTATCTATTAAGTTTGAAATTTTCAGCAATTCTTGAAGTGCCAGTAAGATCTAATATTTATACTATACTACCCCTATGAGAACTAAGAATATTAGTTCAGCAGTTTTGTTCAATAGTTAATAAATAATTATACATAGATTACACTAAATTGGTATGTGTTGGTTCTCATCTCTTATGGGTTTTAATTGAAACAAATAAGATGTAGACAACCCTGCAAAAGATATGAGAAGATCAAGCATAAAATTTCCCATAAATGAAAATATGCCATCACAGAAGTCAATTTTAACGCACAAAAATAATTGGGCATGTGAAATGATGAAACAATAATAAAAGAGGTTTATAAGTTGTATCAAATCTAAGAACTGGGCTAAACGATTTAAAGAACAAATACTTGATGCCCAGTTCCTGTCTGTAAAGGATACTTTACAATAAACAGTAAAACCTATTTTGTGTAGAAAGCTAAGATTTAATCAGATTTAATTAGTCTGAAATATCCAAAATAAATTGTCAGATTCTTCTATCTTTGCACATGGGAAAGTTACAACTTCAAATGAAATAGAGCAGACTTTTTTCATTTTGTAATGATCAAAATTTTAATGCTAGCCATATTACAAGTAAGATATTTAGCCAGATGGTCCAGTGAAACTATCTTTTAAAACTAACTATATAAATTATCTAACACAACTCAGACCCAGAACTGTTTGTACAGCATATGACATTTGATAGCTTTTGTAAATGGTATTCAGATTAATAGTAAAATCTTCAATAGAGTATTATGTACTCATCATAGACAGCTAAAGATGGCTTTGCCACATGCATACCTTGACAATTCATTGAATGGGACACTGCTTATGTAGGTGACTTGAACATAAAATGTTTATAAAGCACAAACCTTTTTTGGAGGTATTTTGTTATCTTGTGTATTTACTGGTATTTATGTTGTCTAAAGTCTTCTACTTATAGTATGAATCTTGTGTAATCTGGATTGAGTGCTTTTAATTGTTTTATAGTTGCAAGTAATTGATGTTTATAACTTATTTATGTATTCCTAATAAAGTAGATGTTAATATACTTTTTAATTAGCCTTAAATTTGTTACATTATTGGTTTATATTTTTAAAAAGTATACCTTATATTACTGTCATTGTAAGTAAAGTATCAACCTACTATCAAGAACTGGAAAGCAACAATGTTATGTGTTGGTTTCTTATGAGAAATAATAGTACTAAATACAATTTGAGAAATACTTTTAGCCCAGACAGAGGCCTTAACTAAATAGATGAAGAAAATTAGAATATACAGTAAGAGCATAATCCAGAATTTGCAATCTGCCAAGACCTGTAGGTAGAAGTTTTTTTTTAATATACAGCATATATATATATAAAACTAGCCCCTTCATGTGCACCCTTATTTCAGCCTATTTTCTCTATCTTATATGATCACTAAATCAAAACGATTCAGATTGTGAGTATTATTTGAGGTTAATGCGTTGTGTGGTCTCCAAAGACTTTTAAAAGGCTAGAACAGGGAATCCATTACAACAAATACCAAGGAGAAATTGTCTCGCTACCGGTCTGAGGCCAGCGTATCACCATACAAAGTAAAATTCAGTGTGTATAGTGTATGGGGGAGACCCTCAAGTTCAGATGCTATCAAACTAGACACAGCACCAACAATGCTGAAATTGTCTGGCTAATGATAATGCACCATCACCGAGAACCATCACTACACTGGAGACAGTGCTACATGCATATCAACTTGTGAGTGGTCACCAAACCAATGGCGTGCATCTTGTTTTGTCTTTGGTGAAGTGAAGAATCTCCATCTACTGCTAACTAATGGGAATCAAGTTATGATTAGTTTTCCACTATTCTTGATAATAAGTGTTAACATAATAGGGATTAATTTTATGTTTAAGTTTGCTGTCGATAGTTTGTGGTGGTGGTTTTAATTTGATTCGTACAGAGTAATTGGCCAACAGTAAGAAACTCTGGGATCTCATCTGCCCAGCATTATTTGATTAGCAGTGAGGGGTGGGAAAGGGGTCACTGTGGCCCAGGTCCCCTTTCAATTCATAGATTTTGGGTTGTAGGACAATCTAAAGCACGAAGAGGTAGCAGCTTTATTGCAGGGTTTATCAGAAGAGACTTTGGTCCTCTCTGAAAAGTATCTCTTTGAGGCTACTCCCGTGGTTAGTCAGTACCATCAACTCAGTCAGCTCTAATACCAGTTACTGCTGAGATTTAAGTAGCTTGCCTCCACTGTGGGCACCTCGGTTATCACAGAGATAGTTGAGGCTTTGATCTGGTCCCTTTCTGTCCCAGCCTGTGAATCAGGTGGTGGCTTGACCTTTAGATCATCAAGCTCAGGGAAAAACTGAGCTAAGTCTTCAAGCTCAGTGGCG
The DNA here is from genome assembly GCF_036898095.1 of Palaemon carinicauda. Taxonomy (NCBI): domain Eukaryota; kingdom Metazoa; phylum Arthropoda; class Malacostraca; order Decapoda; family Palaemonidae; genus Palaemon; species Palaemon carinicauda. Next base: position 31,312,527 of record NC_090762.1, read on the forward strand.
ATAAGAATTAACAGAGGTGGCGGCTTGTACAGATATAGAAGATGGGGACCTAGGCGGAAACCCTTGGATATCGTGTGTGGATGTGCCTTCTGGCCCGAGTCGAATAGTTTTCATCAAAGTTGTACGGATCTTCCACTTGATGATATCAAATATGAAAACCTAGCTGCATATCCTGAATCACAATGGAGGTTTAAAGATCCATACCTTAAAGCATGTCCAGGGGTAACCCAGAAAGAGGTTATTCTGATGCCACACAAGTCTCTTCTAACTACTTTGGCAGAGGCTGGATGTTTCCTTCTTGAACACAGTTTGCCTGATGGTTCAGTGGTTGGAATGACAGTGTCAGGCAAAAATGAAACTCCCTTCTTGATTGAAATGGTAAAGATGGCTTCAGAATCAATGAGGAAGAAGGTGCTAAAAGGAAACTTGCCCTGTAGGGTATGTATCTGAAAGAGTTTGAAGGATTCATGGAACCTGAAGGGTTTTGTGGTCTTTCTCCCAAGGAAATGGAATGATCACATAAGCACAAATCAAATAAATGAGGGTTTTCCAGACCATTTTAGGACAGCATAGTTTAGTACCCAAGATAGTTTATCTTACAGGAGTGCAATAGCAAAGTTACTCCGTAAACCTACTTGCGAGGCTTTACAGAGCATTATCAAGGCTAAGTTTGAGGCGAGACGAGGCTGCCTATGATTTGGAAAATGTCAAGGTGGAGGAATTTCTATTTTGTCATCCTCTATGTAAATTCCTTTTACCTTGAGATTTAGTGGATAAACCCAAAGCTAATGAAGAAATGACCACATCACTCCCAGAAAATTGGAGGAAAGGTTTTCGGCTCTTCTTAAAAAATGAGCGGTCCTTCTTTCACAAAGGTTTGGACTATAGCTTTATGCCTTTGACATATAAAAAAGATGAGAGCATATTTTTGTTTTCCTTTTAGTCCAAGGTAGAGGAATGAGAAATGGTTGAATGAGGTTCATTCACATGTTTGTAGATTGTAATAGCCTATTTGCTCTTATTGGGAATGGTGATTCATGACTGTTTATAAATATATCTCTGCAGTTGAATAGCTTCTTTGTTGGAAAATTGGTGGCTAGGATCTTTAATGTACTTTGCATGGTTAGAAAACCTCACTGTACAGACAAGGGTGGTTTCCTGCTTTCACATAGCACTAAGATATTTGGTGAAGATCTAAAGGCTCCACTACAATGTCTAAGGCCTCGAGTGTGTATTGGATCTAAAGACTTCAAAGTAGCTTCAGGTCCTCATTCATATATTGGGTTGCTCTAATCTAGTTTTGATAACACTAGTGTTTTATAGATCATCAGTAAAGTTGATTATTTTGCACCTCCTATTGTATTAGACAAATTTTTCATTAGATTTAAAGCATTACTGCATTTGGATTTGATGCAACATACATGAGCTTTATAAATCATCATAAGTCGAGTTTTTTCTGCAAAAAGTCTAAAATGTTATTTTCCTTAGTAAAATAAATTTTTGAATATACTTACCCGTTGATCATGTAGCTGCAGCTCTGCTGCCCGACAGAAAAAACCTAAGGGCGGAATACGCCAGCGATCGCTATACAGGTGGGGGTGTACATCAACAGCGCCATCTGTCTAGTAGGTACTCAAGTACTTCTTGTCAACAAAGAACCAATTTTCTCCTCGGTCCACTGGGTCTCTATGGGGAGGAAGGGCGGGTCCTTTAATTCATGATCAACGGGTAAGTATATTCAAAAATTTATTTTACTAAGGAAAATAACATTTTTCAATATTAATCTTACCCGTTGATCATGTAGCTGATTCACACCCAGGGGGGTGGGTGGAGACCAGCATACATGTTAACATTAGAAGCTAAGTATTCCGTATTTCATTTTAGCAGTTATTCAAAATAACAAACATAAAATTAATAAGTACCTGGTAAGGAAGTCGACTTGAACAATTACTCTGCCTTTTTAAGTACGTCTTCCTTACTGAGCCTCGCGATCCTCTTAGGATGCTGAGCGACTCCTAGGTGCTGAAGTATGAAGGGCTGCAACCCATACTAAAGGACCTCATCACAACCTCTAATCTAGGCGCTTCTCAAGAAAAGAATTTGACCACCCGCCAAATCAACCAGGATGCGAAAGGCTTCTTAGCCTTCCGTACAACCCAAAAACAACAATAAAAACATTTCAAGAGAAAGATTAAAAAAGGTTATGGGATTATGGGAATGTAGTGGTTGAGCCCTCACCTACTACTGCACTCACTGCTACGAATGGTCCCAGGGTGTAGCAGTTCTCGTAAAGAGACTGGACATCTTTAAGGTAAAATGATGCGAACACTGACTTGCTTCTCCAATAGGTTGCATCCATTACACTGCAGAGATCTGTTTTGTTTGAAGGCCACTGAAGTTGCGACAGCTCTAACTTCATGTGTCCTTACCTTCAGCAAAGCATGGTCTTCCTCATTCAGATGAGAATGAGCTTCTCTAATCAAAAGTCTGATGTAATAAGAAACTGCGTTCTTCGACATCGGTAAAGCAGGTTTCTTAATAGAGCACCATAAAGCTTCTGATTGTCCTCGTAATGGCTTCGTACGTCTTAAATAGTACTTAAGAGCTCTTACTGGGCAAAGTACTCTCTCTTGTTCGTTTCCAACCAAACTGGACAGACTTGAATCTCGAACGATTTGGGCCAAGGACGAGAAGGGAGTTCGTTTTTAGCTAAAAAAACCAAGCTGTAAGGAACATGTAGCCGTTTCAGATGTAAATCCTATGTTCCTGCTGAAGGCGTGTATCTCACTGACTCTTTTAGCTGTTGCTAAGCAGACGAGGAAAAGAGTCTCAAAGTGAGATCTTTAAAAGAGGCTGATTGAAGCGGTTCGAACCTTGCTGACATCAGGAACCTTAAAACCACGTCTAAGTTCCAACCTGGTGTGGCCAACCGACGTTCCTTCGAGGTCTCAAAAGACTTAAGGAGGTCCTGTAGATCTTTGTTGTTGGAAAGATCTAAGCCTCTGTGTCGGAAGACTGCTGCCAACATGCTTCTGTAACCTTTGATCGTAGGAGCTGAAAGGGATCTTACCTTCCTTAGGTGTAAAAGGAAGTCAGCTATCTGAGTTACAGAGGTACTGGTTGAGGATACTGAATTCGCCTTGCACCAGCTTCGGAAGACTTCCCATTTTGACTGGTAGACCTTGAGAGTGGATGTCCTCCTTGCTCTGGCAATCGCTCTGGCTGCCTCCTTCGAAAAGCCTCTAGCTCTTGAGAGTCTTTCGATAGTCTGAAGGCAGTCAGACGAAGAGCGTGGAGGCTTGGGTGTACCTTCTTTACATGCGGCTGACGCAGAAGGTCCACTCTTAGAGGAAGAGTCCTGGGAACGTCTACTAGCCATTGCAGTACCTCGGTGAACCATTCTCTCGCGGGCCAGAGGGGAGCAACCAACGTCAACCTTGTCCCTTCGTGAGAGGCGAATTTCTGCAGTACCTTGTTGACAATCTTGAACGGGGGGAACGCATAAAGGTCTAGATGGGACCAATCCAGAAGAAAGGCATCTATGTGAACTGCTGCTGGGTCCGGAATCGGTGAGCAATAAATTGGGAGCCTCTTGGTCATCGAGGTAGCGAACAGATCTATGGTGGGCTGACCCCACAAGGCCCATAGTCTGTTGCAAACATTCTTGTGAAGGGTCCATTCTGTTGGGATGATCTGACCCTTCCGGCTGAGGCGGTCTGCCATGACATTCATGTCGCCTTGAATGAACCTCGTTACTAGAGATATTTTTCGATCTCTTGACCAGGTGAGGAGGTCCCTTGCGATCTCGAACAACGTCATCGAATGAGTCCCTCCTTGCTTGGAGATGTACGCCAAGGCTGTGGTGTTGTCGGAGTTCACTTCCACCACCTTGCCTAGAAGGAGGGACTTGAAGCTTCTCAAGGCCAGATGAACTGCCAGTAGCTCCTTGCAGTTGATGTGCAGTGCTCTTTGATCCGAATTCCACGTGCCCGAGCATTCCCGACCGTCCAGTGTCGCACCCCAGCCCGTGTCCGATGCGTCCGAGAAGAGAAGGTGGTCGGGGGTCTGAACAGCCAGTGGTAGACCTTCCCTGAGCAGAATGTTGTTCTTCCACCAAGTCAGTGCAGACTTCATCTTCTTGGAGATAGGAACTGAGACCGCTTCTAGCGTCATGTCCTTTCTCCAGTGAGCAGCTAGGTGATACTGAAGGGGTCGGAGGTGGAGTCTCCCTAACACGATGAACTGGTCCAGCGATGAAAGCGTCCCTATCAGACTCATCCACTGTCTGACTGAACATCGGTTCCTCTTCAGCATGCTCTGGATGCATTCTTGGGCTTGACTGATTCTGGGGGCCGACGGAAAAGCCCGAAAAGCTTGACTCTGAATCTCCATACCTAGATATACTAAAGTTTGGGATGGGACGAGTTAGGACTTTTCCATATTGACCAGGAGACCCAATTCCTTGGTCAGATCCAGAGTCCATTTGAGATTCTCCAGACAGCGACGACTTGACGCAGCTCTTAAAAGCCAGTCGTCCAAATAGAGGGAGGCTCTGATGTCTGCTAAATGCAGGAATGTGGCAATATTCCTCATCAGTTTGGTAAACACTAGAGGTGCCGTGCTTAGGCCAAAGCACAGGGCTTGGAACTGGTATACCACCTTCCCAAAAACGAACCTTAGAAAAGGTTGGGAATCTGGGTGGATGGGGACGTGAAAGTACGCGTCCTTTAGGTCTAACGAGACCATCCAGTCTTCCTTCCTGACCGATGCTAGAACCGACTTCGTCGTCTCCATGGTGAACGTCTGCTTGGTGACAAAGACATTCAGAGCACTGACGTCTAGCACCGGTCTCCACACTCCTGTCTTCTTCGCCACTAAGAAGAGACGGTTGTAGAAGCCCGGGGATTGATGGTCCCGGACTATGACTACCGCTCCCTTTTGTAGCAAGAGAGACACCTCTTGCTGTAAAGCTAGCCTCTTGTCCTCCTCTCTGTACCTGGGAGAGAGGTCGATGGGAGTTGTTGCTAGAGGGGGCTTGCGCAAGAATGGAATCCTGTACCCCTCTCTGAGTAACTTCACAGACTGTGCGTCTGCACCCCTGTTCTCCCAGGCCTGCCAGTAGTTCTTGAGCCTGGCTCCCACTGCTGTCTGAAGAAGGTGGCAGTCAGACTCTGCCTTTTGAGGACTTGGAACCCTTCTTCTTGTTGCCACGTTGACTAACGGCACGAGTACCTCCTCTGCTGGAGGTTCTGCCATGAAAGGGCGGAATGAACCTAGACGCTGGTGTGTCCATCCTAGGTCTAGGCACGGAAGGTAAAGCTGTGACTTTACGTGCGGATGACGCCACCAGGTCATGAGTGTCTTTCTGGATCAACGAGGCAGCAATCCCCTTGATCAGCTCTTCAGGAAAGAGACACTTCGATAGCGGAGCAAACACCAGTTCTGACTTCTGACATGGGGTGACTCCCGCCGACAAGAAGGAGCAAAGGTGATCCCGCTTCTTGATAACTCCAGACACGAAAGAAGCCGCAAGCTTGAAAGACCCATCCCGTATGGCTTTGTCCATGCAGGACATGATGAGTATGGCAGAGTCCTCATCCGAAGGGGAGGTCTTCCTGCTCAAGGCTCCCAAACACCAGTCCAGGAAGTTAAAGATCTCGAACGCACGGAAAACTCCCTTCAAAAGATGGTCCATGTCCGAAGAGGTCCAGCAAATCTTGGAGCGTCTCATAGCCAGTCTGCGGGGAGAGTCTACCAGACTTGAGAAGTCGCCCTGGGCAGAGGCAGGAACTCCCAAGCCGAGAACTTCTCCCGTGGCATACCAGACGCTAGATTTTGAAGCAAGCTTGGCCGGGGGAAACATGAAGGATGTCTTCCCAAGTTGCTTCTTGGCCTGCAACCACTCTCCCAGTACCCTTAAAGCTCTCTTGGATGAGCGAGCGAGTACGAGCTTCGTAAAGGCAGGAGCTGCTGACTGCATGCCTAAAGTGAACTCAGAGGGAAGTGAGCGTGGAGCTGCAGACACAAACTGGTCCGGATACAACTCCTTAAACAGGGCAAGGACTTTCCTAAAGTCTAAGGAGGGAGGCAGTCTTGGGTTCATCTATGTCGGAGTGTTGGTCGTCCAAATGCGCAGCTTCGTCGTCATCAGAGATTCCTTCATCCGAATGCTGAGGAGGAAGCGGCAAAGGAGGAGATAAAAGCTGAACGGCTGGATCCGGCAGCACGGGTGCATGCGTAGCTGCACTGGATCCAACATCATGCCGCTGTTGGTCAGTCTGAGAGCTGGCAACAACCAAAGCGGAGTGGTGGTGCGTGGTGGGTACCACCGTGGGTTGCGGAGACTGACGCACCGCGTCAAAACACGGCAGCTTGACTCCACCTTCCTGCTGATGCGGTAGCTCACGCACGTCAACGGAGGGTGCCGCACGTCGGCTAACGTCAACATGCGTCTGGCAGGGTCGACTGCGCATAGGTGGTGGAGCTCTCACAGCCGGAGTGTGGGAGCAGGCAGCCGCAGTGTCAGCTGGGCGCACAACCGTGGCAGGTTGTAGGCTAACGGGTGCAGCGTCATCCTTCTCAGCATGATACTCCTGCATGAAGGAAGCTAGCTGAGTCTGCATAGACTGCAGCAAAGACCACTTAGGGTCTACAGCGGATGGTGCGGCAGCGGACGGAGTGATTGCCTGCTGCGGAACCACTCTACCTCTCTTGGGAGGTGTGCAGTCTTCGGAGGACTGCGGCGAGTCCGAACTGACCCAGTGGCTACACCTGGGCCGTTGGACTCGCTCGGAAGGGACCTTGCGCTTGAGAGGTCGTGAGACCTTGGTCCAGCGTTTCTGTCGAGAAACCTCTTCCGCAGAAGAGGAATGAATGGGCTCACTCGTCTGTTTGTGGGTGGGACGATCTCGGCAAGATACATCCTCAACCACGGAGGGTACGTCTGTACGCTGATCAAGGCCTGTCGAACCCTTTGGTCGTACGACATTGCTTCTCCCCTGGGCTTGGGAGCTTGCAAGAGGTCCCGGACTGGGAGGACGACAGGCACGAACAGACGCACCCTCATGCGTAACACTGACACTTTTCACTGCACTGACACTCACTACACTTCCCACTGCACTTTTCTCCTTCAACTCTTTGACGTCAGCCAAGAGTTGATTGCGGTCATTCGCTAATGACTCAACTCTGTCACCAAGAGCCTGAATGGCACGCATCATATCCGCCATCGAAGGTTGATGAGAGCTAGTAGGAGGGTCGGGTGTAACCACTACAGGGGAAGGAATAGGTTGTGGGGCATGGGGAGAGGAAAAATCAAAAGAGCGAGACGAACTCCTCCTGATCCTATCCTTCTCTAGCCTACGTGCATACTTAAGGAATTCTTGAAAATTGAATTCCGAAAGCCCAGCGCATTCCTCACATCGATCTTCCAATTGACAGGCTTTACCCCTACAATTGGAACAAACGGTGTGCGGATCGATAGAGGCCTTCGGAAGATGCCTAGAACAGTCCCTAGCGCTACACTGCCTGTACTTGGGGACTTGAGTAAGGTCAGACATCTTGAATTAGTCAAAGGGGGGAAATCCAAAATCTATCCAAGTCGTCAACAAATAATCCAAAATCTAATCAATGAAAGTGAGAAAGTATTGAGGATAACTTCTGCACAGCGAAAGCTAATAACTAGAGAGAATACTTCACCAAATAACGTGAAAATCAACTCCAGAAAACAACAGCGTATCAAGTAGGTCTTGCCGTTGGCACGACAGAGAGAAAATTGGTTCTTTGTTGACAAGAAGTACTTGAGTACCTACTAGACAGATGGCGCTGTTGATGTACACCCCCACCTGTATAGCGATCGCTGGCGTATTCCGCCCTTAGGTTTTTTCTGTCGGGCAGCAGAGCTGCAGCTACATATCAACGGGTAAGATTAATATTGAAAAACTAATATTCGCAGTCCAAACTTCTATTTTTTTAATACAGTTGTTTAAAATTCTTTGTAGGTGACGAAGACTGTTTGAAGAGTAGTATACTGGAAAGTTATCCATGTAAATACCACTTTACTCTCCCTGGAGCATTTGAGTAACTATGTCATTAATTGCCAATGCAAGTTTCAGAATAAACATTCCCTATATGAGATTGGAATGTTGTTCTACCATAAGATTTCTAATAAAAATGAGGTGCCCTCAAAAACCATTATCATGTAAGGATTTAAGTATTGAATACCTCCAAGTAGTATCATATACCTTCTGAATGTCAAAAAATAAGGCTACTGTGATTTTCTTTAATTCAAAACCTCTACTTATATAATTTTTAAAGTGAGAAAGCGAGTGCAAGGTAGATGGAAGAGAGCTTAATTGTAAGGCAGAGTAAATGTTGTTAGGATGTAAACACCAATTTAGTCTATAATTTACATTTTTTCCATTAATTTGCAAACACAACTGGTCAGTGTGATTGGTCTACAACCAACTGCTTGGGTTACTGGAATCTTTACCTGGTATAGTAATTGGAATTACTATTGGATGTTTCCATGCCTTTGGAAAAAGAGAGGTTGTTCAGACATTCTAGTTTAGTTACCCAAGTGTTCCATGGACCACATCAAATACTCATTTCATGTCAGTCCCACTGGTCCCTCTCCTGATTTCCATTATCCTTCATACAGATGCATCCTGGGTGGGTTGGGGAGGTCATTCAGAGGAGACATGAGAGTTTGGGAAATGGTCCTCTCAGTTTGCTGCATTTCACATCAATATGTTGGAACTAATGACAGTCTCCTGATGCTGAAGACATGCAGTCCAAGAGGGAGCTCTCTTATCAAGATCTTTGTAGACAATCAGGCAGCAGTCTGTTGGCACAGGAGGAGGAGGAGGAGGGTATCCTGCTCGAGAATTCTCAATGCAGTGATTCTTCCAATTATGAAGTTCCTTCAGGAGAGGAAGTTGCTCCTCTCTACATTTCATTCTACTGGGTCTCTCAATGTAGTAGTGTACATTCTGTCCAGACAGTCCTGCATACGGAATAGACCTCGGATCAGAGCATTTTCCGAGAGATCTTAGAGATAGTTCCAGGTTTCCAAACAGAACTGTTTGCAACAAGAGAGTTTCCACTATACATAGCTCTGAATGTGGATTCTCAGTCAATGACAAGGGATGCCTTAAATATTGATTGGAACCGACTATTATTATCATCATTATTACTTGCTAAGCTACAACCCTAGTTAGAAAAGCAGGATGCTATAAGCCCAGGGGCCCCAACAGGGAAAATAGCCCAGTGAGGAAAGGAAACAAGGAAGAAATAAAATATTTCAAGAGCAGTAACATTCAAATAAATATTTCCTATATAAACTATAAAAATTTTAACAAAACAAGAGAAGAGGAATTAGATAGAATAGCATGCCAGAGTGTACCCTCAAGCAAGAGAACTCAACCCAAGACAGTGGAAGACCATGGTACAGAGGCTCTGTCACTACCCAAGACTAGAGAACTATGGTTTGATTTTGGAGTGTCCTCCTAGAAGAGCTGCTTACCGTAGCTAAAGAGTCTCTTCTACCCTTGCCAAGAAGAAAGTAGCCACTGAAAAATTACAGTGCAATAGTTAACCCCTTGAGTGAAGAAGAATTGTTTCGTAATCCAATGTAGGTACTGTCTGGCCAGTCAAAGGACCCCATAACTCTCTAGTGGTAGTATCTCAACGGGGTGGCCATAGATTTTTTGTTTCTTCCGAGTTTAATTTCAAGGGCTTCGAATATTCTTCCGGACTCTTCAGGAACAGCTATGCTAGTAGCCCCACTTTGGCCAAACAGTCCATGGTAATCACTGCTCCAGTATCTGAGACAAAGTTTACGCTATCTTTAATTGATTCAACTGTATTAGAAACCAGAGGGTCGGATTATCTTCACTTCTTCCTGTCTGAGCTAGAACCTCCATCTTCACACTTGGATTTTTCTACGGTTTTTACAAGAGTGATTTCTCAGCTCACAACATGACATATCTGATGAGCTGTAAAAGGTCCTCATACCGGGACAATACCAATCAATGTGGAAATCATGGATGGCCATTCTGAGGAATAGGTTGCCATGTCAGATAACCCCAGACTTCTTGGTTTCCTTTTCATCAACAATTTTTCTTACAAATCGGCATTGACAGAACCTCTTAAGTGGGCTTTCAGCATTAATTTAGACTCGGATACATTTCATAAAATTACCCAGTCTTTTGCTTTACATCGACCATCTCCATCAATCCCTGCAGAATCTTGGTCTCTGAATAGGGGAATTCTGGTTTTGGTAAGTTTGCATAATTTCTCCATATCCTTTAAAGGATTATTACAAAAAGCAATATTTTTCATAGCTTTAGCCTCAGGAGCAAGAGTCATTGACTTTGTTGCCTTTCTGAGAAATCAAAAACTTATTACCTCATTCTGAGTTGTCTCTTAATCCTGACCCCAAGGTCTCCAGTTTTTAGCCCCAAAATAGTAAAGTCCTTTCAACAATGGTACGCTCTTTATATTACAGCCCTAGAGTTAAGAGATGGTAACATTTGTCCGGAATCAACCTTGCAATTATACCTGCAGTGATCCATGCCTTCAGAAGATACTTTGTTCCAAAATATTCAAACTAACAAGTCCCTTTCAAGAGGCATCCATATTCTAATGACCTTCCTTTTTAAAAAAGCTGATCCTCTCTCAATCCCCAAAACCAACAATGAGAAAAATAGCCTCCTCATCAGCATTCTTTGCTAATATGCAATTTCAGGACATCCAGAGCTTTATATGATGGTCTGGGCATAGGGTCTTCATTAAACATTACCTGAAACAAATTTCAAGTAGTGCAATATTCATGTTGTATGCTGATTGCTCTTAACTCGCACATGGGAAATCAGAAAGAGGAAGGACCAGATCATCTAGGTCCTTCAACTGAAGCATTATGACAGGTTTCCAGTCTTTCTACGGAGTTTTCCCTTATGATATGAATGTCAGACTTCTTAGTTTTTCTTCTCATCTATACACATATGGTTGAGTTGTTTGCTTAATTGTAAATGGTTAGCCTTGATGGTGCCCAAGACTACTAGGTAATTGCTCTGGTATTAGTCTTTGAAGACCACACAGCACATTAAACCAAAAAATTAGTTTTGAGGAAGAAATAACCTATTTTTGGGGAGGTGCTGTGTGGTCTCCAAGACTCTCACTCCTCCCTAGGGTTGTGCAGTGAGCAGACTATAAATTCTCATTGTGAGTTTCAAAGATGGGGCTAGGCACAAGTTCGTGTGCAAGTAGCATTGTCTCCGGCTGTAGTGAGGATTTTCAACATCACCGATAGCCAGAAGATTTCAACATTGGAGGTACTGTGTCGAGTTCAATAGCGCCTGAACTCAAGGGCCTCCCTTATGTACACTGAGTCTGTGCTTTGCACATTGATACACGGGTCCTAGAGCAGGGGAGACAGCATTTTTTTCAGTGTTTACATTGTACTGGATTACCTGTTCTAGCCTTTTATAGGAAAGTCTTTGGAGACCACATAGCACATCCCCAAAAATATGTTTTCCCTTTGCCAAAACAAGTTTTATAATAAGAATGAATGCATGGTTCCTCCACTTTTAAAATTGTTGTAATGTAATGAAGATGCTATTCACATAATGCTTTATTCAATTAAGGTTTTGTGTGAAGTGCATCACTAAAGTGAAAGTCTTTATTTGATAAATTTCCTTAAAGGGCAGAACCTTTTTTTCTGAATTGGAGTCTTAAAAGCTTTGAATGAACGTTGAAATGGCAGTGAAGTGAAATTTGGCTTTGAATTTCCCACCTAGCAAAAACAAATATTAGCTCAAATAAAATCTATCATAAGGAAGATAGAAAATTAAAATAAAAAATCATAAATTAGTAAGAAAATACAGTTAATGCAAACCATATATTGCAGAATATCAAAGTAAATACTTTTAAATTAAAATGAATAAATAATGGAAGTAGACAACCCATGTCATTAGTGAGAAATTTTACAATTAAAGATTAATGGAAGTGCAGTAATTTAGAAAACAAAAATGGATTCAACAGCTGAATGTAAACTTATTTTTAATATTGTACATTTATCAAATGGGGACTAAATAGTGTCTTGACATAAGAAGTCTCATTTGAGATATGATATGAGATAATTCAAGAAATATCAGTGCACCAAATCTTGGAATATGATTAATCAAAGTCCATCTCAGAACAGAAAATTATCATCCTCAGCTTGGTCCAAAGTAGTTATGACAGATTAAGCAAAAGAATGACATTAAAAAAAGAACTTTAATAATTTGAAATGGATGGAGATGCCTTGTTTTATCAATATTCTTATTGCATAACAGATTATGGGAAAATATTTAATAAGGATACCTATAAGTAGATGAAATCATGAATATGCTGATAAATACTGTCACACAATGAACTTTAAACGCTATTTCCAAAAGTCACATTGAAGTAATGAACAAAAATAGTTTCTGCTTCCAATTTTGCTGCCCATTTTTTTTTTTAATGTCATAATTCAACTGCAGTGTCTTCCCTTAGTAATGAATGATTTCCCCGGCCCTGGCGCTAGTCTTTATTACATAAAAGCCTAATTCTCAAAAGAATGAGTAAGGTAAATATACAATCATAGTATAATATTGTTTTATTTAAATAAAGTCATACTTTTGCGGTACCAAATCCTAGTGGGTGAAAATTATAAACAGGTGATAAAGAAATAAATGTATGAAGATTATTAGGAAAGGTTTAGTAAAAAGATATTAAATATGTAGCACGAATTAACTGCAGATAGAAAACAATTTAGGAAGTAATTCGATATGGAAAAATATAATTTTACTTCCAACTAAAATTAAATATGGAAAAAAAAGAAAATGAAAAAAAAAAAAACTATATCCTTCTTTAATGTAAATTCCTTTGAATACTGTACATTATTGTAAGTCAAACGATGTGTATCATTATGTTAAAACTGTAAACTGACACTCAATTCTGATAAATGGTCTAAAACTTTTTCAAAAAAATGGAACAGATAAACAAGAAAATAATAAAGGGATGATATCTACCCTGCTACCAATGATCAGATTAAGCACTCCATGCATATGACCCCGGTTGAAGGTCTATAACAATCCCAGTGGTTTCAACATAAGCTTTGAAAGATAAAGGGAACTTTGTGTGTAGAAGTCAAAATGGTTTTGATGGAATCTGACTACCTTGTCTTAAAAATATAGATATTAATATGGAGAAGCTTAAAACAACTGCAATGGAGTACCTTGAATATCTTAAAACGAAATATTCAGAGGCTCCATTATTATTAGTCTTGTTATAATAATTACTACCTAGTTAGAAAAGAAGGATCCTAAAAGCCCTAAGGACCCAATAGGGAAATAGCCCAGTGAGGAAAGAACATAGGAAACATATAAACTATTGATGAGAAGTCATGAATAAAAAATAAAAAATAAATCTCAAGATCAGTAACAACGTTAAAATAGATTGGTCATATACAGACTATGAGGAGAGACAGATGACAGTCGGTTCAAAAAAAAAAAAAAAAAAAAAAAAAAAAAAAAAAAAAAAAAAAAAAAAAAAAAAAAAAAACCTTCGTTGCAAGTTTGAACTTCTAAAGTTCCACAGATAAAACAGCCTGATTTGGAAGAACATTTAACAATGGGCGGTATTCATAAAGAAAAGGATATGCTTATACTTGCAAAATATGGAGGAAATCCTTCTACTTGTATTCATAAACATTTCAAGCAAAAGCTTCTACTTTTAGAGCAAAAGCATATCCTGATAATCACATACAAGTAAATGGTTATACATAAAGAAGACCCTTTACTTCATATAAAGAGCATATGCTTCGAAAAAGCTGAGTCTGATCAAGTAGACTGTAGTTCAAAGAGAAAGGTTGTTCTATCCGATTCTCAGCACGAGGGCAGATTTTGTGGACGAGTCATGTTAAACAATACATGCCCCGTTTACCCATACTTGATCGTGATTTCAAGATGTTATTCCGTTCTGAAGAACAAAATGTACAGTGGCTTGCGGACAGATATCTTCTCCACACCTGGAATCTCGATGAAATATCAAGGTTAAGCCATAACTTGGTGATATGCATTCTACATTTGCTTTTGCACGTATAAACAGTTGGCAGAATACGAAGGCTGCTGTATTTAGGGATGTACAGTATGTATGTACAAACAGTATATATGTACAGTATGTATGTATGTATGTATGTATGTATGTATGTATGTATGTATGTATGTATATATATATATATATATATATATATATATATATATATATATATATATATATATATATATAAATATATATATATATATATATATATATATATATATATACATATATATATATATATATATATATATATATATATATATATATATATATGTGTGTGTGTGTGTGTGTGTGTGTGTGTGTGTGTGTGTGTGTGTGTGTACAGTACATGCAAATATACTATATTCATATAATATATAAATATAGTTTATATATATATATATATATATATATATATATATATATATATATATATATTATATGTATATATATATATATATATATATATATATATATATATATATATATATATATATATATATGTATATATATATATATATATATTTATATACATATGTATACGTATGTATATATATGTATAAATATACATATATACACAGAATATTCATATACTGCAAAGGCTTATATACATGCATGTATACACACACACACACACACACACACACATATATATATATATATATATATATATATATATATATATATATATATATATATATATATATATATATATATATATATATATATATATATATATATATCGATTCGTACCAGAAATAGATTGTTCTAAATCCCAAACCTGAAATAATTTAGCTGAAATCATTTATTTCAATTCGGTTTGCTTTAAACCTTAATTACCCTTCGCGCTTCGTCCGGGTATCTGAAAGTTTCCTTCAAACTGCAAAGTTGAACGTTTAGCGTCTTCAAAACCTTTCAACTTGAATCCATAAATCAAATCACGTAGTTCATCATCATCATTATTATTATTATTATTATTATTATTATTATTATTATTATTATTATTATTATTATTATTATTGTTGTTGTTGTTGTTATAAAACAAGAATGGAATTTTTCGCGAGTCCTAAAAGAATTCGGAAGAAAATCTTCTCGGATTTCCAAATGGCTTCAGAAGAAATAGCCATAGACTTAGCATGGAATTCTGAATGCCTCCAGAACGGAATCTCAGAACGGTATCGGAAGAAAACTTTCCCGGATATCCAAATGGCTTCAGAAAAAATAGCCATAGACTTGGCATGGAATTCCGAATACCTCCAGAACGGAATCTCAGAACAGTTTCGGAAGAAAACTTTCCTGAATTTCCAAAAGTCTTCAAAGGACATAGCCGTATACTTAACATGGATTTCTGAATGACTCCAGAACTGAACAACTCCCCGAGCTTCAAATGACTTCTGAAGACCTGATCTTCATTTTTTCAAACGTAGCCTGCAACACCTCACATGATCTGTTGCAGCTGGCGAAATCTAACCAAGGAATTACGCGTCAATAGGAGTAAGAGGAAATGAGTTGATGACTGGGAGAAGGATTTCACTTAACTCACAGAGATCGCGTTCTGGCGGAATAGAAAGCTGCCAGTAAGAATTATGTGTTACGTCTTCGGAAAACCATCAACTACAGATGGTTTTGGTTGCTGCCAAAGTTGCCGATCGTTCGTTTTATATCGCCCGACCTATAGAAAGACACGGGATCTTCCATTGGCAGCTGAGCTTTGAAGATCATAATGCATGCGCCTTCGCCTTGAAGGATCCTTTGCTTGGGCTTTTGCGACGATGTCTTATTAAAGGAGACTCTTGGAAAAGTACGAGGCTTTGTATCGGTGCGAAAACGGATTGCGGGGAATGAGGATGGAGGCAGAATGGTTCAACTGAACGGTGAGTGACGTGTAGTTCTTCAACAGGATTGTCCTAAAATTCGCCATTGAAGTAAGGACATATCCCGACAACATTGGTAAATATATCATGTTGCTCGTCACTTACTTTGGCATGATAGTGTATGCGGAGAAATCGATAGTATTCATCTCTTTACTCATTGCCCAGAGGGGTAAAGAATAAATGCCTTCGATTTCCCTGAGGAATCTGACGAAGTGAGGACTCGCGGCACTGAAATCTCTTTTGAAATCTAGAAGGACACTGACGAACTAAGGAAAAGAGACAATGAAATCTCGAAAGAAACAGATAATCTAATGAAAAGAGATCTTGAAAACTAGAAGACGGGAGAGAACAGCGAAGAGGAGCTTCTAATGCCAGAGGTAAGATACCTAAAAATAGAGAGCCTCTAATGCTAGAAGTAAGGCACTTCAAAATATAAATAGAAGACCCTCTAATGCTAAAAGTATGGAAATATATATGTCAAAGAACTTCTAATGCTAGAAGTGTGGGAGCTATAAAGAGAGGTCAAAGAAATTCTAATGCTTGAGGTAAGGGAGCTGAAAAGAGGTCAAAGAACTTCTAATGCTAGAGGTGTGGGAGCTAAAAAGAAGTCGAAGAACTTCTAATGCTAGAGGTGTGGGAGCTAAAAAGAGGTCAAAGAACTTCTAATGCTAGAGGTGTGGGAGCTAAAAAGAGGTCAAAGAACTTCTAATGCTAGAGGTGTGGGAGCTAAAAAGAGGTCAAAGAACTTCTAATGCTAGAGGCATGGGAGCTAAAAAGAGGTTAAAGGATTTCAAGAGGTTAAAGGACTTCAAGAGGTTAAATGACTTCTAATGCTAGAGGTGTGGGAGCTAAAAAGAGGTCAAAGAACTTCTAATGCTAGAGGTGTGGGAGCTAAAAAGAGGTCAAAGAACTTCTAATGCTAGAGGCATGGGAGCTAAAAAGAGGTTAAAGGATTTCAAGAGGTTAAAGGACTTCAAGAGGTTAAATGACTTCTAATGCTAGAGGTGTAGGAGCTAAAAAGAGGTAAAAAACTTCTAATGCTAGAGGTGTGGGAGCTAAAAAGAGGTCAAGGAACTTCTAATGCTAGAGGTGTGGGAGCTAAAAAGAGGTCAAAGAACTTCTAATGCAAGGGGTGTGGGAGCTAAAAAGAGGTCAAAGATCTTCTAATGCAAGGGGTGTGGGAGCTAAAAAGGGTTCAAAGAACTTCTAATGCAAGGAGCGTGGGAGCTAAAAAGAGGTCAAAGAACTTCTAATGAAAGGGATGTGGGAGCTAAAAAGAGATCAAAGAACCTCTAATGCAAGGGGTGGGGGAGCTAAAAAGAGGTCAAAGAATTTCTAATGCAAGGGGTGGGGGAGCTAAAAAGAGGTCAAAGAATTTCTAATGCAAGGGGTGGGGGAGCTAAAAGGAGGTCAAATAACTTCTAATGCAAGGGGTGTGGGAGCTAAAAAGAGGTCAAAGAACTTCTAATGCAACGGGTGGGGGAGCTAGAAAGAGGTCAAAGAACTTCTAATGCAAGGGGTGTGGGAGCTTAAAAGAGGTCAAAGAACTTCTAATGCAAGGGGTGGGGGAGCTGAAAAGAGGTCAAAGAAGTTCTAATGCAAGGGGTGGGGGAGCTAAAAAGAGGTCAAAGATCTTCTAATGCAAGGGGTGTGGGAGTTAAAAAGAGGTCAAAGAACTTCTAATGCAAGGGGCGTGGGAGCTAAAAAGAGGTCAAAGACCCTCTAATGCTAGAAGTGTGGGAGCTAAAAAGAGGTCCAAGAAATTTTAATGCAAATGGTGGGGGAGCTAAAAAGAGGTCAAAGAACTTCTAATGCAAGGGGTGGGGGAGCTAAAAAGAGGTCAAAGAACTTCTAATGCAAAGGGTGGGGTAGCTAAAAAGAGGAAAAAAAAACTTCTAATGCAAGGTGGGAGCTAAAAAGAGGTCAAAGAACTTCTAATGCAAGGAGTGGGGGAGCTAAAAAGAGGTCAAAGAACTTCTAATGCAAGGGGTGGGGGAGCTAAAAAGAGGTCAAAGAACTTCTAATGCAAAGGGTGGGGGAGCTAAAAAGAGGAAAAAAAAACTTCTAATGCAAGGTGGGAGCTAAAAAGAGGTCAAAGAACTTCTAATGCAAAGGGTGGGGGAGCTAAAAGAGGAAAAAAAACTTCTAATGCAAGGTGGGAGCTAAAAAGAGGTCAAAGAACTTCTAATGCAAAGGGCGGGGGAGCTAAAAAGAGAAAAAAAAAACTTATAATGCAAGGTGGGAGCTAAAAAGAGGTCAAAGAACTTCTAATGCAAGGGGTGTGGGAGCTAAAAAGAGGTCAAAGACCCTCTAATGCTAGAAGTGTGGGAGCTAAAAAGAGGTCCAAGAAATTTTAATGCAAAGGGTGGGGGAGCTAAAAAGAGGTCAAAGAACTTCTAATGCAAGGGGTGGGGGAGCTAAAAAGAGGTCATAGAACTTTTAATGCAAAGGGTGGGGGAGATAAAAAGAGGAAAAAAAAACTTCCAATGCAAGGTAGGAGCTAAAAAGAGGTCAAAGAACTTCTAATGCAAGGGGTGTGGGAGCTAAAAAGAGGTCAAAGACCCTCTAATGCTAGAAGTGTGGGAGCTAAAAAGAGGTCCAAGAAATTTTAATGCAAAGGGTGGGGGAGCTAAAAAGAGGTCAAAGAACTTCTAATGCAAGGGGTGGGGGAGCTAAAAAGAGGTCAAAGAACTTCTAATGCAAAGGGTGGGGGAGCTAAAAAGAGGAAAAAACTTCTAATGCAAGGTGGGAGCTAAAAAGAGGTCAAAGAACTTCTAATGCAAGGGGTGGGGGAGCTAAAAAGAGGTCAAAGAACTTCTAATGCAAGGGGTGTGGGAGCTAAAAAGAGGTCAAAGAACTTCTAATGCAAAGGGTGAGGGAGCTAAAAAGAGGAAAAAAAACTTCTAATGCAAGGTGGGAGCTAAAAAGAGGTCAAAGAACTTCTAATGCAAGGGGTGGGGGAGCTAAAAAGAGGTCAAAGAACTTCTAATGCAAGGGGTGGGGGAGCTAAAAAGAGGTCAAAGAACTTCTAATGCAAAGGGTGGGGGGAGCTAAAAAGAGGAAAAAAAAACTTCTAATGCAAGGTGGGAGCTAAAAAGAGGTCAAAGAACTTCTAATGCAAGGGGTGGGGGAGCTAAAAAGAGGTCAAAGAACTTCTAATGCAAAGGGTGGGGGAGCTAAAAAGAGGAAAAAAAACTTCTAATGCAAGGTGGGAGCTAAAAAGAGGAAAAAAAACTTCTAATGCAAGGTGGGAGCTAAAAAGAGGTCAAAGAACTTCTATTGCAAGGGGTGGGGGAGCTAAAAAGAGGTCAAAGAACTTCTAATGCAAGGGGTGTGGGAGCTAAAAAGAGGTCAAAGAACTTCTAATGCAAAGGGTGGGGGAGCTAAAAAGAGGAAAAAAACTTCTAATGCAAGGTGGGAGTTAAAAAGAGGTCAAAGAACTTCTAATGCAAGGGGTGTGGGAGCTAAAAAGAGGTCAAAGACCCTCTAATGCTAGAAGTGTGGGAGCTAAAAAGAGGTCCAAGAAAGTTTAATGCAAAGGGTGGGGGAGCTAAAAAGAGGTCCAAGAACTTCTAATGCAAGGGGTGGGGGAGCTAAAAAGAGGTCAAAGAACTTCTAATGCAAGGGGTGGGGGAGCTAAAAAGAGGTCAAAGAACTTCTAATGCAAAGGGTGGGGGAGCTAAAAAGACGAAAAAAAACTTCTAATGCAAGGTGGGAGCTAAAAAGAGGTCAAAGAACTTCTAATGCAAGGGGTGGGGGAGCTAAAAAGAGGTTAAAGAACTTCTAATGCAAGGGGTGGGGGAGCTAAAAAGAGGTCAAAGAACTTCTAATACAAGGGGTGTGGGAGCTAAAAAGACGTCAAAGAATTCTAATTCTAGAGGTGTGGGAGCTAAAAAGAGGTCAAAGAACTTCTAATGCAAGGGGTGTGGGAGCTGAAAAGAGGTCAAAGATCTTCTAATGCAAGGGGTGTGGGAGCTAAAAGGAGGTCAAAGAACTTCTAATGCTAGAGGTGTGGGAGCTAAAAAGAGGTCAAAGAACTTCTAATGCTAGAGGTGTGGGAGCTAAAAAGAGGTCAAAGAACCTCTAATGCTAGAGGTGTGGGAGCCAAAAAAGAGGTCAAAGAACTTCTAATGCAAGGGGTGTGGGAGCTAAAAAGAGGTCAAAGATCTAATGCAAGGTGTGTGGGAGCCAAAAAGGAGGTCAAAGAACTTCTAATGCAAGGGGTGTGGGAGCTAAAAAGAGGTCAAAGAATTTCTAATACAAGGGGTGTGAGAGCTAAAAAGAGGTCAAAGAATTCTAATGCAAGGGGTGTGGGAGCTAAAAAGAGGTCAAAGAACTTCTAATGCTAGAGGTGTGGGAGCTAAAAGGAGGTCAAAGAACCTCTAATGCAAGGGGTGTGGGAGCTAAAAAGAGGGCAAAGAACTTCTAATGTAAGGGGTGGGGAAGCTAAAAAGAGGTCAAAGAACCTCTAATGCAAGGGGTGGGGGCGTTAAAAAGAGGTCAAAGAACTTCTAATGCAAGGGGTGGGGGAGCTAAAAAGAGGTCAAAGAACTTCTAATGCAAGGGGTGGGGGAGCTAAAAAGAAGTCAAAGAACTTCTAATGCAATGAGTGTGGGAGCTAAAAAGAGGTCAAAGAACTTCTAATGCAAGGTGTGGGGAAGCTGAAAAGAGGTCAAAGAACCTCTAATGCAAGGGGTGGGGGAGCTAAAAAGAGGTCAAAGAACTTCTAATGCAACGGGTGGGGGAGCTAAAAAGAGGTCAAAGAACTTCTAATGCAAGGGGTGGGGGAGCTAAAAAGAGGTCAAAGAACTTCTAATGCAAGGGGTGGGGGAGCTAGAAAGAGGTCAAAGAACTTCTAATACAAGGGGTGGGGGAGCTAAAAAGAGGTCAAAGAACTTCTAATGCAAGGGGTGGGGGAGCTAAAAAGAGGTCAAAGAACTTCTAATGCAAGGGGTGGGGGAGCTAAAAAGAGGTCAAAGAACTTCTAATGCAAGGGGTGGGGGGAGCTAAAAAGAGGTCAAAGAACTTCTAATGCAAGGGGTGGGGGAGCTAAAAAGAGGTCAAAGAACTTCTAATGCAAGGGGTGTGGGAGCTAAAAAGACGTCAAAGAACTTCTAATGCAAGGGGTGGGGGAGCTAAAAAGAGGTCAAAGAACTTCTAATGCAAGGGGTGGGGGGAGCTAAAAAGAGGTCAAAGAACTTCTAATGCAAGGGGTGGGGGAGCTAAAAAGAGGTCCAAGAACTTCTAATGCAAGGGGTGGGGGGAGCTAAAAAGAGGTCAAAGAACTTCTAATGCAAGGGGTGGGGGAGCTAAAAAGAGGTCAAAGAACTTCTAATGCAAGGGGTGGGGGAGCTAAAAAGAGGTCAAAGAACTTCTAATGCAAGGGGTGGGGGGAGCTAAAAAGAGGTCAAAGAATTTCTAATGCAAGGGGTGGGGGAGCTAAAAAGAGGTCAAAGAACTTCTAATGCAACGGGTGGGGGAGCTAAAAAGAGGTCAAAGAACTTCTAATGCAAGGGGTGGGGGGAGCTAAAAAGAGGTCAAAGAACTTCTAATGCAAGGGGTGGGGGAGCTAAAAAGAGGTCAAAGAACTTCTAATGCAAGGGGTGTGGGAGCTAAAAAGACGTCAAAGAACTTCTAATGCAAGGGGTGGGGGAGCTAAAAAGAGGTCAAAGAACTTCTAATGCAAGGGGTGGGGGGAGCTAAAAAGAGGTCAAAGAACTTCTAATGCAAGGGGTGGGGGAGCTAAAAAGAGGTCAAAGAACTTCCAATGCAACGGGTGGGGGAGCTAAAAAGAGGTCCAAGAACTTCTAATGCAAGGGGTAGGGGAGCTAAAAAGAGGTCAAAGAACTTCTAATGCAACGGGTGGGGGAGCTAAAAAGAGGTCAAAGAACTTCTAATGCAATGGGTGGGGGAGCTAAAAAGAGGTCAAAGAACTTCTAATGCAATGGGTGGGGGAGCTAAAAAGAGGTCAAAGAACTTCTAATGCAAGGGGTGGGGGAGCTAAAAAGAGGTCAAAGAACTTCCAATGCAACGGGTGGGGGAGCTAAAAAGAGGTCAAAGAACTTCTAAGGCAATGGGTGGGGGAGCTAAAAAGAGGTCAAAGAACTTCTAATGCAATGGGTGGGGGAGCTAAAAAGAGGTCAAAGAACTTCTAATGCAAGGGGTAGGGGATAGAAGTCGCCAGCGAGGCTTTGGGGAAGGCGCGGCGGCGTCTGTGTTCTTTCTGATGCGTAAACTTAATTAAATACAAATAAAAACATGGCATTAAACACGTATTATAAATACTAAACTCTTTCTTATCTTGACAGCACAAATGAAATCTTGCAAGTTCCAACATGTAACTAAGCGCTCCCGAAACACGAGTCAACCTTTTACTTCTGCTTGGAGGATATCCTCGCAAGTAAAAGGTAGAAGTACAAGGTAATTCTCTGAAGCAAAAGGTAGAAGTTTAAGCAAATCTTTCTTTCCATATTCTTAATGATTACCTATTCTCTGAAGCAAAAGGTAGAAGTTTAAGCAAATCTTTCTTTCCATATTCTTAATGATTACCTTATGCTTACAAGGATATCCTTTATTTTTATGAATACCTCCCAATCTGGTGGAATAACAGGATATTGCGATGTTGAGCCTTATGATGGAGGCAAGGCTGTTAGAATTACCAGGTAAGTGCATACTTAGTACTATGTACAGGATAGTACAGTCTGGGAAGATTAAAATACAAAGGATGGTCAAAATGATGAAAAAAAAACTTATGTCAAAGAACTAACCGAAATATAATAGACTGCAAGGTCAACCCTCATATCCATGAAAATTCAGAATTTTATTTCAGAAGTTCAATTTACCTTCTGTTATTCCTAACCTGAGAGTAAGCAAGGGGCAAAAGAGCTTGAAGGTGAAGTGTTTTAGGTAAATACTCAAAACAAAATATCAACCATCATAGATGATAATAACCTGATCACCCTCAAATAAGCAGACATGATAAGCATGCATACATTATAAAAATATTTCATATCCAAAGAAAGTCTGGAAATGGGTGACCACCTATAGAAATAATGTTATCTATGAAAAGCATACCAACAACACAAATGTTATTCGAATAATTGGTAATGAATACCCTCTGGAAACGTTAGAGAGAATAAGATTTGCATTCGAAATTAAATAAATGATTAAAATGTATGCTATAGCTTTATGTTTTGGCAATGGAATTATTAAAATAAACACCAACTTTACATTTAAACTGTGTAATCAGTTAAACATTAGTGTGACAATTCATATTTCACAAATGCAAGAATGCAGGAAACACCACTGCAAAGGCAAGCAAATTTGTAGCAGAAAATTTCTTGGGTTTCCCTACACGATGACTGGATATCAAATGAATGTCCTTACCCATTACAAAAAAAAAATAAATAAATAAATAAATAAATAAAAAAATAAAAAACTTGCAAAAGTCAAATAAGGATGGGACTCCAAGGCAGAAAATGATATATGCCTTCCAAACAACAGAGAATAACAATAATGAAGGGAATTTCAAACTTGAGTGTAAATAGTAACAATAATATCTGAACTAGGTAGTAGGTTGGCCAGGGCACCAGCCGCCCGTTGAAATACTACCGCTAGAGAGTTATAGGGTCCTTTGACTGGCTAGACAGTACTACATTGAATCCTTCTCTCTGGTTACGGTTCTTTCCATTTGCCTACACATACACCGAATAGTCTGGCCTATTCTTTACATATTCTCCTCTGCCCTCATACAACTGACAACACTGTGATTATCAAACAATTCTTCTTCATCCAAGGGGTTAACTACTGCACTGTAATTGTTCAGTGGCTACTCTCCCCTTGGTAAGGGTAGAAGAGACTCTTTAGCTATGGTAAGCAGCTCTTCTAGGAGGACACTCCAAAATCAAACCATTGTTCTCTAGTCTTGGGTAGTGTCATAACCTCTGTACCATGGTCTTCCACTGTCTTGGGTTAGAGTTCTCTTGCTTGAGGGTACACTAGGGCACACTATTCTATCTAATTTCTCTTCCTCTTAATTTGTTAAAGTATTTATAGTTTATTTAGGAAATATTTATTTTAATGTTACTGCTTTTGAAATATTTTATTTTCCCTTGTTTCCTTTCCTCACTGGGCTATTTTCCCTGTTGGGGCCCCTGGGCTTATAGCATCCTGCTTTTCCAACTCGGGTTGTAGCTTAATAATAATAATAATAATAATAATAATAATAATAATAATAATAATAATAATAATAATAATAATAATAATAATAACTAAGGGACTTAAAAAATTTTATGCTCATGCAACAATGGAAGATGTAGCCCGGGGTGTGTTGTCTGTGTGTCACTGCCTAAAATTAACAACGTGACCCAAATAGTACCTGTGTAGAGACGACTGCTGGGTCACCTAGTGGAAAAAGATAATTGTTGAACTTTTATTTAATCCTTTTAATATTTCAAACAAAACACGGATATTCCAAAGATAAGGCAAACTGAATAGACAAAACCCAAGTTAGATAACATTAATGAAAAACTAAGACTGGATACTTAATATTCTAAAAACATTTCATAACTCTTTTCGTTATAGTTGGTACGAATATAAAATAATTTGAACGCCAAATATAGAGAGAGAGAGAGAGAGAGAGAGAGAGAGAGAGAGAGAGAGAGAGAGAGAGAGAGAGAGAGAGAGAGAGAGAGAGAGAGAGAGAGAGAGAGAAATTTAAAAGAAGGGTCAAGGAGGATTGCATCATCATTAAACGTATAGTTTGGGGAATAAGATAAGATACAGATTGTGGGAAGTAATGGTGAAAAAGAAAAAAAAAAAGAAAATGTTCTGAGATAAATTAATTCGAAGATCTACCAAAATTGGGGAGGGATAAAGGTTTTGAGTTTTTAATCAACCAAAGCTGTTATATATAAAAACTATACCAGATTTTACAGCGGTAAAGAAAAACTGGAAAAAAGGCTAAATGATTTTGTTTATTTTCTTGGTTTTATTAATGTAATTTGGGCTATTTGGTCTAGACCTCAGGTGAGGGAGAAGAGATTCAACAACGAAAGGGAAATTAGGAAAAACTTCACAGTCACACTATAATGTCACACTTGTGAGAGGTTGTACGGCAAGAAGAAAGGAAGGAATGGAGAATGAAGGTGAAAATGGGCGCGGCTGGAGGCTGGAAGCACATTGTAGAGGCACGAGTAAAATATCATATTAGAAAGGAGAACGAGACATAATTGAGATGGGAAATGAAGTCCAAGAGATCTTACATTTTAAGTCATTGTTCAGGGGATACTCAAATGTGTTTTTCACTGCTTTATTCAGGGGTATGGTAACGTCCCTGACTGATGAACGTCAGACTGGGGTTAGAGTCCCGCTCAAACTCGTTAGTTTCTCTGGTCACTGCAACATCACCATCCTTGTGAGCCAAGAATGGGTGTTTGGGGTATCCTATAGGTCTATCTACTGAGCCAGCAGCAGCTATTGCCTGGCCCTCCTTGGTCCAGCTTGGGTGGAGAGGGGTCTTTAGGCGCTGATCATAATGTATATATGGTCAATCCCTGGGGCATTGTCCTGTTCGATGGGGCAAAGTCACTGTCCCTTGCCTCTGTCATTCATGTGCGATCTTTAAACATTTAAAATGAAGTAGTGCCTCAGCCCATAGTAACGACTACCAACGAACAGCGACTATTATATTATGAAAGCTAGTTAAACAGGAACTTTTCGGAATAACATTTATTAAAGGAAATATTGGAGACGTTAGTATACATGATGCTAATACAAGGTTTGGTAAATAAGGCTGAAAGCATCTTCAAGAGGAAATAGGACGACGCATAAGATACAATTATTTTAGAAGGATATTGGGAGTTAAATGGGAGGACAGGATTAGAAATAACAGTATAAAAGAGATTACTCGAGTGCCATATGTGGATCAGATCATGATGAGGGGTAGATGGAGATGGTTTGGGCATGCTCTTTGCACTCCCCAAAAGAGATGAGTTTACCAAGCGTTCCGCTGGGCTCCTCAAGGCACTAGAAGAGTTGGAAGACCCAGGCCTACATGGCTTAGGACTATGAAGCACGAAGTAGAACCTGATGAATGGAGAAATATTGAATTAAAACCTCAAGATAGAAACGACTGGCGAAATCTAACCGAGTCCCTTTGCGTCATGCATAAGAGGAGATGATGATTTTTGACGGTTGAAAAATTCAGGCACTCTTCACTACCGTAGCAGATGATATCCGTTTACCTTAATGCATACTAAGTATATTACGATAAAATCACCGAAATAACTCGAAAATTCTAAAATTTTATGATTCCGTGAAATGCTTAAACTTACGTGTACTATTCATGGAGTGTTTAGGGATTTTGAAATTTCAAGATTAAAAAATCTAAAAGCTTATGAACGAAACATGCAGAGTAGAGCATAAGCCATAAACCAAAATGGAGTTCGGCTTTATGAATATAACTGTAACAGTAAAATCAGTCGAGAATAGTTCTCTTTATCTCCACAAAGTATCAGCGAGCAAAAGGTAACGAAATATGGAAGGTTAACTCCTTGGATTTCTATAAACCAGTTCCTCCACTTGCATTTAATTTGCTATCGTCGTTTTTTTTTTCCGCCACTTTTTTAAATAGACTATTTTTCTGGAGCAGGGGAAATAGGAAAAACGCTAAATTTTATGACCTCAAAAAATAAAATGACATCGGTCTTTAATCAACTATCTTTAGGGTGTAAGGGAACACATCTCTATTATCTTGTTTATATGACGAACATTTGAGCATATTCCAATATTTCTTTTTCGTCCTCCGAAGTTTATCCCTAAAATTATATTTACGCATCCACGGATAACGGTTTGATATTGTCTCTCGGAAGCTCCAACGTTGCACACTATTAGCTTCTAGAATACATTGATTGCCCATTTCCCTTGTTTTCCTAGGGCCTCAAAACTGTTTAATGCAAATGAAGAATGAACTAGCAACCTTATACCATTGTCAGTATCTAGCCCTTGCCTGATGAATGCAAGATTTATGCGTAACTTCCAAATCAGAAAAAAAACCTCATTGAAGGATCAACGAGTGGTTGCTTCATATTA
>NC_090762.1:31344591-31349591 GCF_036898095.1 Palaemon carinicauda
ATTATATATTTATATAAATAAATATAATATATATATATATAATATATATATATATATATATATATATATATATATATATATATATATATATATATATATATATATATATATTATATATTTATATAAATAAATATAATATATATATATATATAATATATATATATATATATATATATATATATATATATATATATATATATATATATATATATATATATATATATAATATATTACTTCCACAACTCCGACAAATCGACTCACCTACATAAGATCATCAGCAACGCGTCAGAACCCACCATAAAGAGGCATTTGCCTTAGTTTAGCACAAAGTCTCCGGCTTTCTTGATGTCAAGCCCCTTTTTTTCCATTATCTCTTTCGTATCATCTATAGGACCCTTTCTAAGTCTTCCTTTCCTCCATCATAAATCTTGATTATGCAAAATTTTTACCCCATTGATCACAGTCTTGCAAGATATTCAACGAAAAATCAAGATTTTTAAACATGAGATTAAACCAGTATATTCAGTATTAAACCAATTAATTCATCTCGATATCAATAAAAAAAAAGTTAATTGATGAAAAGGAAAACTACTGAAATGGAAAGTAAATAATATAATAAAGTATTCGGCAATAAAGACGCATTACTATATCTAAAGGTTAAAATTGACTGGTTTTGGTTCCAGTTTCATCAGAAAAGATGCTCACCAGAACGTCAGCCAGGCAAGCACAACCAAACCCAACTGTGGTACCCAACCACAGCAGTGGCCTCCCCAGTAAACAGCATAAACTCACGGTCCTGGGCTGGGATCGATCTGCTGCCATGCGAATGCTAGGCAAACACGTTAACACTGTACTAGCCAGGAGGTCCTAAGAAAATATCTTGAAGTCCAAAATGACATAACTGGGGGCAATAAAATAATTCATGAATAAATGAACTGAAATATCATAATAAGAAACTATCTGTATCGATGCAAGTATGATTCATCATAACATAAGTTTCCAAGTTTCGTATTTCATGGGTACCTTGATCAGCCTTTACACGTGATGGGTGGCTTCTCTTAACTCATTCGTTGGCCCGTTGATCTTACTCCAGGATACAGAAACATTCTGAAATTTTGAAATATTTAGGATTCTTGCAGGAATTTTTTTTCATGACTTACCGCTATTCGTGGATTTGAATCTTGGGCATATAAGTGATTATCTATATTACACATATTTGATGGGGCTGCTCTTGATTGCTTGGGTTACCTTAGGTTCTCTCTCGTCATGTCTGACAAGTTCTCGATAGGTTTATTTATAATAAATGCTGACGGCGCCACTTCTGCCCCTTTCCCTACTAAACTTAGGTATGCCGCACTAGACAGTTTTCTCTTATAGAGTCTTTGCTTCTTAAATAGGAACTTAATTTAGATCCTTCTTTTTTATTTCGCCTAATACAAACGCCAGTGATGCTACTAAGCACAACTGTTCTTATTTGTATATCTATCCTCCTAAGACAACACAATCGTTGACGTTTGCTGGAAAACCTTATCAAGGACCAGTGCTACCGCTTCTTTTTCAAACACTGGTAGTTTCCCTATTTCCTAGAGCATTATCTGAATCATATTATGAATTTCAGAGATGAGTAATTTCCTATCCCAGGCTTTCTTCAAATCATTTTGTTAATATTACATATAACGTTTTCAAAATTCAATGTTAACCTTTTCAAATATGGTATCATGTACTCTCTCAGTCTATAAATCCTTATTTACTATTAACAGCTTCTAGTCTGATAATCTACCTTTCTGTTCTTTGCTAGCTTCCTCGCCTCATCTTCCTTATGCTCTCTTGCATAATTCCTCACTCCTCAACTTAATCAAATCATTTATCACAAACAATATTTACACATTCTACGATTGTTCTTCAATCATTACAAAACTTGGTTTTATGCCTATTAATAAAAATTTCGGACTTTATAATGATTAATTCATTTTCACAATGTTATCATTGCTGAAAAAAACTAGAGTAAAGACCTAAACATCAGAGGGGCTCATTTGATGCATATTCTCCCCATTCTGGCTTCCACTCAACATCGATCTGACATTACCTCTGACATTACTTCAGGTTTCTTTATGTTGCGTCACATCCTTTCAACTTATCATCTGTTTACTCTTTTCGACTCGGATCCTTTTCGTTTGCCAAATGCTTTTGCGTATCAGCTCTCATAATCGCGACTTACTCGTAAATAAGACCATTAGCAAACACGTTAACTCACGTTATAAGTATGCGATAATGCGTATCTTCACACGGCCGTTTTATACAAATATCCAGAGAGAGAGAGAGAGAGAGAGAGAGAGAGAGAGAGAGAGAGAGAGAGAGAGAGAGTAGTAGTAGTAGTAGTAGTAGTAGTCTTGGGTTACAGTTCTCTTGCTTGAGGGTACACTTGGGCACACTATTCTATCTTATTTCTCTTCCTCTTGTTTTGTTAAATTCTTATAGTTTATATAGAAGATCTTTATTTTAATGTTGTTACTATTCTTAAAATATTTTATTTTCCCTTGTTTCCTTTCCTCACTGGGCTACTTTCCCTGTTGGAGCCCCAGGGCTTTTAGCATTCTATTTTCCAACTTGGGTTATAGCTTATCAAGTAATAACAACAACAACAACAACAACAACAATAATAATAATAATAATGATAATAATAATAATAAGCCCATTAGAAAACACGTTAACTCCTGTTATAAGTATGGGATAAAACGTATATTTCCACAGCCGTTTTATACATATACCCACATAGAGAGAGAGAGAGAGAGAGAGAGAGAGAGAGAGAGAGAGAGAGAGAGAGAGAGAGAGAGAGAGAGAGAGAGATTTTACAAACTCCCTGTTTAAAATACTTTCAAATTAGGAAAACGAATGTCATAAGAATTAAAGAGCTTTCGCAGTCAGCAGCGAAGACAACATAAAAAAACAATATGAAAATTGCATATTTCAACAAACATTTATTCATGAAACCTTTGTACAGTTGGCCATTTTTACGACAGCAGCTTCAAACTTTGATATGATGTTTACACTCGTTACAGGAACAAGAATGTTATGATGAAGACAGGTATATATACGATTTACGATGGACACATCTCAGTGTCAGGTAATATATATATATATATATATATATATATATATATATATATATATATATATATATATATATATATATATACTTCATCATCTCCTACTACGCCTATTGACGCAAAGGGCCTCGGTTAGATTTCGCCAGTCGTCTCTATCTTGAGCTTTTAAATCAATACTCCTCCATTCATTATCTCCCACTTCACGCTTCACAGTCCTCAGCCATGTAGGCCTGGGTCTCCCAACTCTAGTGTATTGTGGAGCCCAGTTGAAAGTTTGGTGAACTAATCTCTTTTGGGGAGTGCGAAGAGCATGCCCTCAACCATCTCCATCTACCCCTCACCATGATCTCATCCACATATGGCACTCGAGTAATCTATCTTAGAGTTTCATTCCTAATTCTGTCCGGCCATTTAACTTCCTCTATTCTTCTGAGGATTTAAAAGATTAATGAGAGTGCCGCAGGACGTACATTGAGTGCAATCCCCTTTTTTATAATAATATTGGTTTGTAAAGTACTTTAGATGCTAAATATCTATAAATTCAGATATGGCACTGAGGATGTAAATGAGAAATTAAAAGATGTTCTGAGCAGTGCTGGGGAATGAATGACGTTTAAATAATCAAAAGTAAACTAAAATAAAACTATTCTGGGCCTCATGGAGAAGGGGATCTCCAAAGCAGGGTCGGGAAGTTAAAGTATATAAATATGCATTTAAAATTACCATAAACTCACCTAAGGAAGAAAAAGGGGCCATCTTTACTAACTCAGGGCCAAGGGCCACCTAATCTCTAGCTACGCCCCTGATTTGTAGATTATCAAACCTTTCAAATATCACTGGGTCCAAAGTTCGAAGTGACTTGAGAAATCTCTTTTTAGATATCCAAAAAGGATTTCAATTTGTAATGGAGTGAATAATCAATTCAAGATATAGGCCAGTCACAAACCGGTGTCGTCATTCTTCGCTTTCGTTTAAAGGTTTAGAGGCCGCTCATGAATGGCTGAGGCAAGGGGCAGTGACATTGCCCTATCAAGCAGAACAATGCCCTAGGGAATGACCATATATACATATGATCAGCGCCCAAGGCCCCTCTCCACCTAAGCTAGGACCAAGGAGGGCTAGACAATGGCTGCTGATGACTCAGCAGAGAAGACCTATAGACTCCCACAAGGATGGTGAGGTTGCAGCGACTAAAGAAACTAACATGTTTGAGCGGGACTTGAACCCCAGTCTGGCATTCACCAGTCAGGGACGTTACCACATCGGCCACCGCAACCCTGAAGTTGCTTAACAATTTCCTGTTCTTAATAAAGTAAAGTATTTGCTATCTCCCTACTAACATACCGAGAGAGGGGAGACAAAAAAAAAAAAAAGACGAAACTGGGCAGCCTACCCCCGAAAGAATGACACTTCTCAGTTTGCTGAATATCAGGGAGTTATGTGGCAAGATGGTATACTACGTAAGGTTTAAGGTACTACATTTTGAAATTCCTCTTTATAAGGAGATTCTCATGTTGCATGCAAAAAGGGCCGCACTCACATATCTGCATGATCTTAAATTTTCCGACCCTTGGCTGTAGTGCAATTTGGAATTCTGACGTCATCCGCCGAGCGACCTCCATATTTGTGCACATGACATCATTTTGATGTGACAGGGGTACTAGTAAGATGTCACTTTTGTGTAATCAACATTATAGGGAAATAAATTTTTAATGTAGTTAATGTTTTGTTAAAAGAACATTTTGAGCAAATTCATCCAAGAAAAAATAGCACATGAAACATTTTTTAAAAAGTCAACGAGATGGTTTTTAGTTCTGTGAAACGAGATACCAATCTATGACACTATTTTCTTACTGTCAGATAAATAACTATTCTCTTATTACTTGTGTCTAT
>NC_090762.1:31354591-31357091 GCF_036898095.1 Palaemon carinicauda
TGATTTGTTTTAGTTCCTGATTGATCACTACTGATGTAAGCAGACAAACAATGGACATTAATCGAAAAGTCCCGAAATCAATTAAAGAAGATAAAAACAGAAAATGAACCTAATAGCAGAAGAGTATGTTATCATTATTATTATTATTATAATTATTATCATCATCATCATTGCTAGGTAAGCTACAACCCTAGTTAGAAAAGCAGGAGGGTATAAGCCAAAGGGCTCCAACAGGCAAAAATGGCCCAGTGAGGAAAGGAAATAAGGAAAAAGAATAGTGTGCCTGAGTGTACCCTCAAGCAAGAGAACTCTGGGCAAATATTCTATACCGTGTAACATTTAAGACAACGAATATATCTCGTTTCCCTTGGGAAAAATGCCAAAAGCTTCATTCGTTAAGCCAGGAAGTGTTTTAAATGGACCCCATATTTGGCGATCTTTGGCCAAAAGATTTTAAATAAGTGTAATGGATTGATGTTTAATTTGGGTGTTCCCCATCGCGATATTATTTTAACCTTTAGGTAAAATCAGCTAGCCACTTATCAGAGATATTTACATACCAGGAAGTAATTTGACACAGTAAACTATATTAGAGAAGTGTAATTATATCATTCTGGGACTTTCTGGAACGAATGCTCATCCACACATAAGTATACAATTACAGATTTGTCTATATAAGCACACAAATACGTATACATCTCTATATCTCTGATAGTTAATTCAGCGTGAAAAAACATAACTGGATTATTCGGCGCAGCCGTTTAGGAGACAGTCTGTTCTCCACAAACTAAGCGTGAATGTAAGGTTTTTTCAAATTTATCTCTATGTTTGACAGCACAATCACATTTTAGTATTTAATCAACTGTATGGCAATACCATTGATCACTCATATGGAAAATATACATTACAGAATCCATTCACCAAAATATAAAAAAAAAAAAGTTCTAATAAAAACATGTTTTTCTATCTTTTACTTTACAATTAAAAGGGAAAAATCAATAAAATCATATAAAAAGTAGTACTGGAGAGCAATAAGCTTAAAATTGGATAAAACAGAATAAAAAGTGCTCTTAAAAGTGGTATAGCATATTATTATTTCTATCTAAAAGTGGCAGAATAGAATACCGATGCTTATAACAAATCATTGTTTACACAAAGTGATACATCAACAAATATCATTGCTTATAAGAAAAGGCAAAATTTTATAACATTGGTCACTAGGAAGTCACCGCTGCAAATCATTGCTCGCAGAAAGTTATAAAAAATATAACTGCTCCAAAAAGTGGCACAGAAGAATGCCATGGTTTACAAACAACTCTCTCCCTAGTTTCATAGCGTTTCGATATCACCTGGTTTGCTAATGTATCTTTTTTATTTCACGTTTCTATGGTAAGATCTAAGCTGTACAGAATCATTACCTGCTTCTAATCATGAAACGACCTCAGCTTACTGAATCATCCAGCAAAAGACTCGAAGATTTTGAACAATGGTGAAACTGAACAATTAAAGAACAGCGAGCTTTAAAAGACAAGTGTGTCTGCAAAATATGCTTCCAAAGCGAAATTTGACCATCGAAAACCAAAGAACAAAAACTGAAAATGTAGTAATTGGCATATCCACATTTCAAACCCTCCTCTTCTCGAAGCTTCTTCAAGTAGTAGACGACCTCTATGCATTCCCCAAAATCAAACCAGCCGACCCACCTCCCACCCCTCCTTAGTTATCCTCTTCTTCCCAACCCAAAATTAGAAAAGGCAAGATTTGGCGCTATAAATGGTCAGTGTGTCATATCTCTCTCGTCATACCCAGTAGAGGACCCCTACCCTGATTCCCACAACGCCAACCCACCAACCGCCACACAGGTCACCTCCACCGGTCCGGGACTAGAGAGGTATTTCAGCTACTCAGCCCATTATTATGTATTAAATCACCAAAGAATTACTGTGAAATATTAAAAAGGGTGATTATGCATTACAAAATATTACAAAATATTAATAGATAAGAGCAGAGATTCACCTGGAAAAAACTATTTTGCCAGAAATTCAGTGTAAAATTGTCACAGAAATTTCTTTTACTGAAATAGACATGACTGAAGTCGAGAATGAATTATCATACCTTTTTTTTTATCTCAGCTTCAAATAGAAGACTTAGTGCTGAATATTTATTCTCTTCCGCATAACCTCGATGTGCAGGGTGCTTACATCTAATACACTAAATACGCGATTTATTCTTTTATTAAACACTGAAGGATTACAGGTAAGGGAGTAATATATATATATATATATATATATATATATATATATATATATATATATATATATATATATATATATATATATATACGTGTGAGTATTTATATGTCCGGACATATGTAAAAGCTCTTTCCCGTATGCAACCTTCTTATAATGGTATTAATGCTCGCTCTCTCTCTCTCTCTCTCTCTCTCTCTCTCTCTCTCTCTCTCTCTCTCTCTCTCTCTCTCTCTCTCTCTCACTCTTCT
>NC_090762.1:31362091-31372091 GCF_036898095.1 Palaemon carinicauda
AATATGTTTCGTATTTCCAATTTTAATTTGAAAAGCAAAACTAATTCGGAATCCCAAACTTCAATGCTTTGTAGGATTGAAACCCTCATTGCTATGAGAATATGTTTCGTATTTCCAATTTTAATTTGAAAAGCAAAACTAATTCGGAATCCCAAACTTCAATGCTTTGTAGGATTGAAACCCTCATTGCTATGAGAATATGTTTCGTATTTCCAATTTCAATTTGAAAAGCAAAACTAATTCGGAATCCCAAACTTCAATGCTTTGTAGGATTGAAACCCTCATTGCTATGAGAATATGTTTCGTATTTCCAATTTCAATTTGAAAAGCAAAACTAATTCGGAATCCCAAACTTCAATGCTTTGTAGGATTGAAACCCTCATTGCTATGAGAATATGTTTCGTATTTCCAATTTCAATTTGAAAAGCAAAACTAATTCGGAATCCCAAACTTCAATGCTTTGTAGGATTGAAACCCTCATTGCTATGAGAATATGTTTCGTATTTCCAATTTCAATTTGAAAAGCAAAACTAATTCGGAATCCCAAACTTCAATGCTTTGTAGGATTGAAACCCTCATTGCTATGAGAATATGTTTCGTATTTCCAATTTCAATTTGAAAAGCAAAACTAATTCGGAATCCCAAACTTCAATGCTTTGTAGGATTGAAACCCTCATTGCTATGAGAATATGTTTCGTATTTCCAATTTCAATTTGAAAAGCAAAACTAATTCGGAATCCCAAACTTCAATGCTTTGTAGGATTGAAACCATCATTGCTATGAGAATATGTTTCGTATTTCCAATTTTAATTTGAAAAGCAAAACTAATTCGGAATCCCAAACTTCAATGCTTTGTAGGATTGAAACCCTCATTGCTATGAGAATATGTTTCGTATTTCCAATTTCAATTTGAAAAGCAAAACTAATTCGGAATCCCAAACTTCAATGCTTTGTAGGATTGAAACCATCATTGCTATGAGAATATGTTTCGTATTTCCAATTTTAATTTGAAAAGCAAAACTAATTCGGAATCCCAAACTTCAATGCTTTGTAGGATTGAAACCCTCATTGCTATGAGAATATGTTTCGTATTTCCAATTTTAATTTGAAAAGCAAAACTAATTCGGAATCCCAAACTTCAATGCTTTGTAGGATTGAAACCATCATTGCTATGAGAATATGTTTCGTATTTCCAATTTTAATTTGAAAAGCAAAACTAATTCAGAGTCCCAAACTTCAATGCTTTGTAGAATTGAAACCCTCATTGCTATGAGAATATGTTTCGTATTTCCAATTTTAATTTGAAAAGCAAAGCCGTTTTAACAAGATGATTGTAGCCCTAAACGAGTTAAACTAATAATAAAGAAATCATTCAAGTTTTGGATTTTGCAACATATGGATATAACATTTATTTTGAGATAGCTAAAGATAATAATTGTTTTAAATGTTTTAACTATGACAAAATATATTCATTTACAGATAGAAGAGTATTTAGGAGTTTGTAAAAGGGAGAAATCATTTATCTAGAGATGATAAGATTTTAGTTTTTTAGCAAAATGATGAAGTATTTATAATGAGGAGAAAACAGGAAGAAAAATTCTTATATGTAGGTAACAGGATGATAAAGAATCTATTCAGAAAGGGTTAAATCATGAATAATTTAAGATTATGGTACAGTACGGTGTTAATTGGCCTGTTTTTTGATAAGGTAAAAAAAAATAGACCACAAAATATTTATGACAAAATGGTAAAAATATTTATGAAAGAGCATAGAATAGTGAAGTACGTATTAAGAGGAAGGAATCTTTAATATCTTTAACAAAATCAAAATATTTACCGGCGTAGGAAGCAAGTAAACATTCCTTTGGTATAACCGTCATTAACGGTGACTGCATTCTTTGGCTCTGCCGTAGTGGCACATATTCACAAATAATTTTTGGCAATGTCTTCGCACACAGGAGGCTTACTTTTGGTCATTTCTTCCTCGTACTGATGGTCATTACTCATGAGAGTTGAAACGAAGCTCATCTCTAAGTCTTAGTTGTCCTTCATGCTAACATTAAAGGATATGGCAGTGACCAAGGTTCTTATTTTTTCCCAGGAGCCACCCTTGTTGAGGGAACATATCTAGAGTTATAAAAGAACATTTCAGTCATCCTATAAACTTAATTTCAAGAAAATAGTATTTACAGCAACTTTCATTCTTTAGTTCATCACATATCAGGAATAAGAATTAATATTCTTCGTAATTCCTGCGTGTTTAGTATGATGGGTTGATTCTGATACTCAAGTATAGTTTATATAAAGTGAGTTTAACTGCTCGAATGAACATAAAGCCACTTTATTCTAACAAGAGTAATAAGTAATTTACGATACCGGTATAACCTTACGTACATGAAATAAACAAAAAAATTTTAATGCTCTAATCCTGCCCTTATCCGAAGGCACCGCGAATATTATACTGTAATAAGTGGGGGTTGATAAAGAAAGTAATAAATCACCTTTCGGGTGGAAAGTTATAACCTCTATTGTAGGCATCCTTTCATGTATAGCAGTACGATGTAAACTATATTGGTTGTTCATATATATCACTGTATTCTGTATCTTAGCATGAATTCTCACCATCCTTTATAAGTACATTATTTTGATCAAGTATCAAGTTTATCACAATGAACTGAAACTGATTTGGTCCTTTGTGTATTTTGAAGCCGAGTTTGCAACTTCATAGCAAACTGTACGACTTTGTCATGCCATTTGCATATCATATCTACATACGAAACATCTCTGTGTCAAACAAGCAATTTTACGCTGGACGAGCTACCAACTGTCGTTTATTAGCCCAAGACCGAAGAAAACAAGAAAAACAAAGGGACATATTGACATATTTCAGGAATTTGCCATCAAGCTTTATAGAAAGTGGCAAATCTTTATGTATATGAATACGAAGACCCTGCCATTTTGGGTTACTTCCCGAATAAAGTTTTGGTTTCTTCCATAACCTCTTATGCTAGAAGGGATGTTACCAATAAAAAAATTATTGATAACTTCTCAGTACAGATAAATTATCATCAAGTAAAACATCAGTATAAGATTGAATAAAATCATAATCAAAAAAAGATAAGACTTTCCATTAAGTCAAACAAAACCCGATTGTCGTACGTTCAAGATGCTCGTTTGGATATAACACACTCTCTCTCTCTCTCTCTCTCTCTCTCTCTCTCTCTCTCTCTCTCTCTCTCTCTCTCTCTCTCTCTCTCTCTCTCTCTCATTACAATAACTAAAGATTTTGCAATCATAATTACCCAGGCTCAGTGACCCATATCCGATACAACGAAAAACCTTTAAAATATATGAAATAAGATATTTTGTAGCCGAGAAGCAGTACACGTAGGCGAGATAATCATAATAATAGCATAGAGTTTCTTCAGGACAAAATGGGAGTATTGGAATGTAGGTAAATAGTAAGTGAAATAAAGTACAAAGGTTTAAATCCCCATCTATCAATAAAATTATAACTAATATTTTTCTCCATACGTTATCATAAAGGTCTGAAAGACCTGGATCTGATTTCATACAGCTATTACCTAGCACTGAAATGGTGGTTTTCATATTTACCATAGATACTTTTTATGCATCTTTTAACATTACGAAAGATGTTGAATGTTGGACCCTAGACGGGTCGATTGATTTATACCATAACCTGGCGTCACAATATATTAATAATCTTCGCTGGTTCAATGAAGCTACGTGTAATATGGGATTAGTGAAATTCATACAAAGTAATATGTACTATTATATATATATATATATATATATATATATATATATATATATATATATATATACACTTATATATATATATACATACATACACACACACACACACACATACATATATATATATATATATATATATATATATATATATATATATATATATATATATATATATATATATATATATATATATAAAAGCTTACATATTTATAAACAGAAACAAACACACACATACATACATATGTAAATAAATAAATTCTACGTCTACATAAATGAGAGGGAGAGAGAGAGAGAGAGAGAGAGAGAGAGAGAGAGAGAGAGAGAGAGAGAGAGAGAGAGAGAGAGAGAGAGAGAGAGAGAGAGAGAGAGAGAGGGGGGGGAGAGAGAGAGAGGGGGAGAGAGAGAGAGAGAGAGAGAGAGAGAGAGAGAGAGAGAGAGAGAGAGAGAGAGAGAGAGGGGGGTACTTAGATATCTTTTGCTATTACATTCTAGCATATCAATCCTACCCACTTCCTGTTCCCATTTCTAAATGATCCTGTGTGACCTTAGAACAAAACTTGATTAGGAGACTCCCTGGCAACCTTCTTCAGAAAGAAAATTTCGTATTTTTGAAGATTCTGAACACTTCTTCTAATTTCCTAAACTTTTTTTCTTTTCCTGTTATTAAGTTTCGAGTTCCCTTAATATTACTAAAAAGTAGCCTTAGGAGAAAAACATTTATAGACGCCTCATCAGAAATAGTGAATTTTAGGAAAATTTACGACCCTTCTTTACATTTTTTTATGATAGCGTCATTGTCATTTTGATGTGAAGGTTTTCTGTCATTTGATTTTGATGAATTTAATTTATTCTTAAACTTAACAATCTTCACATTTGATTAATTTCAAGGTTTATCAAGGCCCAGAGTTAGAGAAAATCATACCCAGAAATTGTTTTTAAAAAAAATATATATGACGACTTTCAACCAAATATTTTTACGATTTGAAATATTTCGAAAATCGTTCAATACATGTTTATTGTGAATAAAGTTAAATACCAAACGATGGAAAAGGTCATCAAGTACTATCCATGCTGCTATTGATTTTAGCTGTTACGAAATTCAGTATAATATTTCCATCAAATCTTTCTATGGTATTGGTTTTCTTCATCATGCAAGATCTCGTATGTCAATGGTTATTTTTTTAACTGTTTTACGTTTACCAAAAGTCGAATTTACTCATTCCATATGCAAATACCTTTTTTAAATTATATGTTTCATTAAATTTTACTTGGATTTTATTTTAAAATGCTAAAATATTGGAAAGGACATGTCTTGTAGGATTTGTCTAGTCTTGAGAGAGAGAGAGAGAGAGAGAGAGAGAGAGAGAGAGAGAGAGAGAGAGAGAGAGAGAGAGAGAGAGATTCTCCTTCGCTGAATCATCCATAAAAAATGAACGAAATCGCAAAGAGACTTTTGGGCAGCATTGAGCCTCGTTAAATTGCCGAGTCCATTGCAACTCTCAGTTTGGCCATGGCGAGAAAGCGCTCTGGCTTCGTTCTTTACAGACCCTGTTCTTTCCGGTGGCGCTTTTCTACAAGTTACATCAAAAAACAATTTTAATACAATATAATTCTAGAGCTGATATTCGAGACGACCTAAGACCAATTTGATTGATAAATCATAGATTTTCAGTTTTCGTAATTGTAGAGTATTCATATTCCGCAAGTGTGACATAATTTTGAAAGGATTTCATGTCTATTCTTTTAGTTTCATAGATGCAGCTTATAATAAAAGCCCATAGCTTCATTTACTCCTTAGCCTACGTGTATAACACGAGAGGAATGTGACCCCTCCTCATTGCTCCTCTTAAATGATTCAATGCTTTTCCTGGCGTCGCCATTCTATGGTTGCTTTGTTTAGCCACACCTTAGACAGCGAATACAGTGTTCTCGTTGACAGGGAATACAGTGTTCCAAACGGAAACACTGTATTTGCCTCTCTCCTACTTTTTCGTAGTTCGCAAGGGAGTGCCACAGTTCTACCTCCATGACCAATATATCTATCACCATCACCAGTGCCACCACAACCGTTTCTGGGTCGTGTCTCGATTACTGAGAGAGAGAGAGAGAGAGAGAGAGAGAGAGAGAGAGAGAGAGAGAGAGAGAGAGAGAGAGAGAGAGAGAGAGAGAGGAATGGATAGATGCCAGTGATCTCAGTGCCAGAGTTATTTATAGAGGAATGTTGATGGGGCACACGTACGTGTGCAAGCGAACCTCAATCTTACTAATAAAGTACAGAAGGATCATTTTTCCATTTTCTGCACGACTCTGCTTGGCGCTGATTGACTCAGTGACTGACCTTCATACAATTCTTAATTCGGACGTGGATGCAAAGTTATCATTACCTGGATGAACGTTATTCTCAAAATGCTTTAATTGGGTTACACTTTATAACATCTATGGATGATGATAACCAGAAATCTTCTCAAGTTTTGGCTTTGATTCAAAAATAATTTTTAAAAATACATAAATATAAATAACAAGGAAAATAACAACATTCCAGCAGCCGGTAAGCGTTCATAAGATTCTCATGATTCTTTTAGCATTACATCGCTGGCACTAAGCATCAATTCGCTTTCAGTTCTCGTCTCTTCCTCATTAGATGAAATCATGAAGACTTTTTTTTTTTTTTTTTTTTTTTTTTTAAATATAAAGCAATTATTCTCATATCCTATGGATTCCCTTTACTCGACCATCAAAATATAATATACTTTGAGATAACGATGTATGGAGAAATGTTTAAAATTTGTGCTGGAATTTTTATAATGGAAAGAATGTATTATGTCCCATCATCATCATCATCATCATCATCATCATCATCATCTCTTCCTACGCCTATTGACGCAAAGGATATTATATCTACCTATTTACATTTTGTTATTTCTAATCATCATTATTATGGGACATTTTATTATTTATAATTATCCTCATCATAATTTCCAAGGGACATGTAACAGGACAAATGTTGCATTCAACTCTTGCGGGAGGTGTAATCTTTTGAAAAAATAAGGAATCCTTCAACGAAATCAAATATATGTTTTGACAATAACCAAATAACAATGTACACTATTCTTAATCAATTAATATTACAATTTTTCAGTAATATATTATAAGGAAAAAAATAGTGTTATACATCTTGAAGAGATAGGACCGGTTCTACTGTGATGCCACCTTTTCTTAAGGAATTAATTTATGTATGCCAATACCATAACTCATATACGCAATCCATTATCATATGGATATTAACTAAAAGAATATTCGGTTGGACGATCTTCTCTGTTCTGACTATTACATCATACATTGCTCGAGTTGTTCTTTGTTCTATTTTCTGAACAAATGTTACTTTTTCAAAGAGTATCTCTATTTTATTAGTCAATAAACATCTAACACCAGTAGTGTTACCGAGTTTCAGTATTTCAATTACTACAAAAGAGTGGGTTTAATTATAAGGAGTTTTCTGGGATCATGCTATCACACAGCAGGTCACGAACACCACTTCATAAATAGTTTAAAATCAAAATGGATCAGCTTTGCAGACAATCTATAACATGGCATACCATAGGCGGTGTTCTAATTTGTTGACAGTTCTGCATTGTTTGACATTATTGCCCCATTGGCACATTCTGAAACATCTTTACTTGATAACTGCCTCATATAAAGGCAATTTAGACTGGTGTCGAAAGTTTTCAAACGAGTCTGTTGGTAGGAATACCGGTGTCGTAAACTCTCCTCGTTTCTCAACAAACTGAAGGCACGTAATGTGGTTTTGTGAAAATGCTTCTTATTCTGGCAGTATATAAGTTATGCTCGCCAGATAACCTACAATAAATGGCAAAACATTAAAAACGGACAGGAATACTATGGGAAGCTGAGCCTACTTAAATTTTATTTTCTTTACTTTTTGTAGGTAGAATTTCCTTTATTCTGGAATGTGCCAAAGCCATTGGGGTAAAGTTCTAAATTACGTAAACATGCAGGCTCGTTAAGATTGCCAATTCACTGGCAATTCAACGAAAAGACTAGTCGTCTCTATTCAGAAGCTTTAGATGTGCAATTTACTTACACTTAAAAATTTGCCGTAAAAACGGTAGAAATATTGGAATAAATGTTGCCAGGAATTTACAGTTTTAAAAACGGATCTATTGACGCAAAGAAGTGATATTACGGTCACCCGTAAAAGATAATAACAAAGTGGGGTAAAAATTACGGTCGCCTGCATTTAACTGAAATACTGCTGAGAACAGTATATTTTTAGGGAGAATTCCCTACTAAACTTACGTTTTTTTAACAGTGTATGCCAAACTAGAGATATCGATAGTAACTGATAAATTGCTTTTGTCAATAATTGAATAATCCAGTGCATAAGGATTACTATATTTTTTTCAGCAAATAAAAGGAAATTAATGTATCCTTGTAAAAATTCCAAGCTCCTTGCAAAGTTCGCCACCCTTACGATGAATACTGGGTCCGGTCATTCGATACTGAACAGTCAAAATTTGTTTCTTACCTAAACAGCCACTGTTATGCTGTTCTTGTAAGTATTGTGCTTTAGAGAAATGATTGTGTTTATTAACGTCTGTCATTTGTAGAAAGGACTGATAAAGGTAAGACAATTCCGTTACAAAGTTTATTAATCTCTGTTATATTTAATTTTGGGAAGGATATATGGCTAAAACTGGACTAATATTCTCACTATCCTTCCAGCAAATGATTCTATACGCAAATTGGATCGACATATATTTGTACACAAGAAATTAAATGACATGTAGACATTTACTTCAACAAAATTCTCGTGGTAACAATATTTCAATAAAAAATCTTCACGATTTTCTTAATGATAGTGTCTCACCATTCTCCTTAATCATTCTTTTATCCCCCCCCCCCGCGCCTTTTTTTTTTTTTTATTTTTTTTGAAGGAGGGGTTTTGGAAACCCCTCCAAATCATTATTCACTTGGCATGAAAGTTTAAAGGTTCCCCTCTATCATCCAAATCAAGCTCTCAGGGGAAAAAAACTATATGCACTTTACAAATAGAAACCCAGCTCTCTATTATTCATTTATCCATGGCAAAATGTAGATTTGTTGAAAGAGAAAAAAGGCTCATTAAAATAAACATGTTTCCTTTAGTTAAAAAAAAAATAATAATAATAATCTCCCGGTCAATTTACCCTTGTCAAAAATATAAATGGTTTCTTTCTAAAGAACACACGACTCTCAATCAATCTATTCGTAATAGAGAAATGAAGTGACTTTTGGATTTGAAACCAGCTTTTCATTCCTCGCCTGGATGAAAAACTAAATGGTTTCATTTTGCAAAATACTAAAGTTCG
Organism: Palaemon carinicauda; assembly: GCF_036898095.1. Lineage (NCBI taxonomy): Eukaryota > Metazoa > Arthropoda > Malacostraca > Decapoda > Palaemonidae > Palaemon > Palaemon carinicauda. The sequence continues at coordinate 31,371,238 of NC_090762.1, forward strand.
CAAAAAAAAAAAAAAAAAAAAAAAAAATAAAGAAATCTGTATTGTCCTAAGTCGGTTATCGTGACCCTTCGAGGCTGTTAGGAAGATAAGGCCCGTCAGATGCAAACAAATACAGTTTATCCGTGCATCAAATAAGATCATGCATACTTAATTGGCGATAATACGTGAAAGTTTGTGCGTGTATTTGTCTGTTCGTCGGACCCGGAGGTGTATTTTTATTCTGGCCTACGTGGCCAGAAAGATTGCCATGCTGCATACAAGTGTTTGTGCGTGTGTTTGTACGCTCCTAACTCTTGCCTTCTCTATCTTCCTAGTCAGTTTTCAGATATTTCTTCTTGAAATTGTTTTTTCTCAATTCCAGTTGCTCTTGTTTCCTATTGATTTTAAAAGAATAATCAGTGAAAAACATAACCAATGAAAGAAATTTCACAATTCTTTCGGTTGGCCCACCTGAGGAGCTTCAAATACAAGACTTGATTCATTTCCTAGTGCACATGTAATCAATATCAGCAGTAACAATTTTCTACAGCAATACAAATAAGTATTGCATCTGTGGCTTGTGTGAATCGTTTACCTGATTTTAGCTCTCAAAATGTTGTTAAACTCTTCCTCAGTTAGATGGTTTAGTGTTATTTGTACAAGAACACCATCTATCAACATGGAGAGGGAAAACTGCAATGTTAAATAATGTTTGAGTGAAACCTCCTATTTGTAAAAATCTCATATTTCTTAGCAAATAAAAATCGACAGGGGTGCGAGATAACTCTACGGATTATACATCCACATTTCACTTTCCCGTCCTGACCGGTAATCAAATTTCGTGCTTGTTTAGTCCAAAGGGGAATCTCTAGTGG
>NC_090762.1:31379591-31382091 GCF_036898095.1 Palaemon carinicauda
AAAGATATTAACCTTGCTTATCGGCTTATTTTTTGTCATGGCAAGATTTTTTTCATTTTTTCCCCGCCAAGAATTTATCGAGTCATTGAAAGAACCCTGTTTTCTATTATACAATGAACCAACTTAGAGGTCTGCATATTTATTACAGCCTTTCGTAACAATAGTATTCATTTACACGGCCCAATAAATATATAAATAAGGGTGGATACTAATCCTGTCTATCCTCAGTATGCCATAAGTTTAGTTTCGAACAGGGAGTAAATATCATAAAACCACAGTTTGAATTTTTGACAATATATTAACACAGTGCTTCGAGATAGTCTATAATTTTGAGTAAGGTAAAATACAGCATTAAGATCAAATGATAAGACAAATAGAGGTATCTAAACAATCCGAAAATATAACCAAATATTCCAACTTTTAATCCGATTCACCTCCCTGAATAGAAAAAAAACCCTTCAAATATTCGGCCTTTAGCTCGGCTCTCCTTTCTTATAGAGGAAAAGCCTCCCCTTCGTTCTTCGTAATCTTGGCACTCGAACCTTCAACCACAATGATTTCTGACGACTGTCTGATGTCTTGCCAAAATAATTACAGGTTTAGCTCCTGGATGCAATTACAGTTGACAAATAACTACGTTTATATATATATATATATATATATATATATATATATATATATATATATATATATATATATATATACTGTATATATATATATATATATATATATATATATATATATATATATAAAATAAATATATATATATATATATATATATATATATATATATATATACCATATATATATATATATATATATATATATATATATATATATATATATATATATATGTGTGTGTGTGTGTGTGTGTGTGAGTATATATATTTACATACGCACACACATGTGCGTGTTTGCGTTCTTAGGAACTTTCCATCTTATTTGGAGCAACCAGGAATAACTTTTCATGCTGCAGAATCCCGCAGTGCATTAGGATTTGATGTTAAATAAAATAAAAGTAAGCGAGCTTAGTAGCTGTAAGAAATGGACTCGATTGATAGTTAAGGACTCAATTATACAATATACCATTATAATATAAAGAAATAAGTCATGGATGAGTAGGTTGGATGTCTTTGGGAGGGCTGCTCGGTGCATAATGTTATTCATGCTTTCCAGGTGTGAATTTTGACAATTTTTTATACATCCTTTAATAAACGGCCACTATAAATGGCTACATATTTTAATAGTCGACCACTATAAGTGGCTACAAGCACTTTTTTAACTTTAGTATACCCTAAGAACTATTATGACTTGCATTTACAATGCCATGATAGCTAGTAAAACTACTTCATATAATCTTCTCTATAAATTCACTTATTTTCCTTTGATTTTGATTTTAGATAACTTAGTTTTTCGTTATCATTAGACATATCTAGAGTTTCCAGTCTCCAGGCTCTATCCTTAGTGAATTGAACTTAAATCTGCAGTAATTCTGGTACTTCTACATTCCTTCTTTTTTTCCATGAATTCTCTCTTTGCATAACTCACATTGATCTCGGCCGTTTCATCCCTACCAGCTAAACCTCTACACATAGCCTATGCACAAATGGGAATGTCATCATATAAGCAAATAAACTTGTAAACTCTATAGACGATGTGAAGCATTTAACAGTGATAAGCAAGTAGCGAAGTGAAGACAGTCTTGTGTATTACATATTTGTTACGGAAATTGAATTGAATGACGAACTATAACTATTGATGTGAAATGTGTCTGGATTGAGTAGATTATATCCTCCCTTCCAATCTTCAGGTTTGCCTGAGTACTTCAAAAGTTCAAACTTGCAGAAAATGTTTTTGTGTTGAACAGGCTGATGAATCTGACTGCTTTAAATTTTGCAGCTGCTTTTAAATGTTTTGATGTTGATACTGTTTTTAAAACATTTTATTGACAGTTAATTATTTCTCAAGTCATTTATCTATTACCTTATTTCTCTCCTTGTTGGAGCCCTTGGGCAAGCATCTTGCTTTTCCAACTAGGGTTGTAGCTTAGGTAGTAATGATAATAATGAGTCACTGACTTATTGTCGTTTCCGTTAGACCAGAAAGATTCGTTGTAAGGTTTAAAACGACTTGATTTACAGAACAAGGTTAACAGTCAATAGATCAAACATCCTCCTTTATAAAGACTAAAACCACCATGAATGTATTTTTCTAATCTTATAGCAGACCCTCATAACTGTTAAGAGTGAGGAAACACCAATTCTATTCGCTCAAGCAAACGTGGAATTCGAAAGATGCTGAAACGACTCTTAACCCGAGGGACGAAACGATTGTGCCTAGTGTTGGCAAACGCAATGTCCTCAAGTTTCAGTTGAGAAAAAGAGTGTAAGTGCGAACAGGAGACACTGTGTGTCAAGAGCCTATTTCTCTAAGTGGGTTCATGCTTAAACTTTATGACTTGGAGTTTTATGCCTTTGCAAAAAAAAAAAAAAAAAAAAAA
>NC_090762.1:31387091-31389239 GCF_036898095.1 Palaemon carinicauda
AAATAAAAATTATTAATAAATAAAAAAAACAACGAATAAAATATTCAATAATGGTAAGGAAACTAAAAATAATCATGCTCAATCAGCGTTATTAGATGTTAGATATGGATTAAATTGTACAACACTATAAATGTAGCCTACATACACGAGAAATGAAGACGTGTATGTAAGCACATACCCATATTAAACACACATACAGGCACTTACACACTGTACATACATAACTAGTTTCTATAACAGTTGCTCACTCTGATCTACTTTAACTTTTATCGTATTTAGTTCGACTACAAAATTCTACATATGTTAAACTTGCTTCTTCTATAGAATCTCAGGGTTTACGCTGTAAGCATATGTCTAACGGGTCTTTTTTCATCATCCTCTGAAAGTTACTTTTCAGTTGCCTCTTTTCATTTTGAGAGTCACCAAAAATAATGTTCAGATAAATGAATGATAATATTTCGTTTTTAGCCTTTTATTGTTAATAGTAGTAGTAGTAGTAGTAGTAGTAGTAGTAGTAGTAGTAATAAAAAAACACTATCTGTAAAGCAAGCTTCCACAAAATGGAATTGAATATGGCGAAGAAAACCCCGCAAATAAAAAATAACCCGCAAATAAAAAATAAACATCATAAGTCTGTATAGTCAAATAGGAACAATGATAGGATACATTTCTCTTTTAAATCAAATTAAATCGTGTATTAAAACACTTGAAACTATAAGTGAATTTAATACAGAATGTAATTTAATTTGAAAGAGAAATGTATCCTATCATTACTCCTATTTGACCATACAGACTTATAATGTTTATTTTTTATTTGCGGGTTTTTATTTTCGCCATGTTCAATTCCATTTGTGGAAGCTATAAAAGAGATTACTCGAGTGCCATATGTGGATGAGATCATGATGAGGGGTAGATGGAGATGGTTTGGGCAAGCTCTTCGCACTTCCCAAGAGAGATTAGGTCACCTTACGTTCAGCTGGGCTCCACAAGGCACTAGAAGTGTTGGAAGACCCAGGCCTACATGACTGAGGGCTATGAAGCGCGAAGTAGGAGACGATGAATGGAGAAGTATTGAATCAAAAGCTCAAGATAGAGACGACTGGCGAAATCATATAGAGGTCCTTTGCGTCAATAGGCGTAGGAGGCGATGATGGTGATGAGGATGATTAAATTCACGGGAACCAACACTAACAACTCATCCAGGATGAGCGTTACACAGTTTTTCATTAATGAGTGACAGATCCCATGTACTAGAGTGATATCGTAGCACTCCAACAAAAAGGTACCCTCCAATTGTACCCGTTTCAACCAAAAGGTTAATATCCAGGAGCCTACGAATATCCAGATTGGGGACCATTATTTCAATCATGGTAGTGTGAAAGATCTAAAGGTTGTAGCGTTAATGTCAAACAATGCATAATATTCAGGTAATATTCAATGATATGATTTTTTTTTACATGGCATAAAGGTATTTAGATATAATTTCTGTTTCTGTTAAGAGTACTATGTGACAAACTTTTGAGGTTAAGCAAAAGAAGGTGAATTAATAATATATGTAAGTTTAGGAGTATTTTGTAAATGCTTATAAGAGAAACTATGTATCAATTCCTATGCTATGTATACAATATATATATATATATATATATATATATATATATATATATATATATATATATATATATATATACATATATATACATATATATACACACACACACACACACACATATATATATATATATAAATATATATATATATATATATATATATATATATATATATATATATATATATGATTGTGTGTTTGTGTTCAACTTAGGGATAAACAATGTTATTTATTTATACCCAACTCTTCCTTGTACATTTTCTGGTTACCATATTACCACTCATGTCAATTTTCTGAGGTTTCCAGGTTTAGCCTAGAAATAAAGCTGACGTAATAATGGACTTTAAATACTGACTTCTATATATATTTAATAAATAACTATCTCCTTAATGACCAATATTTAATTTTACAATACTAATGTTGCAAGCTACAACTATAAATTTGGACTATCCACTTGGAATCCTTTTCACTGCATCTATTTTACCTTTTCTTATTAGTGACTCGAAAAATACCCTCTGTTCTCTGTATTGTAACTTTAAAAA
>NC_090762.1:31397239-31414739 GCF_036898095.1 Palaemon carinicauda
TTCTCCCTACCTATGCCATCTTAATAATCCCTTCTCTCTCTCTCTCTCTCTCTCTCTCTCTCTCTCTCTCTCTCTCTCGTTCAGAGTCCTATAAACCATACTGACTCCTCCCTCTTTTTCTGCTTCTCTCACTTGCAGTCATTATGCCGCGATCTGGAGAAGGAAGGAACGAAGTCATGGCTGGACATGATGCTGGACAAGCTATCCCAACACAGCAGCGAGGGGGAGGAGGGCCTCAGCGGGCGCGACAAAGCCATGAAGGCGCAGGAGAAAAAGAAACTGGAAGCCATGGTTGAACGTCACAAGGGGCTCATGGGCCCTACCATGGAGGCACAGAGTATGTGGCTTGGAGGGGGGAAGTGGTCACAGGGGTCATAATCCCCAGAGCGTTCCCCTTTCATGAGAAAAGCGAGCTGCTTCTCGCTCCCTATCTTGTTTAGCTGGACTTGATACATCTAGTTAATAGTCTTCATCTTAATAATTTTCATCTTTATCTAAAACTTATACAATTAGACCTTTCATCATCATTACTATTGACTGAAACATCTCACTACCTCCCCATTATGTAATATTTTTTCTCACACTAAGTTAATATTTTGTCATATTGTTCATCATATCCTCACTAAAAAAAAAAAAAAGAAAAAAAAAAGAAAAAAAAAATTATTTTATCCAAATTTTCATTCTTATTGCTGTCATTTTCGTTGTCAGATACTTCTAACGGCATTTCTATTATACTCATTGCTATCACTATCTACATTCACGGTCTATAGAAGGACACTTTTTCATTTTATTGAATACATAGCTTCTTCACAACTTTTTTCTACTTAGCAATGAGGTTTAAGACGAAAGATGGAATTATGTTAAAATAACAAAGTAAATATTAGGGAGATGATGTACAATAAAGATCGCGTTGATTTCAAGTAGCCTTATCGTATGAGACGATTTAATTGTGTACATAGTTACGTTAACATGCTATATAGCAAAGAATTTTCCTTGGAATATAATAGCACCATTTCGTAAAATAAAACCAAAAGAGCTTTTTCAGGGGGTTTCCGTTTTTCGTGATATGAAAGATTTATGAACTTTGCTAAAATAAAGTTCATGATCTTCATCACAAGTGCTTCCAGCATTCATCTGACATTTCCACGATAGTAGAATACCACTTTATCAAATTGACCATGAATATTTTTAATTACGCCGCTGATGTTTAAAAAAGAAAAAAAAAACGATGTCGTTAATATTGACTTTTGAGAATTCATGAATCTGTCATTTATCTATCGCAATAAAAAGTAAATACGTAATCATATCTATGTACTTGTATGCTTCATTTTTGTCACAAAAATTACTGGCCATTCTTTCATATATTTGAGAACGATAGCGCAAAATCGAGAGCATAAATGAGCCATAATAATAATTACCTAAACGAATTAAAATGCTTATTTACCTGCGTAACTAATCATCAAGAGCCATAGACTTTTTTCCGTTTCCACATCACCCATGACATTCACAATCATATTCACCACGGACTGATAGAAAACTAAAACCTAAACGTCAAGAGGTTTGACGAATAGACAATAGTTGTCCTTAGTTCAAGCTTGTCTTATTCCTACACTCTACAGACGCTTAAACTCTCCTTCCTTCTTAGACGTCTGTATCATTTATGTCGACTTAGTTAACCCCAAAAGCTAGAGAGATTCAGAGCAGAGAATGTGACGCCGCTACAAACAGAACACTCGCCATGTTCTTTGTGCCTTCATTGTGGGATCCACGACTATCCTGTGTGTCTTATCCAGCCTCATACATCTAGAGGTTTTAGGTGTCTTACACAGTGTCTTACCCAACCTCACACATCTAGAGGTTTTAGGTGCCTTACACAGTGTGTTACCCAACCTCATACATCTAGAGGTTTTAGGTGTCTAAAACAGTGTCTTACCCAACCTCATACATCTAGAGGTTTTAGGTGCCTTACACAGTGTGTTACCCAACCTCATACATATAGAGGTTTTAGGTGTCTAAAACAGTGTCTTACCCAACCTCATACATCTAGAGGTTTTATGTATCTTTACACATAATCTAGAAGTCATAGGTTCAGTGCGTCTTTTCAAGTTTCACACGGCCATTATGTTTTGTGTCTTACATGACCCCATATTTCCACAGGTTCTGTGTGTCTTACACAACCTCAGTGGCCGTAAATTCAGTTTTATACAACCTCAACGGCCTCCAGGTCTGTGTCTTGCGCTATAAAGGAAATAAGACACACACAGCCATAGATTCTATGTGTCTGTGTATGTACCACCCAACAGATACATGTACATATACTTCAGAAGTTCCTAACAACTGCAATGTTCGCTTCCTTAGCTTTACCCAAGCTTTTACTAACGTCCTAATTAAATCATTCGTCTCTTGCCTTGCATTCTATACTGGAAGTAATGATAATTTAAATTTATTCACGTACATTTTTAGCCTATTAATACTGCTCCTTTTACAATACTATTTTTATCATTGTTTGAGTAACTGGTTCTCGCTAGTAACTGCATCCTTAAAAAAAAAAAAAAAATTTTTTTGAGGATTTTTTAACTCTGATTGCCAGTCACTGATTTTGCAATCTTCTAATTTGCTTTCACAACTATCTCTTTTTTTCAATCCCTTGCAATTTTTTTTTTTGCTAAAAACTTTAATTACTAACTTTCTGTAATAAGACAATAATAACAAAAATGAAAATCTTAGCAAATGCGTTGCACTCTTCAGCTAGGATTACACGCACAAGGTATTATTACATATTCCAATCCTTACAATTTCTCTTTTTGCTATTTCATTGGTGTGAAAGTTTTATTCTCTCTCTCTCTCTCTCTCTCTCTCTCTCTCTCTCTCTCTCTCTCTCTCTCTCTCTCTCAACTTTCTTCTTTCGATTTCCCTTTATTTTACTCTTAAAATTTTCTCATCTCTATTTCCTTTTCTCTCTCTCTCTCTCTCTCTCTCTCTCTCTCTCTCTCTCTCTCTCTCTCTCTCTCTCTCTCTCTCTCTCTCTCAACTTCCTTCTTTCGATTTCCCTTTATTTTATTCTTAAAATTTCTCATCTCTCTCTCTCTCTCTCTCTCTCTCTCTCTCTCTCTCTCTCTCTGTATTTTACCTTCCCATCCATGAATGAAAATGTCATCGTCACCCCTACGATTCCTATAAAGAAAGTTCTTGGCCCCTCACAGGCAAAGTGGATCATTACTCGGAGTGTTACGCCTTCGGTGACGACATCCACCCCGTCATGAAAGTCCTGAACGAGCAGAGACATCTGTCCATGAAGGAGATTCACCCTCACAACATGGACATGTGTGAGGAGCAGATTGACAAGCAGGAGAAGGTGAGCCATGATTCTTACAGGTTTAGGTTTGGTATTGTTGATTTTCGTATGCGTTTTTCCGAGATGAAATTAGGGTCTGGCATGAGAGTCTTACGATTTTGATTTAAAATCATATTTTGATAAAGAGTAAAAATTTCAATTATACATACACTATATGTAAAATAAAAAATTATTTATGTAAATGTACTATAAATTGTAAGATTGCAAATGTGTATCATAATAAAAGATAAAATAAATTAAATAAAATGTCCGAGGTTCATTTGCTGCTTTTGTTCACCAATAACAGATTTATTGATTGTTCACGCTCATTAATTCCTACATAATTTCAATTTGAATTTCATATATTACACCTGTCAAGACTTGAAACACAAACTACAAAGTATAATCATTGATCACTTAAGATTCATTGGTTAATTTACGTGAACTGGTGTCGTAACATTTGTGATCATTAGTGTCAAATTGTTTCCTTAAAATCATGCATCAACGTTGATCTATGAATTACATATCCACGGAAAGGATACCAGTTTACATACATACATATGTAAATATATAGTCTATATCTACATAAATTATATTTGTGGGGGGAGATACTTTATCGTAGTGAAAGGCTTTGCTTATCGCTATGATTTGCAAAGCTACACAAGGTTGGTTTGCTGTGAGCGATCAGACGAAAATCTCCCGCCATCACCAATCCACACTGGCTAGCTTAGGATGAAAAATGGCCAAACCACAGACAAGAATTAACATATCTGAGGCCTTTACCCTGCATTGGACTTGAAACAGCTACATTTGTTGTTGTGTGCGCACACGCGACCAAGTCAGTGTCTTCCACCCTTACGTGCCTCCTAAAATACTGTAGATTATTTCCCTAACATGCCCCAAAGAGTATTGTTCTAACTCAAAGCGACTTTTGCAGGTCTTGAGGACAATCGAGAATCAAGCCCCGATCTACAACGAGCTAATGAAGCGAGGCGCCAAGCTGAAGGCCAATCCAAATGCCCCATCCTTCCTGGAAAGGGAAATCGCCAAACTGGAAGAGACCTGGAAGGACACCAACGAAAAAGCCCAACAGCGCATTGACCTATTGAACAGTAAGTGACTGATTGCTAGTTTTAATATCTTGGAAGGTCTTAGTGAATTATGAGAACCAACTTAGTTTAAAGACATAGAAATGGTTTAATGACTTCATAAACTGTGAATATTTTTTTTTCTAAAGACCATGAATGATTCCAAAGCGATTAAAGATTGCTTCTTTTAAAGATCTACAATTATTAATGGAACAATAATTGTCTGTCTCTCTTTGAATGAATGCCTGTACAATAAACGATTGTTTATTTCAAAGTCCTACAAAGATCTCAAGAATAATTAACAATAACAGACTGGTTCATTGAAAGACTTCGAATGATTTCCTTAACAATGAAAAATTGTTTCTTTTACATACCTTGGAATATTCTTTGACAATTAATAACTGCTTCTTTCAAACACCTGCTACGACTTTCTGAACAGTGAATAACTGGGCCTTATCAAAATATAGAACGACTTAATCTATGAGTGCCTACTTATTTCAAAGATCTAAAAAGTCCTTTATCGATTTATATAAACAAAAGGCTAACCGTTTCAAGGGTCTACAATGAATGTCTGTTCTACTTAAAAATAATATACGACTTTTTGAATAAAGAATGGCACCGTTTCAAAGACCTAAAGTATTCAACTAAATTTGGAATATCTGCTTACTTCAAAAAAAATCTGCTTACTTAAAAAAAAATGACCATAAACAACGGGTTTGCCTGCTTGGAAAAAGAAAAAAAAAACTTTCTGAACAAGGAGTGCCTGCCTATTTCAAAAATATAAAAACTCTTCGTATAGGGTCTACCTTCTTGTTTTAGAAAGAGACAGTCTTTCTGAAAAAAAAAAAAAAAACTTGTTCAAAAAGATACACACTTAAAATAAAGTTTGATAAAAGTAGCGGATCGAGCTCTAACGTAGAGACAGCAATACGATTTAATACCTGTAAACGAATTGTAAGGGCATCGGGAATGAATTCTTCTTCAAATGAAATACGATAAAAGGTGGTGTGATATCTAGTTTGAAACATTTTTAGCTATATAATATCGCAAATAGAAAAAACTATCACGATATATATATATATATATATATATATATATATATATATATATATATAATGATATACTATATATATATATATATATATATATATATATATATATATATATATAAAAATATATATATATATTATATATAATGACATACTATATATATATATATATATATATATATATATATATATATATATATATATATACATATATATATATATATATATATATATATATATATATATATATATATATATATATATATATATATATATATACACACACACACGCACACACACACACACACACACATATATATATATATATATATATATATATATATATATATATATATATATGTGTGTGTGTGTGTGTGTGTGTGTGTGTGTGTGTATATCCTCCAACTATTGACGCAAAAAGCCTCGGTTAAATTTAGCCAGTCGTCTCTATCTTGAGCTTTTAAATTAATATTTCACCATTCACCATCTCCTACTTCACGATTCATAGTCCTTAGCTATGTACTGTAAGCCTGGGTATTCCAACTCTTCTATTGCCTTGTGGAGACCAGTTGAATTTTTGGTGAACTAATATATATATATATATATATATATATATATATATATATATATATATATATATATATATATATATATATATATATATATACATACATACATACATACATATATATATATATATATATATATATATATATATATATATATATATATATATATATATATATATATATATATATGTGTGTGTGTGTGTGTGTGCGTGCGTGAGAAACCAACATAGAGATGACATGTTGAGTAAGGTCAATGACTAGCAATTATATCCAAAATATGGTATCAAATACCGTGTTTTAATATTATATCTGAATGGAGAAAACTATTTCCCCTCTAAGCTACACATACAATACTGGGTTTTCGATCCCACCAGCATCACAAAAATGATCCTACCAAGTCTTCCGTTCCCCCTAGGCACTTTCAAGGATTGGGACGTGTATGAGCAGCAACGACAGGCCATCTACGCCCCTCTGGAGAGCCTGGAAGACCAATTCAAGACCTACAAGAGGATCTACGACCCAAAGAAGGGCACAGACTGGCTCGAGAGGAAGAAGAAGAAGGCCGAGGAGCAAAAGAAGATCGCGCTGGAAATCTACGGGGTCATCAAGAAGTGCTTCACCACGATTGTCGGCCTCGCGGGTGAGGACAAGAGGGAGTTCATGGAGAAGGATATCGTGGAGATCGACGAGAAGAGATTAATCATCGAGAGGGTCGACAAGACGCTCAAGGAACTGACAGAATTCAACGAGAAGCTCCATAAATTCGTCAGCACCCTGGCCGAGTTGAGAGCCTGGATGATGCCAGCCTGCGAGAAGCTCGAATTCATCACCACGTCGACGGATATGTCACCCGAAGATCGTGTCAAGGAAATATTTGACCTTCAGGGACAGGTGAGAAAAAAATGAATAAGAATGTACATAAGCATATGCCGACATATTCATAGTTTTATGTATATATGTATATATATATATATATATATATATATATATATATATATATATATATATATATATATATATATATATATATATATATATATATATATATATATATATATATACAGTAATACAAATAAATCCGATTATTCACCAGTAAATGAATGTAATCCTTTCAAATTTAGTATTTCTGACAATTGCTTTTATTCAACGTTTTTACATTTTCCACCAATATCTCTTAAACTAATCTGCAAGAAATTCTGAGAAGATCCTCTTATCTGCATTATAACGTCAGTAAAGAGGTCTTCATTAAATACAACAGTTGCTCTTGAAACTAAATTTGAAAAACAAAACCATTCAAAATTACACTTAAATTTTGAGTGGTTCCCATAATCCATAATTTTCCATTTCTTTCTATTTTATTCTTTAATTTTGTTTCTGTAATTGCTTACATTTTCTTTTTATGCTTTGCTTACGTCTTCATTCAATTGAAATTAAGTTTAATGCCTTACAAAATTTAATATTCAACCAAAAAGCCCTTGCTATTTAAGAAATAAATTAATTCTATTCATGCCTTAGCTAATCTTGACCTAAAATTAACAAGATTCACCATAATCGCAATAAGCATCCAACACCACAATTGATTTCAACACTAATCTCAGACGTTGGAAATGTCATTGCTAAACCAGGACCAAAAACATTACCTGGTTCTTAATGATTAAGTATCTAAGTCATCTGTCAGGTAAACGAGAGACTGCCTCTCTTGGAGCCGCTGGAAGCTGAATGCCATAGTCTTCTGGATGGTAAGAAGTTCGTGGGGCTTGTGAGAAACGCCATTCGTATTTGTCCATGCGTCCGTCTCTATGTGTCTGTATGTCTGATTGTTTGTTTGCGTGTCTGTGTGAAATATATGGATGAGTATCCTTTCTTTGTGTCCCTTCTTTGCATTGTTGGTCTTTACACACACACAGACATATATATATATATATATATATATATATATATATATATATATATATATATATATATATATATATATATATATGTATATATATATAAATTATATATATATATATATATATATATATATATATATATGTATATATAGAAATTATATATATATATATATATATATATATATATATATATATATATATATATATATATGTATATATATATAAATTATATATATATATATATATGTATATATATATAAATTATATATATATATATATATATATATATATATATATATATATATATATATATATATATATATATATATATATCACAAATGAAAACACCCTTGACAATTTGTTCACCGAAACACATTGAGAAAATACGACGCCTGATTGTTATTAGGTAAAGCATCCTATAATGACAAAACTTTGATATATACAACACTCAGCAATTAATAACATTTATATTAACATCATTAATATCATTACCCAAAGTACAACCCTAGTTGGAAAAGCAGGGAAAGTAGCCCCGTGAGGAAAGGAAATAAGGGAATAGCAAATACACTATATATAATGAAAAAAAAATATGAAAATATTTCAAGATTAGTAACAACGTTAAAATATGTTATATTTTACTATAAAACGAGACTTATGTCAACCTACTCAACAAAAACACATTTATGAAAAGTTTGAACTTCCGAAGTTTAACTGACCAACTGCCTGACTGAAGGTTAAGGGTGCCTGGTTTCAGTTCCTGTTTCATCAGAATAGATGCTTACCCGAACGTCAGCCGGGCAAGCCCAATCAACCACTGTGGTGCCCAACCATAGTCTCTCCAGTATATAGCTTAAACTCAAGGTCCCGGGCTGGGATCGATCTGATTGGGAGGATCATTCCGCAATCTGATCACAGCAGGGATATAACTTCTAGAATAATGTGTGGTATTGAGCATAATGATGAAGGCATGAGTGTTACAGTTAACTGTATATCAGTAATACGTACAGTATGACACAGTCTAGGAAGATCTGAATGCAATGTATGATCTTAATTACGAAAAATCTCGTGCATAAAGAAGTAATTGAACGACGGTAGCAGAATAATGACATATATATATGTAAAAGCCATTTGTGATGTAGGAAAGGTTTTTCTGTGACCTACAGAAAAAACGAAAAAAATAACACTGAAAAAACGTTAAAAAAACGACGAAAAACACTGACGACGATCCCAGAGATTAATAGCTGGATGAGGAACAATTAATTCGACGGAGGCTGGGAGAACTAGTTGATACACTAACATGAAAAAGATTCGGATATATAGATTCCGGGCGGACATGAATTCCTGGGTTTAAAAGAGTAACACCTGAACAGAAGTTCTTTTACAGCATAACAGTTTAACGAACCGGTAGTCAAGCCCTTCCATATTATTACCTTCCCTAAAACATATCCAATGTATCAAAGCTCGCTCACAAGAGTTTAAAAAAAAAAAAAAAAAAAAAAAAAAAAAAAAAAAAAAAAAAAAAAAAAAAAAAAAAAAAATTACTACGACCACTGGAAACTCTTCAGTTCAAAGATTCTGAATAAACGTAATCTAAACACTAATCTCTGACGGAATATGAATGCCAGTAATGGTATATAGCATGGAAGATCATAATAAACATTTAGAGATTCCCCTTTTTCTGTTAGCCCTGATATAAAAGAATGACAAATTACTTGAGCAACGCTGTGACTGTTGATTTATCAAGATTTCTGTTTGATCCCATGTGTTATACAACATTTCTGTTTGACACCGAGTTTGTGTACCTTCCTACTTATTTAGTTAATGTTGATTTGATTATGTTGTCCTTCATTCTTTTTTCATGTTTACTTTTTCTTTTTATGTTAAATTTATTGCACTAAACTAAATTTACGTATCTTAACTGGAAAAGCTTTTCCTTATTTAATTATATTATTTTATTTTCAAACTTTTGTTTAATTTGCATCTCAGACTTAAAAGAATGATCACAAGAAAAACTTTTATTTTACGTATATTTCAGTAACAAACGCAGCTGGATTAAGCTATGCCTAATTCCTGTTTATTAATACCGTTCTTGCATGATGTTCTCATTTTATTTTGCTGAATTATCTTTTACTTTGCCACAATTTCACTCAGACATTTCAAAGTACCCTAAGTTTCTCGATTTTTATTTTTCGTTTGTATGTTTAATATTTTCCATTTTATTCTTTTTTCATCTATTCCCTGATGCTGCTCTGAATCTCCTTGAAATATCTTACCAACAACAGTTCCGGGTAAGTGGACGAAAATTGAAAGTTAATAACTCTTAATACATAGAGTTTGGTTCTCATAGAAGATAGAACACACAAGATTGTCATTCATCTCGCAATTCTTTACGATATTCTAACTAGGTTATACCTCTCCCAAATTGAGAAATTGACCAATACTTGTTTTTCTTAAATCAGTTAATGCTGTTAACGTCAAAGGTCACAAAATAATTGCATAACCATAAAAACTTTTAAATTGTTATTTGTCGAAAATGCAAATTTTACAAGGAAGACTATCAAATATCATGTTACAACATTACTTCAAAAATCAATACTGAAAACGTTAGTTCAGAAGATCATATATCTGTAACTTTTCTGACACATCTGGACTGATTTGTCGTACATATATACAAGATGCGATTTGATAAACATAAACAAAATAACTATTACAATGGAGCTTAAAATGAGGCTGAGAGGAAACACTACAATTAGCAGTACACATCAGTAGGATTTACAAAAAATGTTGAGTTTTTTCTTTATGCCTGTTATCGACGTTCAAAGGTGGGTTCGGTGAGGCTGAATAGCTTTATATGTGCAGCTGCTCTGCATGATATCAAATGCACTTTTCTTACTGCATGTTCATATATTCTCATGAGCCTTTCACGTATCCTACCACTTTGAGTTCCTGGATCCTAAAAATATAATTAATTCCCTTATCGACATTTTCCTTATTTTTACTCAACTGCTCATAGTAACATCCTCATGCATTTTACTAGTTAACCAAGTTATATTTATGTCATATGATATAATCACTCCATGTTAGCACCTTTGATGGGAATAAATTACCTTTAAAAATATTCATTCCACAACCCATCATAAACAGAAATATGATTTTCCTATTATTTTTTTCCTTTTATGCTTTATTCAATCCTGACATTTTTTTTTCTTAAATTACCATGTATATTTTTGTAGCTTAGAGCCCAAAGCTAAGCAAAGTTTTTTTTTTGTTGCTTATGCATAAATCTGATGATTTTCCTTTTTTAATGATAATCATTTATGATATTGCTAAATTATTTTTTTGTTAGAGGTAATAGCATCTTTTATGCATACTATGGACAAAGTAAGAATTGGGTACTGAGGTCTCTTGCGATGGCTCTTATATATGCAAATATTCAATAAGCATAATGATGGTTCTTATTCTCGTTCGAGTTAATAACGACAAATTTGTGAAAACTAAACAAATAAATAAAGAACATATAAAATCTAATAAATTTCTCTAATATTTAGCAAAGAATCGTGTTAAAATTACTGGTAATAAACGATTATAAAAATCGATTAGTTGAATATACTCTTATATCCTAAATCACAATTACTATCTATTCGAAAACTTACTGACGAGCATAATTACAGTTGGATACATGAATTACTGGCACACCTCGCTCTAAAGAAGTGCGCCCAGCCACACCCTTACTGCACGGAGAGTTCCTGTGTTCAGCCCCGCCGCCCACCTCCTTACCATCAGCGAAGCAGTGATGTGACAGGGTACACTTCCTCAGAGCGGGGTGTGCCATGGACTACTGTATCCAACTGTACATTTAATGACACAGTCTGAATAAGAGAAACTGATTTCTCAAATGATGAGGATAAATATCTAATCAGAATCAGAAGAATTAAAGCAATTAATTAAGGTAATACTACTGTTGAAAATAACTTGTGCAACTCACAATATTTCATATTTCCATTTTATTGAATGAAATTGGTTTTAACACAAATCTAGATAAATTTCTAGTCTAATCACTGTGATTGACACTTAACTACACTAACTGCCAGTAGACCTTGCTTTACTTCAACAGTCACTTTTTAATGGAATTTAGAAAAAATATATATGCATCGCAAGTTTTAAGCCGGTCATCCAATATCTTACTTTCCATAGCATACATGATTCACCTATTTTTTTTTTAATTTTTCTTTATTTTTACGTATAACCAGCCTTTTTTGTTTACCTTTCAACTTTTCTTTTTTTATTCTTTCTTCGTCACCTGCACATCATCACTACCCATGATTGACGATTGAATGAAACACAGCTGTAGAGGGTAAGTTGTGGGTTCCAAAAGGGGAAGACTTTCGAGGTAAAGAATGGATCTATGAAAAGGTGAATGGATATCAGTCTATTTTTTTAACTGTTCTTGAAGACCAGAGCTTCTGATATTCTCCTTCATAAATAAAGGAAGCCTGGGGAATGTAGGATCTTGCGGGCCACTTCTAAAAAAAAAAAAAAAAAAAAAAAAAAAAAAAAAAAAAAAAAAAAAAAGCTTCGCCAATATTACATTTAGACAAGTTACCATATATATATATATATATATATATATATATATATATATATATATATATATATATATATATATATATATATATATATATATATATATATATATATATATATATATATATATATATATATATATATATATATATATATATATCCAAATTATAAAAAAAGAATTACATATTTTCAAGTCGCGTTACTACCGATAAAAAAATTGACACAAAGATAGGCAAGAATTTTTTCTTAATTTAAGGGTGATTTATAAAAAAATAATAAAATACGTGAACTTGATTCATTCAGACTTCAAAATAAATGCCAATTATCAATCAACTATATATCAATTACCCATTAACTGTTTTCCAAGTTTTCTTTACCTGTCATATCAAGATAAGTCAAATTATATAGATTTTTAAAGTCTCAAAGAAGAAAAAGCTAAAAAAAGAACAAAAAGAAAGAGGGTCTACTTGGAACTCATAGGCGACTGACATAACAATGATCACGAGACTTCGATCCACACTTCATTGTTAAACATTAGACGACATCTGAAGAAGATCTTTAACGAAGTCCCATTCTACTATTGGAGAGGATTCATCTCGATTGACCTATGAGACTACTAGGGCTCATGTATCATCAATGTGCTTTATGTCATTTTATTTTTATATGCCTTTTATTTTAAATGTGCTATTTTTTTATTCAATATATTTTAATAGCCTTACAACAAATGCTTTCCATGGTTTTTGTTGTGCAGGTGTAAACTAATGGTACCTAATTAATTTACTTTTTTTTATTTTGACCTAACTGAATTACCCTGATATGCTGCTATAAACTACCTTACCTGAGCTGATTATTACTGTTCATTTTTGCTTACCAAATTTGATTTTTGTACGTAACATTTTCACATATTAGTTGCTACTTCCTTTTTAAGCATTATTATCAATGATAATATGTTTTATCCCTAGACTTTACTTTTACTCATTTTTATAATTTCTGTGCTTTTTTAAATACGCCTATGCAATTTCGTTTCCATTTTCCTTTTTGTTTTTATTTCACGCTAATGGATGTTTCATTCATGTATTACGCAATCTTCCTCCCTTGCATGACGATCCTGGATTCAACACATCTCATCATAACCACCACCACCAACAACAACAACAACATCAACAACAGGTGAAGGTAAGAATTTTAAAAGTCGCGCGAATTTACAAGTTCTGACTTATACGAGTATTTCCTACCTAGTAAATTAACCACCTTTGAATAATTTTCTTTCATTTTTACAGTGAATGAGAGGTAAGTATATTAGAGAAGAAGTAATAGTCTTGTGATCTGATAGGGATTTCTGCCTCTGAAACAAGACCTGGTGTTCTTGATAAATTCTTTCTGAATTTGCCCAGGTACTGAAGTGAATTCACATAATTTTTCTTTTATTGATATCTAGAAATGTGAACCCTGAATATGGCAAAAATATACATTTGAAAAAGCAAACAGGATATTAATCGCCGAAGCAGCAACTATTTCATTAAGTAATGTAAATTTCTAGTTGATTAAGTAAAGATTTATTAAAATCCTATCAAGATGAGCTAAAAAAATCATTTATACCATCTAGAAAAATCTCTAGCTATTTAAATCTGGCTAATCATAAAAAAAATTTGGCTATAAAAATCATTTCTACCACCCACGTTCACCTATACAACTATCAGCATTGCATTATATCCCCAACATATTTTCTCGATGATTATTTCTTCAAATTGATTTCAAAATAAATGCATTCTCGTTTAATTCATTCAAAGACATTTAACCTTCAAGATAAATAATATGTTTAGCACGTGGGGGAAACAGAGGAGCAGCGCTGTAATGACCATTTGTTACCTGTATACACAGGCTTAAGGGATGTGAATGAACAAAAACTTCTTCCAGTATAAGCTCATGCTTATATATGACCGTAATCACAATAAGTTAACACAGTAAAAATAAATAAAAAACATTCCTATCCACCAGATTTTGTAGAGGTCACAATAATTGCATTAACTACATTAACATTTTCAAAAAAAAAAAAAAAAAAAAAAAAAAAAAAAAAAAAAAAAAAAAAAAAAAAACCCAAAACAACTGACTGATCTCCGTGACCATCTCCAGAGGAAGAAGGCCAGACCAACGAGACCGCCCTCGGCCACATGAAGGAATACTACACCATCAAGGACACCATTAACGAGCTCCACGAGAGGATCGAAGTCGAAGCGGGATCCATCACGCAGGACCAGAAGTACTTCGCCGAATACCTGTACGGCGTCAAGAACTTCAAGCCATGGATGGAAGAAGCAGAGGCGGTTGCCAAGACGCCCCTTGTCAAGCCAGAGAAGCTGGAGGATGCCGTTGCTCTCCTGGACACCGTGAAGGTATGAATGAACGTAAACTAATCAATGGGGTTTAATCTTGATTTATTGCTTATGGCGAGTGAATCACTAGGGTCACCTCAAAAGGACCATTTAACTGCTGCCACACAAATCCTTAGAACGGGACATGATTGTTTGGAAATCTCACGTAAAAGTTATTAACAACAACAACAAAAATAATTGTAGGTAACACGTACACACACAAACACACACAGATATATATATATATATATATATATATATATATATATATATATATATATATATATATATATATATATAGATATATATATATATATATATATATATATATATATAGATATATATAGATATATATATACATATATATATATATATATATATATATATATATATATATATATATATATATATATATATATATATATATATATATATATATATATATATATATATATATATATATATATATATATATATATATATATGCATGTTTGTGAATACATCTATATCTATCTATCTATCTATCTATACAAACACACACATACTACGGCACTAGGCCCCAGCAGTTCATGTTATCATTACTAGAAATACACATAAATTTCGTTCCGTGACAATGAGAAAATGAGGGCCAATTGAAAGCTTAATTGAACGAAGAATAGATGTGCTTAGAAAGAAACGGATCTATTATCTAAATAGTTATAAGGATAGGGTTAATAGTTCAGTGATGAATCCTGGTTGAAACCATTTTGACGAGAATTCTTAATAAATTACGTAGTATACATGGATCTTATACATCTAAGAAACGCGAGAGGAAAGTTGCTGCTATTTGAAGTATAAGAGGTACTTTATAATATACATCAACTCACAGAATACTTATTCACGTTCATATGACATGCATGAAAAATTACCCTTAGGAAAATAAAGTAACCACAATAACATCCTATTGACATGCCTACCCACAGACCTTCGAGTCCAAATGCGCCGAAAACAGAGGCAAGCTGGACTCGGCTGCCGAATCCAGGTCAAAGATGGAGAAACTGACAAAGGCTGATAATGAGGTCGAGACACTGAATACACGATGGGACATCGTGAAGAAGACAGCAGACGAACGTGTTGCAAAGGTACGTCAAATTAAACAATAATATTAACAAATACATAAGTATATCAAACAAAAGCTTTTTCAAGTTTCTTGACTGCTTGAACTTAAGAATCCTTGAAGAGAGTCCCTCTTTAAGGGGCTCGACTTCGTGAATAAGATATATTTTGTTTTTAAGTTTATCCGATTGGTGAACACTCGAAATATTTATTATCATATACGAATCTGAATTCATTTAAGTTTTGCGCCACACCCACACTTCATCTTTTGGGCAAATATTAAATATTTTCATTCACAATAAAATAATCGTTTGATTTGGTGCAGCAGACAAAATCTTATTCATAACGTTCCAAAAGAGGGAAGTATACGCAAAATATTTTACATTCCACTTTCCTAACAAGAAATCTTAAAACTACAATCCAACGTCTCTTCCCACAGATCACGGAACTGGTCGACACCTGGAGTGAGCTGCAGAAGGTGACAGACAGTCTGACCCAAGCCATCGTTGCCATCCCTGGGGCCAACCTACCGGACGTCTCGTCCCTGGAAAGCATCTTCAAGCAATTCAAAGAAGTGAATGATAAGAAGATGAAACTCCTCTCTGCCATCTAAACTGACTAAATGATTATAGACAAAAAAAAAATTATGATATCTGGAGAGAGCTTCTAAT
Organism: Palaemon carinicauda; assembly: GCF_036898095.1. Classification (NCBI taxonomy): domain Eukaryota; kingdom Metazoa; phylum Arthropoda; class Malacostraca; order Decapoda; family Palaemonidae; genus Palaemon; species Palaemon carinicauda. The sequence goes on from NC_090762.1 coordinate 31,413,894, forward strand.
GATGGAGGGTCCTTTTCCAAAATAGATAAATAAATAAATATAAATGTTAATACCAATTTCTATATCGCTATAAAAAAAGCAGCTCTGATGTATGGCTATCAACTTCCTTAAGGATCCTAATCAAATGACCCACAGGATATTCCTGTGATCAGCATTTTAAATAATGTCGAGAGTTTCTTTAATTTCTTCCTTTCATCTAATTCCTAATTGAAAGTTCTCTTTTACATACTAATGCCATAGAGTCTTCAATCGACCAGGAGGAGATTACTCTGTGTGGTCCTAATAAAGACAAGATATCAAACCTTGAACGCAATGCATTGTCTCTTTCTCTTGGGCTGGAACGAGAAGGATTCCAGAGATTCGTTTGAGGGGGATACTCTTCTGTCTATGTCTGGTACCTATACGAGAGTAATCGACAGCGAATCAAAATATAAAATACAAGGGGGAAAAGATAAAGAATATAACAAAATAAAAACAAAAGATAGCCTAGAGTTAATCAAGATAGTATATGAAAATGCTGTTTTTTTTAATAAATATTCTGAAAGGACTTCTTAAAAAACGAGGAATAGTGAAAAGAACAATTAAGAATGAAAAATAGTCTATATCATTATGCATTAAAATACTAAATAACACCGGGAAATGAATGCTGTAAAAGGACCTCCACATTATAACATAACGAACCACCCACCAACCATTATCACTCGTCTCCAGATCCAAAGCCAAGACGGTTATAAGCGGCAGGGCCGTCGTGAAACAGGATCAATAATGAAAAGATGGAATCAGTAAAGCCCCAGTAACGGTTTCATGGACATTATCATATCAGCGCTTACCTGCTAGCAATCGTCT
>NC_090762.1:31419739-31424739 GCF_036898095.1 Palaemon carinicauda
CAAGTACACCCTCAAGCAAGAGAACTCTAATCCAAGACAGTGGAAGGCCATGGTACAGAGGCTATGGCACTACCCAAGGCTAGAAATAGACGAAGATGATTATGATGATGATTAAAAAGCACTAAAACTTTCCTGGAATTTTGGTGAGAACGAAAAATAAAACTTGAGGAATATTTCTTTCAAACATTCCTTAAGTCTATATCTATTATATCTAAAATGCCATTAATTCGCATAATTTAAATTCAATACATTTCACCTTGGGTCCTGATTATGTACTGTGCAACTGCTTGAGAGAGAGAGAGAGAGAGAGAGAGAGAGAGAGAGAGAGAGAGAGAGATTTTCATGATTCATCGAATCCCAAGGATTGCCTCAAGTTCCTTCATAAGCGAGAGAGAAGAAGAGACGATGAGAGGAGAGGGGAGGTAACAGGAGCCGGGCCCGCCAGAGAGACCTGTAGCCTCTTCAGCTAGCCATTGTCATTTTGGGTTCCTGAAGCCCCGCCCATGACACCTCTGCCCATTGGCTCGCCGGGGATCCTAGCCGGGGGGAGAACCCCTAGAATTTGGGCCAAAAAGTACCGTTTCGTCTGCATTCTTTGTCCTAACTTGCACGAGAGGGTTTCTAATTTTACCGGTGGGGAGAGCGCCGAGCCGAGGTAGAGGCCTCAGTCTGCCTTGTGGGTCGGGGAGCGAACTAGTGGCTGTGGCCGGTTTCCCCTTCAGGCTCCTGGACGTGTTGTTCCTCCGCTCCACCAACTTGGTACTTCTGCACCGCCAGCCGGGTCCTGAACTGAACACGTTAGCGACTGTTGGTGACAGACACATTAAACCACAGCCAAGATGACGTTCTGGCAGGAAAATTACGGTTTCGTAAAGGATGTATACGATTTCCGTCTCCAGAAGTACCAGGAATGGATGGACAACCTGGAGGCCATCGTCTCAAAGGTGATGGCTCCCAATGTCCAGTACACCTACAAGGAATTCAAGAACATCCAGGATTCCCTCACTGTGAGTAACGACGAGAGAAATGTCGTTTTCTCCCTGAAAAAAAAAAATGCTTGCTCTGTTTGTCAAATCCCCTGATGTTTAGTCCGCGTCAAAAAAAAAAAAAAAAAAAAAAGTTCTCATGAATAAATCTGTATCCTTCCACGGCTTGTCTCGTTGTGAATGTGTTTTGATGATGCCTTTTTTATGTGTTTGCTTTCACCCTCTTCTGTAAATCGTCAGTCATTTCAAGATGATTATATGTATATATCAATGCTTCGTAATCTGCCTTTCAGGTCCCTTTAACAATCTTCCCCCTTTCCAAAATTAGATACCCCCAGGTGAATTAGTGAGAAAATTATGAAAAACCTAAACCTTACTCAGTGAGACGTACAACAAAGTCTACCAGATATAAACATCACCAAAAAAAAAAAAAAAAAAAAAATAAAGGATAAACGAGAAGGGTACTGGTTACCGGTTTACACAAAAATATTGATAACAAAACTGTGAGAAGAAAGTGCATGGATCATCCGGGAATACTGCCGTGTATGAAATGAGAAAAATAGTGGAAAACTGATATAAGAAACGAGAACTGTGTCATTAAAAATCAAGATTTCTCTATGTTATTAAATTCATTACAGAGAATGGAAAAATAATTGGGAATGTGGAACAAGTCGGGAGCATGGGAGTGAATCTTTTCTCAACATGAAACAAATACAACTCAGATGTTACCTTTGATGACATTCACATGTCAATACCGTCATTTTTAGCGCGTCGATTATCTGTCCCTGATCAATCATCTGTTACTCAATGAAAAGCTGTCCAGCGTAATATATCAAATGTGCTTTAATTGCTGAGGAAGTTTATAAAAGTTTGTAAATAATACAATTACTCTGAAAATTGCTAGCGAATTTTGTGGATCACTCGTTAAAAGAAGATTGGAATGCGAATTATTTTCTGAAACAAATGGATTTTGACGAAGACCCTTCGGATTATTTAATGAAAAACTGATCAGCATATTTTTCATTTAATTATTTTTTTCTTTTTTTTTTGCAATGTTCCGATAATTAATGACTTTCAGACTCGTAAAGTATCAGTTAGCTTCTTAATGAGAACGATCCGCCATTTGTTTTGTGCGTTTGTTAGTTATCAAGAGGGTGAATTTCCTTATTGCACTCTCTCTCTCTCTCTCTCTCTCTCTCTCTCTCTCTCTCTCTCTCTCTCTCTCTCTCTCTCTACATTATATATATATATATACACACACACACACACATATATATATATATATATATATATATATATATATATATATATAGGCTTTATAATATCGTATAACGATAATTAGTGTTACTGAAAAGCAGTTTCCCTTCTTAGCAAAAATTCTTACATTAAATAGCCTTCACATTGACGAAAGAATTTGTTTAAATAGCAAAGTCAATTAATGGATACATTAGGTACTTTATGCACTTCACCTAACGCAAAGCTTATCCTGTACGGCTTAATCTTTTCCCATTAATTTCTTAATTATTTCCCAACATCGTCATCTCTCCTGGGTACGGTCTGATGGGAGTGGTAATGGATCGCAATGAGACCCAAAAGCCATTGAAAAGGGATATTGGGGATTTATATAGCCGTGTCATAAATGTCGTTCCAGACCGTTAGCTTTGTTTTAATAACTATTTCTGTTCTTTACCATTTCAATTCAAAATGTAACTCCATCTCCTTCCTTAAGTTATGTATACAATTTCTCAAAATATGAGAACACAAGTTTGTGAGTTGCCAAATATTTCCTGTTTTCCAAAATTGTTCTCTCTTTTATGTGGTTCATTTTCATCATGATTTCGCATGCTACTTCGAATGCTTTTGCAACAGCCATTTCGTAACCTTTTACATTTTTCTTTGTTAAAATATGTCGTTCATCTATAACTTTATATCCGACATTTCACATTCATTACAAAGATAATTAAATCATGCTTGCTTAATTCAGTTATTGTTTCCATACATTTCTTCGCTTTTAAATTCCCTTGCCGATATGCATTCATATTCATACAACCTTCTTTTAAACCATTTTATTCTTCTTCCAATTTATTTCACCTTTTTTGTCGGTCTGTAGATGGAGGCCTTCGAATAACCCGTCCCACTAACTTGACTACTAAACAAATATTCATATATATAAATAATTATATGTATAATCCTTTATTATTATGCTTTGGAATGGGAGGCATGTTTTCTCACCAGTGAAAAGAGAAACAGGAGGTTGCCTATTTCGATAGTTTGACATTTTACTGCCGACTGCAGAGCCAGGAGTTACCCAGGGCAGTATTCTAAATGGCTAAAAATGCTAGTGGCACGGTGGCAACGTGGTATGTCTCGTAGGAATGTTAAGAATGAGTGCAATGGATACCCTCTGCTTAAAAAAGAAGCACGAGTGCATTGGTCATTTTCCCCTGTAAAATGGATATCGTTCAGAGAAGACGTGATCAAGGTCTATCGTCCCAATGGTGCCTGATGCCAAATCGTAGTACCCACATTGCGGATGGGGCATGCGCCGATTCGAATTAGACAGGGGGGTTCCGCGGCGATGGACTTGGCCCAGCTGTCCAAATAAAGGACATGGAGGCAAGCTAAACACACCCTCGATCCTTGATGCTACTTATAAATAGGGCCAAGAATTCCAAGGGGTTTTTAAGGCGTTGGTGGTCGATAGCTATCCGAGCATAAGATCATTTTCCAGAGGTGTCGACCTAAGCCAAACGTTACTTTATTTTGGAAATATTGATTAAATCCCCGTAATGTAAAACTACTCCAAGTCATAAGTCTTGGACAATAAATTACTGAATATAATTTAAGTCAGGGCAGAGTAATAATTAATTTTTTAATTGTTTAACCAAGTCAAAGAGTTAGCTCTCAATAAACAAAATTTGATACTGCGTTCCTCAATACCAGTAGTGAACTTAAAATATTTTACGTGGTGCATTAAATCAAAACAAAGTTTATCTTTTAGTAAAGCAAAATTACCCCAATCTATATTGCCCTTGGAGGAATGATTCTTCCAAGATGTTGTCAAACTTAAACAAACCATTTAAATAAAAACATCGTAAATTTGCCATTGATAAGATGTATGCATTGAGTCTTGTACAATAAAGTAGGCGTTAAGTTTTAATCAATAAAAATCCAACAGCCAGTATATTTCTTGACGATGTAAAAACCAGTTTTCGGGGAACAGAAACCATGAAAAAACTCAGTTTTCAGGAAATAGAAACAATGTAAAAACACAGTTTTCAGAAAACAAAAACCGTGTAAAAATCCAATTCCAGGAAACATAAACCGTGTAAAACCCCAGTTTTCAGGAAACAGAAACCATGTAAAACCCCAGTTTCCAGGAAACAGAAACCATGTAAAAACCCAGTTTTCAGGAAACAGAAACCGTGTAAAACTCCAGTTTTCAGGAAACAGAAACCATGTATAAACGCAGTTTTCAGGAAACAAACCATGTATAAACCCAGTTTTCAGGAAACAGAAACCATGTAAAAACGCAGTTTTCAGAAAACAGAAACCGCGCAAAACCAGTTTTCAGGAAACAGAAAACATGTAAAAACTCTGTATCCAGGAAACAGAAATCATGTAAAAACACAGTATTCAGGAAACAGAAACCATGTAAAAAAAAAAAAGAAAAAAAAACAGGACACAAAAACCTTGTATAAAAACCCAGTATTCAGGAAACAGAAACCATGTATAAAACCCCAGTATTCAGTAAACAGAAACCATGTATAAAAACCCCAGTATTCAGGAAACAGAAACCATGTATAAAACCCCAGTATTCAGGAAACAGAAACCATGTAAAAACCCAGTATTCAGGAAACAGAAACCATGTAAAAAAAGAAAAAAAACAGGAAACAGAAACCTTGTATAAAAACCCAGTATTCAAGAAACAGAAACCATGTATAAAAACCCCAGTATTCAGGAAACAGAAACCATGTATAAAACCCCAGTATTCAGGAAACAGAAACCATGTAT
>NC_090762.1:31429739-31442239 GCF_036898095.1 Palaemon carinicauda
GATAAATAACGAAGCAAAATATTTTAAAGAATATTTTTAGTAATCAATATTTCTGTAATTTCGTAAACGTATAAAATTACAACAGTTGACCCGGACATTTCTAGTAAGAAATGGCATGTAAAAATATCCACCACGGTCACCACCTAACCTGAATTAGGATACCAGCTGTATTGACACCCCAGAAGGTAGCTTATGATGTTGAATATTTGCTTTAAACTAATTCCAAATATCGATCAAGTTGGAGCTATCAGTTTCCTAAGCCTACTGTGTGTTCTACTTACGATTTGTTATATAGTAGCCACTTGTGGAGGATTAGAAACGTGGACAAGATTTGAGCAAATTGGCTTGGGCTTCGGAACTTGATAAAAATTTACCAAAATTAAGAAATTATATAAAAACTCTAGCCCCCAACACAACTTTACCATGATCAACTGTGCTTCCAGACATTTTTACCTTGAATACTACTATTGTAAGCCTTTGCCTTACAAATAACCCATCTAGTTTACTTACCAATGACATCTTGACATTCTGCATCCTGTAGACCAATGTCGATTTCGCAAAGGAAGTTGAAATAGTTGCTAAATATGGTATTACGCTGGCGCAGTTAACTCTCTGTGTTAAGATAAAAGAAATGACACTTTTCGAACACTATTCAAATTACACAATTTGTAAAAGGGCGCACATTGTGGACACTGTAGCACGGACCATAGAGTAACAAGTTGACATGTTGATGATGTTCAAGATTCTACCTTACGGGACAGATTTCGGGTTCGAGTTTCGTGTATCAAAACAGACCTAAAATTTTAAATTCCAATCAAATTTGTCTGTTAGATTTATGCATAAAAAATGGAGTAAATGTATAATTAAAAATTCAAGTTTTGTCATGATTTGCGTCTAAACTAACACTATCGAACTATATTTGACAAAGCGGTTGCCAGAAACTTTCAATTACGACGATTGGTGTAGGTCTATGGACTCTGCCACCCAACAGAATTAAATATATATATATATATATATATACATATATATATACTATATATATATAATGTGTCTGTGTGTTATCATACAGTACGTGCAATATTAACAATTATGAATTAAATAACCGTTAGACAATGTATATTGATGATATTACAAGGGAACCGAACTTTATATAGAAAGGGGTGTCTTGACCACGGAAAATTTTCCTTTCATAACCAGTTAAAATTTCCGATGAAATTACGAATTGTATTACGGCGTCTTAAGAATTCTCCTCTTGTTTCTCGGTGAGGAATGCTGTTAGTGCAACTCGTGGTTCTATACGTTTGGTTAGCTAATCTCTCTTGAGCGAAAAGAGCATACCCAAACCATCTCCATCTACCCATCACGATAATCTCATCCACATATAGCACTCGAATAATCTCTCTTATAGTTTAATTTCTAATCATGGCCTGCTGTTTAACACCTAATCTTCTCAGGGCTTTGTTCTCAAATCTACAAAATCTGTTGGAAATTGTTTTATTGTCATACCACGACTCATGTTCATACAGAACACCGATCTCCCTAAACTGATATATATATATAAACTGACTTTTATATGTAATTTCAGGCGATTTGACTTCCAAATTTTACTTAATTTAGGCATTGTCTGATTTGCTATTTTCAATCTTTCATTTAACTCCAATTATAAAGACCCTGTAGAATTGGAGTTTAATGAAAGATTGAAAATAGCAAACCAGATAATGCCGAAATTAAATAAAATTTGGAAATCAAATCGGCTGAAATTACATATAAAAAACGGGCTATATATTAGTTTAGTGAGATCGGTGTTACTGTATGGACATGAGTCATGGTATGGCAATGAAACAATATCCAACAGACTTTATAGATTTTAGAACAAAGTCCTAAGAGGAATATTAGGTGTTAAATAACAGGAGAGGCTTAGAAATTAAACTTTAAGAGAGATTACTCGAGTGCCATATGTAGAAGGGATCATGATGTGGGGTAGATGGAGATGATTTGGACATGTTCCTTGCGCTCCCCGAGAGAGATTAGTTCACCAAATGTTTAACTGGGCTCCCGCAAGGCACTAGAATAGTTGGAAGACCCAGGCCTACATGGCTGAGGACTATGAAGCGTGAAGTAGGTGCATGGTTATGCAGCACCCTTTCTTCTGTTTGGATCCCCTTTTTAGTTTTTTTAAAATATAAAGACCAAACTTGTTTAATTTTTGCTTAATAGTTTATCTACACTCCTACGGTGTCTTTCCAGTCAGACCTTGGTCCTTGATGTTTCCCACTTATAAATATATATTTCTTTCTGGTCCTGTTTGCACTATTCAGAAATTATTAGTCTATTTAGATATTTTTTCCCTATTAAATTGATTATAAGCTCTTTATCTATCTATTGATTTGTCCAATCATTTATATGACTGTTTAGGTACTTATTTGTTTACTGGCAGATTGAGTAATAACCTTAATAATTATCATTTACATAATATAAACTAAGTCTCATAATGACTTCACATCAGAGAAGTAAAATAGAAAAATATAATTGGAAAAAATTTACAATATATAATTTGAATAATGTAAGTTTTACATAGATTCGTTTGATAAAATCACAAATCCTATTGATGATTCTCTCTCTGTTGGGCTGCACTACTATTATCTTTGCAAGTTTGCATGCATCAACGTGGACGTACTCAGTAGTTCACGATCTTTGAATATTCCACCCAATACAATTATGCTATTCACAATTTCTTTCCTGACTTCAGTCCTTGTGCCGTGACTTGGAGAAGGAAGGCATGAAGGAATGGCTCGACATGATGCTTGAGAAGGTAGCCATGAGGGTAGCCGCCGATGCTGAGGCTGGCGTCAGCTCAAAGGACAAGGAATTCAAGGCCCAGGAAAAGAAGAAGCTCCAGGCTCTCATTGACAGGCACGACACTCTTTTGAAACCCACTCAGGAAACGCAAGCCAAGGTAATGAAAAAAAAAAAATCTCTCTCTCTCTCTCTCTCTCTCTCTCTCTCTCTCTATATATAATATATATATATATATATATATATATATCCTAATAGTTTCTAGTCTTTTTACTCTTTTCTGCTATATAATATATTTCCACTGAGACCCCAGGGTGTCCAACCTCTGAAAAAAGGCTTACTATAATTCAATATAATATAAACTGATAATACATAACATAAGTTCATATTCTGTAGGCCAGCCATCTTCATAATTTCTTATCTTTGCGACGCAGGTCGAAATATACGCCAGATGCTATGCCTATGGTGACGACATTTCTCCCTGCCTCAAGACCCTGGAAGAAATGCGTCACTTGTCCGTCAAGGAGATCCACCCACATAACATGAACATGGTTGAGGAACAGATCGACAAAGCCGAAAAGGTGAGGAATTTATCGACAGTGTAGATTATAGGTTCCGAAAGACACTTACAACACTGCACACATGCGAGTTGTTTGGGAGTCCTATAGGCCTATCATTGTTGAGAATGTCATCGAATTTGTTCAGTCTCCTAATCAGGGTTTAAACCTTTAAGGTAATTACCTTAGTTTGAGGTAATTTGTATGGTTTCGAGGTAATTTTTAAGGTAATTCTGAGATAACTTCGGTTATAGTAGCTTCAAAATTTAAGGAAATTAGAAAAGTTTTAAGGTAATCTAAGGTCAAAAACAGCATCATCTAAGGTAATGGCTACATCATCATGCTCAAGTTTAAACCCTACTCCTAATACAGACATACAGTATTTAGTTTAGTGATACTGGGTCTTCTGATGCTGAAGATATTGAGGGACAGCATAGACCTACAGGGACTGAATATGTTGCATAGGCCTCAATACCATACAACAATCGATTCAGTCAGAATAAAACTTAGGTACTAAAACATTCGGACGTCTACATTAATATAAACTGTTTAGATTTGATTTGGTCTTCCGAAAAAAAATCTAGAAAAGAAGGATTTTTTGTATTAACTATCTTAAGCCGAAGAGCTACTTGTGCTGTCGATACAGATGTGAAAAGACATGATTTTGTTTTCGTTTAAAGAAACATTTCAAGTAATTGTTTCCATAAATATTACATAATTGTGTTTTAGGGCTTGAAACAGCTTTATTAGATGATTGTTCTTCAGAAAACGCAGGTTTATGCTATTATAATGTACACTGGCAAGATGAATTTAGTAGCGAAATATTCCTTAAAGTAGATTTACCTTCACCGTGAACCGTATATTTTTTTCCAGAGGTTATTTTGAAAATATATTTTCATAATTTATTTCTTATTCGTTTGATCTTGCGATTCTTATCGTCATTCGTGTACCTTAGGTCATTGCCACCATTGACGCCCAGAAGGACATCTACGAGGACCTCTTGAGGAGGGGCAAGAAGCTTTTGCAGAACCCCAACAAAGCTCCTTTCCTCACTGAACTCATTGAGAAGATGGAGAAGACCTGGACCGAAGCCAACGAACAGTCCCAGGCCAGGAAGACCATGCTTGTCAGTAAGTCTTCTTCTTAAATGTTGTCGTCTTCCCGGGTGGGGGCCAAAGAAAGACTCCGTCCTCAATTATTGATGGAAGTTATATTAAAGAATAAATTGCCTTCATTTACACACACACACACACACACACACACACACATATATATATATATATATATATATATATAAGGTTATGAATAGGAGATATGAAGGGAATAATTTGATTGATATACCTGGAGACATTGATGTGTCCATGAATGAATTCATTGTGTTTGAAGTCGAAGTACTTGTTAAAAATCTCGAGAGGTGGAAGCCCCTGGATACGATGGAATAACTGCTGAGATTATTTTGGCAAAAAATGAAGTGACTCCACGACTTCTTACAAGATTATTTTGTAGAATGCGGCATGAAGAGGCAAAACCTGATGAATGAGAGCTAGGAGAGTTGGTGAAAATGGTCAAAAAAAAAAAAAAAAAAAAAAAAAAAAAAAAAACGATAACGATCTGACTGAGTGTAATAACTACAGAGGCATCACACTTACGTCAGTTGTTATAAAAATATATAGTATGCTCATCCTAATGAGACTAGAGAGAAAGACTGATGAAAAGCTGAGAGATGAATAAGCAGGATTTTGAAAAGTTAGAAGTTGTACTGACCAAATTTTCATTTTGAGACATGTTGTATAGCGCTGTATATAATATAGAAATCAGCTTTTGATGGTATATGTGGACTATGAAATAAACTTTGTTAGTGTGCAACGGCCAATTTTGTGGAGAGTCCTGCGTTATTAAGGGGTTCCTCTTAAATATGTTAATTCGATTAAGTCTGTTCATGAGCACAGCAAGTGCAAAGGTAATGTTTATGGAGTACTATCAAATGAATTTCCAGTGAAGAGTGGAGTACTCTAAGGGAATGTGTTGTCACCTATGTTGTTTATCCTCCTCAAGAGTTTTGCAATGCATAGAACAGTTGGGGATGATAGAGAAGGATTGAACTGGATTGGTAACAGGAAATTAGATGACCAAGGTTTGCTTACCAGAATGCATGAAATATCACATGAGGGTGGGCTCAAGATAAATAGAAGAAAGACAGATGATAAGAACGCAATATGCAATGGAAGATGAAATATCATTGGAAGGAGAAAGGATTAATGTGGTGGAACCATCTAAATATTTGGGAACTCTGATCTCTAATACAGGGTCTTTAGAATTGAAGTTCAGTGAAAGATTGAAAAGTGCCAATCAGGCAATGGCTAGATTAAGTAATACTTGGAAATCAAATCGCCTGAAATTACATAAAAATCAGGCTATATATCAGTTTAGTGAGATCGGTGTTACTGTATGAACATGAGTCGTGGTATGACAATGAAACAATATCCAACAGATTTTGTAGATTTGAGAACAAAGCCCTAAGAGGAGTATTAGGTGTAAAATAACATGACAGGATTAGAAATTAAACTTTAAGAGAAGGATTACTCGAGTGCCATATGTGGATGTGATTATTATGAGGGGTAGATGAAGATGGTTTGGGCATGCTTTTTGCATTCCCTAAGAGATTCGTTCACCAAACGTTTAACTGGGCTCCACAAGGAACTAGAAGAGTTGGAAAACCCAGGCCTACAAGGTTGAGGACTATGAAGCGTGAAGTAGGAGATGATGAATGGAGAAGTATTGATTTAAAAGTTTAAGATAGAGACGACTGGTGAAATCTAACCGAGGCACTTTACGTCAATAGGCTTAGGAGCTATATATATATATATATATATATATGTATATATATATATGTATATATAATATATATATATATATATATATGTATATGTATAGAAATTTATATACATATATATATATACATACATATATATATATATATATATATAGATATGCATATAAATTTATATACTTATATATAAAAATTTATATATATACACTGTATATATATATATATATATATATATGTATATAAATTTATATACATATATATAAATATATATATATATATATATGTGTGTGTGTGTGTGTGTGTGTGTGTATTCTATGAACGCTATTTTCATAGAATTCATAAATTTTGATAGACCTTGCTCTTTTAAAACATTGAATTTTGAAATACTGAGAGTTAGACCAGGTATATCCCACTTACCAACATGTGATGTCATTCGTCTATTACACATACCCAAGATATACCGATGACTAGATGAATCCCTTTTATTTCCACAGACTCTGCTAAGGATTGGGAGAAGTACGATGAGATGCGTAACGCCATCAACGACCCCGTTGAGAAGCTCGAAGCTGAGCTCAAGAGGTACAGGAAGTTCTACGACCCCGTCATGGGCGCCAAGAAGCTCGCCCAGAGGAAGGAAGTCTGGGAACAGCAGAAGAATACCTGCGATGAAATGTTCGCTACCATCAAGAGGTGTTACCAAACCATCATCGTCTTGGCCGGTGACGACAAGAAGGAATTCTTGGACAAGGAGGTCAGCACCGTCTTTAGGACTTTGTCCAGTAATATGAGCATATCTTCATGAAGCCTCAGGCTTACTTATGATTTCTTTCAGCATCGTCTTTAGGGCTTTGTCCAATAATATGAGCATATCTTCATTAAGCCTAAGGCTTACTTACTTTCCTTGGGTGTCTTCTCATTGCGTGGTTTCATGGTTACTTGGGTGCTTCCACCTTCCTCCTTATTTGTTAATCCTGAATGAGATAGGCAAGTCTTTGCAAACCAAGTCAATCACTTACGCATTACCAAATTAAGAACATCAAATTCAATTTTTTTTTTTTTTCTGTAATCACATCGGAATAAGTGCTTATCTTACCTTGAAGTAAAGAAATGTGATTGTACTAACGTTCCCTCACTTAAATGTAACAATTGCTGAAACGCTTTATGATCCTCTTAAAGGGATTAAATCTAATTCATCTCGAGTTCTTTTGTCTGCAAGTGAAAAATTTCGTTAGTATACTGGAAAGCGACAAAATCTGACTGAGACTGTACTTAAAATGACAAATTATGACTGACCTATTGATCCTTTACCAGAAATTGGCTTATTCTGATTGACCTTGTGTTCCGTATCTCAAAGTATGAAAAGTATTATTGTATAATTGACGTTTACTCACAGGAAATAGGCAAATTTTGAAATGAACTCTCGTCCCTTGCTAAATACAAATTCAGACCATGTTTATGTTCTCTTGGCCGAAAGGGAAATCTGTCTGAGCTCATGTTATGTTCCCTTACCTGAAAAAAATAATTATGAATTAGCAGATATTACCTTACCTGTTATGGAAGTCTTCTGGCTGAACTCATGTTCACTTGGTGGGAAGTTAAAATCTGCTAACAGAGCTCATGTTCCCTTATCTGAAAGTTAAGTCTACTGATTGAGCTGATGATTCCTTAGTGGAAAGTGAAATCTTCTAATAGAACTCATGTTCCCTTACCTGGAAGGAAAGCTTCTGATTGATCTCATGTTCCCTTATTTGAAAGTAAAAGGCTCTTTAACCTCACGTTCCCTTACCTGAAAGTTATAAATTATGATTGTATACATCATGTTCCTTTACCTGAAAGCCACAAAATCTAACTGGCCCATGTTCCCTTACCTGAATGTTAACAAATGGCAAAAGAAATCCAAGGTTCTTAAGTCTGGACGTGATAAACTACCAAAAGAAATCCAGTTCCATTACTTGCAGGAGACAAGATCCCACCGATCTTGTTTTACTGAACACAAAAAAGAAAAAGAAAAAAAAAAGACGAGCGCCTTTAACTGAGAGGGGCAACTAAGGAAAGTTTTCGTATCCCATAATATATAAGTAATGATACCTGACTGACAATGTGACCCCTCTCTACTCCAAAAGGTCGGCGAAGTCGAGGAGAAGCGTGCCATCATCGAAAAGTGCAAGGTCAAGCTCGACAAGCTCTTCGAATACAACGACAGCCTCACCAAGGCCTGCAACCACGCCAAGGAGCTCCAGGATTGGGCCACTCCTACCAACTCCCACCTGAAGACAATCACCACCGACGAGAACATGAGCCCCGAGGATCGTGTCAAGGAAATTCTCACCCTCCAGGAACAGGCTCACGAAAAGCTGCCACAGGTTGACCCCCTTGACAAGGACTTCAAGCTTCTCATCAAGGGTAAGTATTCAGCAGGATGTATGATCTGTAGAAACAAAATTACTTATCAAACGAGAAAAATAGCCATTATAGGAGGTTTAATTTATTGTTAGGAGTAAAAAATTGATACCAGACAAATTGAAACTTTGTGGTAGACAGTAACAATAATATTTGTCTTATCTTCATTCATTATTCTTTTTTTTTGACGAGATAGTATTTCTTTAATGTTAGATATTAAAATGTCATCTAACTTCAGTATTGGTAAACAAAAATTCCAAATTGCTTAGTTTTCGCATTTGTACTAATTGCTGACCAGATATACCATGATGAATAACCACAGTTATATATCATTACTTCTCATTTCTTCATTATTGAAAGCATAATTTAGGCGTTTCAATAAAATTTATCAAATACTCCAATGGGACCTAAAAAAAAAAAAAAAAAAAAAAAAAAAAAAAAAAAAAAAAAAATTCCCGTAGGCCTAGGCTAAAGATTCCTGACGTCGACTTCTAACGTTTAATGGCTAGTTATTTAAAGTCCTATATCATTGAAGTGAAATGTAACGAGAGATGTATATAAAGACATTTCCTATGTTTATGATACTTAAATATTATGTATATGATATAACCTCTTCTCTTCCCCCACCCCCAAGACCAGTGTCATCTTAAATCTAATTCACTCTGCACGAAGTTAGAGCTACTGTCATTATATTCCCAACTCTTATCACACCCCATTAATAAAGTGTGTTTTTTTTCTTCTTTACTCTCATCCCTCAGCAGTGACCTGAAATGACCTGCCCTGACCTGATAAAAGTCTTAAAGTACTTCGGGCTTGATGTGGAATGACCTTTGTGGCTCTTCTACCCTACCACCGACTTACAGTTACATAGAGCACCATTACACACGTCGTACCAACCCTTATCTAAAACTAAAACATTTACTAGAATCCATTCTAATACAATGCATATTTTCTCATATGATTCCTGATTAAAATGTTCTGCTTGCCACCCCTCACCTTTCTTTTAACTCAAAAGTAAGTGGTAAGCACGAACTGCATACATATTAATTATTTCACTAGTCCTACTCTTGTTCCAAATCCGGTTTTCGTAAAATCTACAATGAAACAAAAACCGATACTAACACTGGAATGGTCCTTCCGCCTTTCAGAAAGAAAAACACTCCATTAAATACCCATTAATACCAACCCAACCAAAAAAATAACGACCCCTCAGAAAGTCGGTGACCAACCAACCCACCAACCAACCAAGCAAGTGTACCAACCCCTTCAGCTAACAGAGGTGTAAGAGAGTAAGTCTTGAGGTGTTATGTAACAATTTGGTATCATGCTCTTATATTTTTTTTTTTTATTTCTTATGTTACATTTGCCAACAATTCTTATTTCCGGGTGTTTCGATTTTCGTTTTTTGAGTTGTAGGAAAAAGCTGTCGTTATATTTATTTGTTTTTTCTCACGCCATTATTCTATTTTTTTCAGTTCTTTGAGAGAAAATGAGATAATTCTATCATCTTCATTTGATTTCTACTAATACTAAATTCATAAGAAACTACAATACTTCAAGGAATTGATAACAAAGAGAATTTGTGTTTATTAATGACTAATTTTCTCATTTCTTGCTATTGTGAAGATTAAAATCACTTACTTGATGTGAATCGAGATATAAAAACGCTCAATCATTTTCCTGTTAATGCTCTTTGGTTACCATTTAAATATTGATTCATATCTTAGCATTGCGTAGAATCAGTTAACAAACAATAAGCAAACAATATTGCATTGGTATGGAATTGTTTATTTTCAAAATTTGAGTTTTATGCTGCTAACAACAGCACATGGAACAATGGAACAAAAAATGTTAATGGGTCGAAAATAATTTCTAAATCAAGATAGTTGTAAAGGTTAACCATTGTGAAAAAAAAAATGCAAAAAAATCTCGCAATTTCCTTTAACCGTTCGGTTGTAATAACCCGGTGATATAAGCTTACGTAAACCCACCCATATAGCTATTAAAATGAAGCTTACAATAATTAGCTATTCACCGGACAATATTCGCCATTGTTACGACCCTCTCAGGTGAATTAAGACAAACTTTCATAAAGAGAGATTCATCTCTAATTTCTCAAACACACCCTTCCTGACATACCTACATTTGTGCAGAGGATGATCTGGAGAAATCTGAGACCGCAAAGAAGACCATGGCTGACTGGAATGAGACCAAGACTTACATCATCGAACTCTGCGCTGATATCGATAAGGAGGCTGGCTCCATCTCCACTGACCAGAGGCTGTACGCCGATTACCTCTACCTCGTCAAAGACTTCAAGCCCTGGGTGACTGAAGCCGAGGAGGCATGCAAGAAGCCTGTTACCAAGCCCGAGAGCCTCGCTGAGGCTTTGGCCCTCTTGGACGCCTCAAAGGTAATTGAATTATGTAGGCCTAGTTTTGCTCCCTTATGATATTGCATCACTTGCTTCTTTTTTCTGTGATGCGCTGTGAAATATATCCTCTTGTTAGTTCTGCTTTTTGCAATACAGTAATTGATTGGGTCACCGTTCTGACTAGGGTTAGGAGCGGGTAGTGGTGGTGGTGGGATGGTGTGGTGAGATGGGTAAGAAACGGTGAAGGCTTTTAAATGAGGGGGAAAATGTAGGGCAGACCACACGGGTAATATATTTGGTATGATCTATGTTCAAATACTGATTTTGTTCGCAGTAGAGACATCCATATAGAAATTCACACCGAAGAGTGAATTCGTTGACATAATTTAGTGTGCATATACAGTTATTATTATTATTATTATTATTATTATTATTATTACAAACTAAGCTAAAGCCCTAGATGCAAAATAAGATGCTATAAGCCCAAGGGCTCCAACGGGGCAAAATAGCCCGATGAGGAAAGCATGGACCTTATATTTATTGCAACATACTTTCATGATTTAGAAGCCTATTCAAACCGTAGAGTGAAGGGGGTACAGACTGAATGTTTACTGTTAACTAACGGACATTTCCTTTCAGGGCTTCGAAGCTCTCTGCGTAGAACAGAAGGGCAAGCTCGAAGAGGCCGGTAAGGCCCGTTCTTCCATGGAGAAGGCCAGCGCTTCCGAGAACGAGGTTGAGCCCCTTACCACCCGCTGGACGGAGGTCAAGAAGATCGCTGACGAGAGAGTAGCAAAGGTAAATTGAAATAAGAAGGAATGGATTGAAATGTTAATTTTGATCTTGTTAATGATATATTAATATTTGTCTATATTAATCAGATAAATCATGTTTCCATAGGACACCCCAATTTAATGTTAACAGCACTTAATTAACAATCTATGAAACTATTAATATTTACTTATGAAAATTAAAAAAAAAGATACCACACACATTCACACACACACACATATATACAATATATATATATATATATATATATATATATATATATATATATATATATATATATATGTGTGTGTGTGTGTGTGTGTGTGTGTGCATCGTTTTAAAAGTATGAAAATATAATCATTTAAGTTTTGCGAAATAAGTGAGCCATGAACATTCTTAAAACAACATTAAATCTATGGATAAACCTGTACTGAGTCCAGTAGTCCGGAGCTCACATTCTCAAACTTTCTCCCGAACCGAGCCCTTTGTCACATCCAAACATTTCCTCTTCAGGTCCAAGCCCTTGTCGCCACCTGGGAGGAACTCGACAAGACCACCAACGACCTCGCTGCCAAGATGGGCGAAGTCCCAAAGCAGGACAACCCCGACCTGGACACGATCGAGAAGGTCTACAGCCAGATGAAGGAATTGTATGCCAAGAAGAAAGATTTGTTGGCCGAAGTCTAGATTATTTCGCTTTAGGTTTATTTCATCGTTCAATTTGTACTTCTCATGTCCATAGTGTCAACTCGACTTTCTTTCTTTTCTTATG
>NC_090762.1:31447239-31625476 GCF_036898095.1 Palaemon carinicauda
TATTATTATTATTATTATTTACCAAGCTATAACCCCAGATGGAAAAGCAGGACGCTATAACCCCAAGGGCCACAACAGGGAAAATAGCTCAGTGAGGAAATGAAATAAGGAAATAAACTAAAAGAGAGGTTTAAGAACAATATCCACATCAAAATAAATCGTTCATATATAAACTGTAAAAAACTTCAAAATAACAAGAGGAAGAGAAATAAGATAGAAGAGTGTGTCTAAATGTACCCTAAAGCAAGAGAACTCTACCTCAAGACATAAAACTGAAAAAATTCCAAAGTTTAACAGGAAACGGGAAGAAGCATTCGTTCAGTCGACGAATCCAAAGCTACACTACAGTGGCAAAAGAAATTATGTATACAAAAGACAAGATTATGAGGCTTCATTGTAAGCAATAAATTCTGAATTCACTGGAATAGCGAATTATACGAAAGAGAACGTTAGGCTTACGAGAAGGGTTTATTGTTCCAGTCTGTTTGCTTAATGAAAAAAAAAATAGGTGTGAATTTAGAATAACATCGACCCCACATAAAAGTGGGAAAAGATGCAGGAGGTGTGAATTTGGGAAAAGATGCAGGTGTGAATTTGGGAAAAGATACAGGAGGTGTGAATTTAGGAAAAGATGCAGGAGGTGTGAATTTAGAATATATATAAGGCTTGCGAAAATCATGGAAAGATTCTCTACACAATGGGTCAATGCAAGTAAAAGTATCTGTAGAATAAAGAAATTAAGGCTCAGACATATAAAAGGACATCATCTTTTACTTACAAGAACAACGAACTTGTAATGTAGCCGGTAGAAACGATAGTGATGCTTTCATATACTGAAGTCAGACTGGTTTTATAACTAAAAGAAATGTTATATATTTTACCTTTCAAAAAAGAGAAACTAAAGAAATTTTCACACAATTTACATGTGAAATATCATTATGACAGGATAATTAATCAAACCCATCAAGAAATCTATTTTTTTCTCTTATTTTAATGCATTACAGAATATCATATTTAAAATAAATCTCAATAAAGATAGTAAAGGTGAATTTCATGCATATCAATTATGATAAATTTTATTAAACCGGAAATATGTGAATAACAACAATCAAAAGAATGAGATGAAGTCGGGTGCATTTGGTCTTACTTTCTTGGGAAGGATATCAAAGAATAAGAAAAATCAGATCAAGATTGTATAAATGATTCGACCGTGAATCTGATATTACATGAACATACGGGAAAGGAGAGTTCGAAAAGTGTACACTGGAAGTAGGACTTTAATCATTAACATAGGCTTTATCCAACTAAAGCTTTAGATTGCAAAGACCCAAGTAAAATAATGGCTACTTTCATTCCGGGAGGAGAAGCGGAGGCGTTGTTGTTGTTGTTGTTGGGGTATTAAAGCCAACACTTGTTGTTGGCACATTGAGTTGCCAGTTATATAGTAGTAGTCAGCAATACACACACACACACACACACACACACACACATACATACATATATATATATATATATATATATATATATATATATATATATATATATATATATATATATATATATATATATGAATTAAGATTTATAATCTAACTAATTATTTACAAAAACTACTTCCAAATCAATATGAAATTAAAAGCAATTACATTAAACCTAATGTGACCAGAGTCCCGCTTTTTTCAGTTATCAAAATGTCCCGCTTTCATTTTACTTTAATTAGTGATTTTGTCCCGCTTTTTTCAGTTATCAAAATGTCCCACTTTCACTTGACTTTAGTTAGTAATTTCGTCCTGCTTTGTTCCCATTTGTCCCATGTTTACTTGGCTCGCAAGTAAACATGATCGCATTGCTCCTCTATTCTGGCAAGCAGCACATCGATACACTGTGCACGCCATGCGGTGCAGCGGTAGGGTCATTATCTTAATTACGTATGATTTGTATCACGTCCCTTAAATGGGTCTCTCTCTCTCTCTCTCTCTCTCTCTCTCTCTCTCTCTCTCTCTCTCTCTCTCTCTATTTTGAATATACCTATTTAATAAATGACATCAATTGAAAAAAAAAGTTTTAAGCATAAAGTATTCTAGCTTTAGCACCGAGAGCTCACGGAATGAATGTAAAATAAACGGATTTTGAGCGAAGCGAAAAATCTATTTTTGGGTGAGATAGCCATGGCGTCCTGATGGAAAGTTCCTTTTTGGTAGCTTCCTTGGGTATAAGACTACTAAGATATTCCCAGAGAATTTAACCACAGGTTATCACAGAATTCTAACTTCTGGAGCGAGTATCTCAAAGGTTTCCCTTTAAGACATCGTAATACAACAGGGGACGCGCATGTCTGAACGCGCCACATAGCTATCTTCACCCCGAACAGAGTTAATGCTTCGGTGTGTAAGGACTGAGAATAGCTGGGAGCCGTTCCACAGCTAATCTCACTCGTGGCTACTACTGATACTCGAGACGTAAACAAACGGACGCCATTGCTCTAATGACGTCACGCCCGTCTTCATCCTGAAGCCAGTTGCTGCCCATCACCATGATACAGTAGCACAGGGTGGGAACAAAACTGGACGAAGTAGTAGGGAGGGTCCATCAGGACGCCATGGCTATCTCACCCAAAAATAGATTTTTCGCTTCGCTCAAAATCCGTTTTTTGGGCTCAAGCCATGGCGTCCTGATGGAAGAGTACCAGAGAATCAATGTATCGTGGTAGATTTTCCCCTAGTATTAAGTGCCTAGGCATTGACAAAACAGCAAAGTAATCTTAGATAAAGAACCATAGGGAAGAAGTATCCTGCCCCCCTTGGCAGTGAAGTTCCCATGGGCTATGCCGACGTCAAAGTGGTATTGAAGGGCTATTCATCCTGAGAGAAGAACTTGAAGAACTTAGAGATGAAGCTGAATGTTTGGTATTTGTATAGGAACATTCTGAAATTAGACCAGTGGTGGTTGGACACTGTGTATAGAGTTCATCTCTTGGGTATCAGAAGTAAGTATTCGTGTAGGAACCTTACTTAGTCAGGGTGAATATAATTTAGGATTAGACATCTTAAATTCTTCATAACCATAAGAAAGGAGGAATAAATAAAACTATGACAGGTATGTATTTCATAGTAAGTAGGAGCTGATAGAGACGCACAAGTAATAAAATAGAAATTTTATTTCACAAATGCAGAAATTAAATAATTTACAGCAAAAAGTAAAGTTCATTTACAGTAATAATAATGTACATAGAAATAAAAGCTTGCTCTTGAATCTGAAAAGGAATTTCAGGATATTAGTAGGTACTCGTTCTCGAGGAACGCAAGTCTTTAATTAAAACACATCATGCTCAAGGCATGCGGCACTTGTGTGACACTATGACATTTCACCTGGGATAAGAACAGTTATAAAAGCACTAAGTGTTTTTCGACATCACTATGAATCGCTCGAGGGTCAACATAGGCACCCGAAGAGTTAGAGTCCCAAGTAACTCACTGTTCTACGCAGAGTTAGGTGCAGGTTTCATAACACTACCTGCGGCTACCACAAAATGTTTGACTTCGTGCACTTGTTTCGCATAGTGTTTAAAGAAAACTCGCGAGGACTTCCAGCCCGTGAAGTTTTTAAGGCTTTCAAAGTCCATGCTCTGAAAGAAATTCAGAGATGATGCCACTTTTCTAGGATCATGACCAGCGGGTGTACTGTTCGGATCCGCTCTGCGAATGAAGTAGGTGATTTTCGCTCTTAATTGTTTCAGTGACAGGTCGCTGCCCGATGTTTCTCCTTTGAAGAGTTGGCCTCCACCAAAGTTCGAAGTTCTGCGAAGATAGACCTTGAGGCTCTCTACTGGACATAGAGAGACATCCTCCTTCAGGGGGCATATTCTCCAAGGGCCCCATCTTTTGGTGGGTAATTCATTTTTAGCGAGAAACGTCGGATCAGGGGAGAGGGTCACTTCTCCTGAATCGGTAAACAGGATGTGTCCTTCTTCTCTTGATAATGCCACTATTTCGCTGACTCGAGCTCCCGAAGCGAGAGCAAATAAAAATATAACTTTCTGAGTCAGATCCTTGAGGGGGCATGAATCGTTGTCCAAGTTGGAGGCGAAATGGAGTACCTTGTCTAGTGACCAGGAGATCGGTTTCGGTGGGGGTGCTGGACGTAGGCGAGCACATGCTTTTGGTAGTTTGTTGAAGATGTCGTTGGACAGATCAATTTGGAAAGCATATAGAATTGGTCTAGTCAAGGCCGATTTGCAGGTTGAAATCGTATTGGCTGCTAATCCTTGTCCATGAAGGTGAATAAAGAAGGACATACAGAAATCAATCGTGATTTCTTTAGGATTTTTTGTCTTGACAAAGGAGACCCATTTCCTCCAGGATGATTCATATTGCCGTCTCGTAGATTCGGTCTTGTATTCCTCTAGGAAGTCTAGACTTTTCTTCGAGATCCCAAACCTCTTCTTTGCGGCAAGGGAGAGAAAATCATGAGATGAAGGTCCTTGATTTTCGATGATGAAGCGAAGACAGTCGACTTCTGTACTTGTTGAGAGAGAACTGGGCCCGGGAGAGGGATCAGCTTGGGCTGCAGCTCCAGGACCAGGGGGTACCAGTTGCTCCGGGGCCACTTGGGAGCCACTAGGGCCGCTGTCCCTTTGAAGGTTCTCAGTTTGGAGAGGACTTTCAACAGAAG
Organism: Palaemon carinicauda; assembly: GCF_036898095.1. Lineage (NCBI taxonomy): Eukaryota > Metazoa > Arthropoda > Malacostraca > Decapoda > Palaemonidae > Palaemon > Palaemon carinicauda. The sequence goes on from NC_090762.1 coordinate 31,451,908, forward strand.
GTTGGTGGGAGGGAACAGGTAGATCTTGGACCATCTGTTCCAGTCCAGTGACATGGCATCCACTGCTTCTGCTTTGGGGTCCTCGTACGGGGCTACGTACAGAGGAAGTTGATTGTTGTCGCTCGTTGCAAAGAGATCTATCTGAAGTTCTGGGACTTGGTGAGAGATGAAGGAGAACGATCTTGCGTCTAGAGACCATTCCGACTCTATCGGGTTTGTCCGAGATAGAGCATCCGCTGTCACGTTGCGGAATCCTTGTAGGTGAACTGCAGACAGGTGCCACTTCTTCTTCTCTGCCAGACGGAAGATTGGGAGAAGCACCTGATTTATCTGGGGCGATCTTGAGCCTTGGCGATTGAGACAACGAACTAACACCGAGTTGTCTAGGGTTAGACGGATGTGGATCGAGGGCGGCGGGGATAACTTCTTCAGTGTTAGAAGGACCGCCATGGCCTCCAAGATGTTTATGTGGAACGTCTTGAATAGTGGAGACCAGGTACCTTGAACCTGTTTCTGGTGGGAGTGACCTCCCCAACCTTCCAGTGAGGCATCCGTGTGGATGTTGAGTGATGGAGGAGGGTGTTGGAGAGGAATGGACCTTTTCAGGGCCTTTTCTTCCGACCACGGCTTTAGGAGGCGTCGCAGTCTGTTTGGAAGCCGTCTCTTGAGGTCTCTTCGAGCGATGGATGCCGAGCGTCTCCAGACTCCCGCGGCATCCTTTAGCTGTGCACGAAGCACTGGGTTTGTCACTGAGGCGAATTGTAGAGAGCCTAGAACTCGTTCCTGCTGTCGTCTTGAAATGCGTTTGGATTTCAGTAGTCGCTTGACAGACCCTGCTATTTCCTTCCTTTTCTTCTGGGGGATGGAAAGGCGGTGTGACTGAAGATTCCAGTGGATTCCCAACCACTGAAACTTCTGAGCTGGAGAGAGGCGAGATTTTTTCTCGTTGATCTTGAATCCCAGGTGTTCTAGGTACTGGGTAACTTCGTTGCAAGACTTTGCACACTCTTCGGGCGATGGAGCCCAGACTAGCCAGTCGTCGAGGTAGGCCATCACCTGGACGTTTCTTAGGCGGAGTTGTTGTACTATGGCATCCGCCAGTTTTGTGAAGATCCGAGGGGCCACGTTGAGGCCGAAGGGCATGGCCCGGAAGGCGTAGCTTTTCCTTTGGAGTCGAAATCCTAGGTAGGAGGAAGCGTGATGGTTCATTGGAACGTGCCAGTAGGCATCCGCCAGGTCTATAGAGACCGTATAGGAACCTTGAGGCAGAAGGGTCCTTATTTGTTGAAGCGTCAGCATCTTGAATTTGTTGTTCGCTATGAACTTGTTGAGGGGGGATAAGTCCAGAATGACTCTGAGTTTGTCTGAGTCCTTCTTGGGGACACAAAACAGTCTCCCTTGGAACCTGGTGGACTTTACCTTCCTTATCACCTTCTTGTTCAAGAGGTCTAGAACATATTCTTCCAGAAGGGGGGTTGATTGTTGGAAGAATTGCTGGAAGATTGGGGGTGGTTGAGTCCAACTCCAGCCTAGACCCTTCTTGACGATGCTGTGCGCCCAGGGATCGAAGGTCCAACGATCCTGGAATTGGCGGAGTCTTCCTCCCACCGGAAGCACTTCATTGCTTCTGGTGTCCCGAGGACTTGCTGCCTCGGCCGCTAGCTCCCTTTCCTCCTCTACCTCTGGAGGGACGGCGAGATGCGTCTTTGCTTGCACCCCTGAATGAGCCTCTACCTTTGGCACGAAAGGTAGTTGATTGTTGCTCAAAGGCAGGGGTGAAGACCGGTGACTGTGACAACACCGGTTGGGGGACCAATTGAAAGGTCTGTTGTGGTTGGGCAACCACTTGGGAGGTAGCGGGTCCCGGAAACTGACGTCTTTGCTGACGTTGCTGGGGTTTTGGCTTTTGGGGTTTCCTCTTAGGCTGAGGTCCGTCGTCCTGAGAGGGTTTCCTTTTCCTGGACATGCCCCACTTGTGGAGAAGGTTCCTATTCTCCGTAGCGGCTCTGTCAGTGATTTCCTTCACAAGGTCAGAAGGAAAGAGGTGTTTTCCCCAGATGTTGGAGGAAATCAGCCTCCGGGGTTCGTGTTTCACGGTGGCACCGGCAAACACGAATTCACGACAGGCTCTTCGAGCCTTTATGAAGTGGTACAAGTCCTTCATTACAGTCAATAAGTGGGATTTGGAGAGTACCATGTAGTGGTCTGGTACTCTAGTGTCACAGGCCATAACTTCAAGTTGGACTTGATGAGAAAGAGATGCCGCAAGCCTCTCCTTCGTGTCTTGTTCCCGACGAAGGAGGTGATCGTTGAGCTTAGGGAGGTCTTCATTAAACTGACGTCCGGCGACGTCAGGATCGAGCCTTCCCACGACGAAAGTATGTTGAACATCTTTCCAGTGTCGAGCGTCAGGGGGGGGGTCACTATGGAGAAGGGTCTGCACTCCTCCAATGCAGGGCAGGGTTTCCCTTCATCCGCCGCTTTAAGGCATGCAGCTAAGGCCTTTTCCAAGAATGGAAGAACCGCAGTTTCAGGTGCAACGTAAGTAGGGTGCTTCTTGCTCAAGGCCGGAAGCTTAGAGCAGGTAAAGCCTCTACTCTTGAATGCGGAGGCTAGCATAGCCTGGGCCTTTGCGAGATCGAACACTATCTCTTCCTTAGGTTCGGTCTCTTCCTTCGAGGCAGGTTCGGAGCGAAGCCGGACGTAACAGTCCGGGTAGGCCTCAAAGTTTGGGAAGAACTCCACATCTTCCAAAGGGACCGTGCCGATCTTATCACTGACAAAGATCCTGCCGGTCGCAATAACCATATGCTCTGCATACCTCCACGGGTTGGCATGAGAGCAAGCGGGGAGATCCTTGACCGAAATCTTCTTCGGTTCTCTGGATCCTATCATCGACCTGATGGACTCCTGGTTCTCCTTCAGCCTGTCGTCCATGACGGCTCTAATCAGTCGGATCAATTCTTGAGTGGAAGAAGAAAGATCCGGAGTCGAGGAGGTAGACGGAATAGACATTTCCGTCGGTGTAGGAGTAGGAGGGGGGATGGACGGGGGAGCGACCTCTTGCTCCGACTCGGCGTATTCCACCTTGTCTTCGTCATCTTCGGCTCCTTGAGCCATAAGCGTTTTCTCCGTGTCTTCCGAGACATCCGAAATCTGTTCGTCATCTTCGGAATCCAAACGACACTCGTGCATGGACTGAGCCATGACTACATCAGGTTCCACCGTAATTTGGACAGTGGGGATCACGTCTTTGGGTACCACTGAGTCAGGGGAGGCCTTAGGGAACAACAGTGACCTCAGTTCTTCGGTGGCCAGGTACGGTCCGGTAGCATTTTTCTGGAAGCCACGCACCCACTTGTGCAGCTTTTCACGAGAAATGTCTCTAATCTCCGCTGAGGGAGGATTATGGAAGGCCTCAACTAGGTGAGCCTGACAGACCGTACAGTTCAGTGGATTCCAAAACTTCAAATCCCCTTTCTTGTCTGCACAAGGGGCGTGAGTCCTGCAAGCCGTATGCCCGTAAAACTGCGGGCGTTTCACAGCGCAGAAGGCGAAATCACACTTCATCTGCTCCTCCTGTGGAAGAAAGAGAAAATGAGTATGGGGGAGTCATAAGAATGGCTCTTAAACTAAGTTAATATTAATTATTAATTTTAACTTAATGAAAGGTGTGATGCATAGAGAATGAAATAGTAAAGGAGAACATGCTCCATGCATCTCGCCCGGCTGGTTACCATAAGCTTGGTCCCTGGATAATCCGAGTGACCGAGGGCACCGGATATAATTCCTTAGAGCTCCAAGTATTTTGGAATTCCGTGGAAAAATCCAAGGGCAAGATTGGGACCGAGATCATTCGGTTCCAAGTTGAGGGCTAGAAGGCCTCTTTTAAAGGTAACTGCTTCTGGCAACCAGCCGTGCTAAGATGCACATAGCATGCTGGAATTAGAAGAATGCAAAGAGACAGCATGATCACTAACAGAGCAGTACCAGGTACTGATCTTAATAGTAGAAACAGTCTATCTGTTTGCGATATAGGGCTATCATTGTCCTATGATAGCTACAGGAAGGGGGTGCAAGTATTCTTGACGCCTCCGGGGCATCCGGCAAGCCGCCGGCATGCCGGAGCTCGCTCCAGCATAGATTCTGGCATTCGGACAGACAATGTTCAAAGTCAGTCAAATACCAGGATGGCGGCCGCCGGCACAACGGCGGCACGCCGGCAGGGAGCGGCGGCTCCGGCAGTCGGAGGATGCCGGATTGGTGACTGGGATAAGGATGGTTAAAGCTGTACCGGGTTGCCGGCAGTATATGCCGGCACTCCGGCGGCCGACCGGCAAGCGGACGACAAGCTAGGAGGAGGAGAGCCGCCGGTAGTAGCCGGCGGCAGCCGGCAGTCCCTCGGTACACGGGGGGCTGGCGGTAAGGTTAGGAAGAGTCACCAAGTAGGAGGCAGGTATTGCCGACAGTAGAGGCGGCAAGAGACCGGCACCCGGATAGGGAGAGAGACAGGGGGGAGGGGGGAAGGGATGCAGGAAGTACCATCAGGACTCCAGACATCCCTCCCCCTCCCTGAGAGGGTGTACCCATGATAGAGGCAGGCTCTAACATCCAGGAGCAGGGGTCACTAGGGACCGGGAGCAAGGTAGCCCAAGGGAGGGCTAGGGAACACCCAAAAAGGGGGGGGGAGACTCCCATATGCAGAGCTATACTAGCAACTAACCTTATAGGACACTATGAAGGTATATGTACCAGAGCGGACTGCACAAGGAAGCTCGGGTAGCCCTACTATTCCACCCTAAGGAGGAGTTGTAGGACAGGGGACAGATGGGTATAAACTAACCTAAGCATAGGCTAGGCTATACAAGAGATAGGTGGGGAGGGAGAAGAGAGAAGTCTTCCAAGGAAGGGTTTCTGTACCAGAGCGGCCACTAGGGAAAGGGAGGACACTCCCTAATCTAAGATCAGGCAGATCAGCTAAAACGGTGCAAGAGTACAGTTTCAGCATGGAACAGAGAAACCTTCCTAACCCAACCTAGAGCAGGGCTAAGAGTCCTGAACTAGGAAAGGAAGAAGACATATCGCTATCGCAGGAAAGTCATAGACTATCCTAGCCATAGAGGTAGGGCTAGCCTAACCTCACTCTCGGACGCAACCCTAAAGGGGGTTCATTCCTTTAGGGAGGACAGAGAGGCGATATATATACTCTATTAGACAATTGATCCCTTTACTCAGAAAAGGAATCAAGGCTAAATAGAGGGAATGCCAAGGCAGGGGATGAAGGAAGCATATAGGGGTCCTATCATTAGGTTAGGCTAGAAAGAGTCACTGACTAGCCTATCCCCTATATGGTCCCTGAAGGCGAAAACATTTGCATCACTGTCAAAAGTATTGTAAAATAATGCCACTATCTTCATAACTTAGCCTAGGATCACTAATAAATCATGCATGAACACTTGTACGTAGGCTCCTGGCCTGGGGGCTATAGTAGCCGACTGGTATGAGGTCAATCGATGACCGATAAAAAGCGTCTAAACACGATATAAAAGTTCCTAGCTATGAAGACTAAATGAACTAATGTAATCGATTAGTAAATAAGGCCGGAAACGTTGTTGTGGCTAACTAAATAAGACATGCATAACAACAACGACGCCATAAAATGGCGGGTCCGGTAGAGGCACAGCTCTGCCATAAAACAGCAATTATCTCGAAAAGTAATATTTACTTTACGGCCAGAGCTTAATTAAACAATACTGGAACCTTGTACTCAACTTTCCAGAAGAAGGCGAGGCTGAAGGTAACGACATAGCGAAGATGCAAAACGATAAAGTTAACACAGGGAAAATCCGTCTAAGTAGGGCAGCTACTAAACAAAGGATGAAGACGGGCGTGACGTCATTAGAGCAATGGCGTCCGTTTGTTTACGTCTCGAGTATCAGTAGTAGCCACGAGTGAGATTAGCTGTGGAACGGCTCCCAGCTATTCTCAGTCCTTACACACCGAAGCATTAACTCTGTTCGGGGTGAAGATAGCTATGTGGCGCGTTCAGACATGCGCGTCCCCTGTTGTATTACGATGTCTTAAAGGGAAACCTTTGAGATACTCGCTCCAGAAGTTAGAATTCTGTGATAACCTGTGGTTAAATTCTCTGGGAATATCTTAGTAGTCTTATACCCAAGGAAGCTACCAAAAAGGAACCTTCCATCAGGACGCCATGGCTTGAGCCCAAAAATTTATACATCTGTGAAAAAGATTACACCCGTTTGTTTGTAAGTCACGCATGAGGAATTGAACAATCAAAAGATTTCCCATCTCATGTGTGACTGGAGTGTGACTGAAGAGCGGATAGAAAAATAGCCAAGGGTCGAAATTTTAATTGTGTTTGGATAAGAGCGTTATTTTCTTATTAACAAGTAGCCCGAACCGTGTGGTGTTCACACTGATAAATTGAGAATTACTGGGTCCTTTGACTGGCTAGACAGTACTACATTGGACCCCTCTGTTTGGATACGGCTAATTTCATCTTTGCAGACACACAGAATAGTCTGGCCTATTCTTTACGAGTTCTGCTCTTCCTTGTACACTCGACAATCCTGGAATTACCAAACAATTCTTCTCTGGAAGTTAACTACTGCTCTGTAATTGTTCAGTAGGTACTTTCCTCTTGCTAAGGGTAGAAGAGACTCTTTAGCAATGGTAAACACATCTTCTAGGAGGACATTCCAAAATCAAACCGTTGTTCTCAAGTCGTGTGTGGTGCCATAGCCTCTGTACCATGGCCTTCCACTGTCTTGGGTTAGAGATCTCTTGCTTGAGGGTGCACTTGGGCACACTGTTTTATCTATTTCCCTTTCTCTTTTTATTCTGAAGTTTTCATAGTTTATATATAAAAATTTATTTTAAACGGATTTTGAGCAAAGCGAAAAATCTATTTTTGGGTGAGATGGCCATGTCGTCCTGATGGAAGTTCCTATAGGGTAGCTTCCTAGGGTATATTACAACTACGGCGATATTCCCAGAGAATTTACCTTAAGGTACCCAGAATTCTAACTCCTGGAGCGAATATCCCTAATGAAAGTACCAGGGATATCGCGAAATATCAGAGGACGTATTCTTGACACGCCACATGGCAATCTGCACCCCGAACAGAGATAACACTTCGAAGGGGTCAATTGGCAAGAAAACGAAAACGAGAAAGAAAAAGGAGAGCTGTTCGCAAGGCTCTCTCTTCTCCCGTTTCGTAAGCGTGCATTGCGCCGATTCTGGCGCCATCTGTATTCCTTGTAGCGATACACGAGGTGCTACAGATACTGTATGTAGGGAGGAGTCCTACAGCCCTTTCATAGAAAGGGAAGGGCGGGTCCATCAGGACGACATGGCCATCTCACCCAAAAATAGATTTTTCGCTTCGCTCAAAATCCGTTTTTTGGGCTCAAGCCATGTATCTGTGGATTCTCAGAACGTGCCGTACTCCCCGGAGGTATTTCCCCGGTCGACTAGACCTAGAGACCTAAGATGTTACCGTTATACATCTTTTCAACTAACCATAAACCATGTTAGAGCTTCCTGCTCCCTACAGGGAAGAGTCCTACTAGACTCTGGAAAAGTCTCGAAGAGTACATATACCTATGTATGAATACCAGGCAAGCCAATATAGTGGTCTCACCCTATATTAAGTAAAGCATAGTTTGTAAAGAACCACTGCGTCAATATGAAATATCGACCAGTTCTCCGCTCAATACTTGTATTGGACAAAGGTTTATATCCGCATAGGAGGAAACTTGTAAATCTGTCCCCTTATGGTATGGAGCCCTCCCGCTAAGGGAAAGCATAAACCAATGCAACATTAGCTTGCATAAAGGAACAATCTATTAGAATTATCCCAGATAAATATACATAGAATGAATGCTCAATTATACCAATAAATTGACACAGGTGAAGGAGACGCAAGGTTCTCAAGAACCAGTTTATTGACAGACAATAAAGACAGGTTAACAACAATTATATATATATATATATATATATATATATATATATATATATATATATATATATATATATATATATATATACATATATATATATATATATATATATATATATATATATATATATATATAGATATATATATATATATATATATATATATATATATATATATATATATATATATATATATATATATATATATATATATATATATATATATATATATATATATATAAGAGGAGGATAACCAAAACACTAAGCATAAGTATGATAGTAAACAGAAACTTGTTTATCTGAAAGAAAAACATTAGTGCCACTTTTAACATACCGAGGTATCAAAGTCATAAAAGTCTGTATTACTAATCAGTCACATTAGCGTTAGAAACGCTCGGCACACATGTCTGCACTTATGCTAGGTTCACCTTTGGAAGTGGAACAGTCAACGTGGGCAACTCGGTGCCCTCACTTAGTTTGTAGCACAGTCTGTAACTACACACTCACCATGGAATTAATCGTCCCAATTAAAACCACTGTTCCTCGCAGAGTTAAACAGCAGGGTTAACGACGCAACCCACTGCTACCACAGATCTCTTTAGTTGCTCCACTTGCTTCGCATAGTGACGAAAGAACACTCTGGAAGACTTCCAGCCAGTGTATGAACGAAGATGTTCAAAATCCATACAATTAAAGAAATTTAAGGATGAGGCAACTTTCCTCGGATCGTGACCTGCGGGTGTACTGTCAGGATCCGCTCTGCGAATAAAATATGTGATTTTCGCCCTGAGTTGTTTCAGTGATAAATTTGAGCCTGACGTTTCTCCCCTGAATAGTTGACCACCCTTGAAGTCTGAAGTTCTACGAAGATAGACCTTTAGGCATTCTACTGGACATAGAGATGCATCTTCTTTCAGAGGGCACATTCTCCAGGGACCCCACCTGTTGGTGGGGAACTCGTTCTTGGCGAGAAATGTAGGATCCGGAAACAGGTTCAGTTCTCCCCCATCCAGGAACTGAACACGACCTTCCTCTCTTGAGAGGGCTACAATCTCACTAACCCTGGCCCCGGATGCGAGTGCAAATAGGAAAATAACTTTTTGGGTCAAATCCTTTAACGCACACTCCTCATTGTTCAACAGTGAAGCAAAATGAAGAACTTTATCTAAAGACCATGAAATGGGCTTTGGAGGTGCTGAAGGTCTGAGCCTAGCACAGGCTTTCGGAACTTTATTAAAGATCTCGTTAGCGAGGTCGACCTGGAAGGCATATAGAATGGGTCTTGTCAAAGCAGACTTACACGTTGAAATCGTGTTAGCTGCCAACCCTTGACCATGGAGGTGGATGAAGAAGATAAGCAGAAGTCCGTCGAGATCTCCTGCGGATTCTTCGCCTTGACAAAGGCCACCCATTTCCTCCAAGATGACTCATATTGCCTTCTAGTAGATTTGCATTTATATTCCTCTAGGAAGTCTATGCTGGCTTTCGAAATCCCGAAACGCTTTCTCACCGCTAGGGAGAGAAAATCATGAGCTGCAGGGTCCGGGTTTTCTGTAATGAAGCGCAGACAGTCGACTTCTGGACTCGCTGGGTCAGAACTGGATCTGGTACGGTAGAAACTTCAACCGTAGTTCCAATGCCAGGGGGAACCACACGCTGTTCGGCCACTTGTGGGCCACTATTGCCGCTACTCCCTTGAAGGATCTCAGTTTGTTGAGGACCCTCAACAGAAGGTTGTGAGGAGGGAGCAGATAAATCCTGGACCATCTGTTCCAGTCGAGGGACATCGCGTCCACTGCTTCCGCCAAGGGGTCCTCGTACGGGGACACGTACAGGGGCAACTTCTTGTTGTCTTTCGTCGCAAAGAGGTCTATCTGCAGTTCTGGGACTTGACTCAAGATGAAGGAGAATGATCCTGCGTCTAGGGACCATTCCGACTCTATCGGTGTGAACCTGGATAGAGCGTCCGCTGTCACATTGCGGACTCCTTGAAGGTGAACTGCCGACAGGTACCACTTCTTCTTTTCCGCCAATCGGAAGATGGCCAACATCACCTGGTTGAGAGGTGGCGACCTTGGTCCTTGTCGATTCAAGCATCTCACAACTACCTCGCTGTCCAGCACCAATCTTATGTGGATCGAGTGACGCGGGGAGACTTTCTTTAAGGTAAGGAGCACTGCCATAGCTTCTAGAAAGTTTATGTGAAAGGTCTTGAATAGCTTGGACCAAGTCCCCTGGACTTTTTTCCGATGAGAGTGACCTCCCCACCCCTCCTTCGAGGCATCTGTGTGAATCGTCACCGACGGGGGAGGTGGCTGAAGAAGTACCGACTTCTTTAGATGTCTGGCTTGGGACCAAGGCCTGAGAAGAGTACGTAGACGAAGCGGAACTGGTCTTCTCAGATCTCTTCGCGCGTTTGATGCATAACTTCTCCAAACTCCGGTTGCATCGTTTAGCTGTGCTCTTAGCACCGGGTCTGTTACCGAAGCAAACTGGAGAGAACCCAGTACTCTCTCCTGTTCGCGTCTTGATATCCTTTCGGAATCTAGAAGTCTCTTGACAGAACCAGCTATCTCCTTCCTTTTCTTCGCCGGGATGGAGAATTGGTGTGACATTAGGTCCCCGTGGATTCCCAACCACTGGAACTTTTGAGATGGAGAAAGTCGAGACTTTTTTCTGTTGAGCTTGAAGCCTAGATACTCTAGGAACTGGATCACCTGCAGGGAAGTTTGCAAGCATTCTGTCTTGGATGCTGCCCACACCAGCCAGTCGTCCAGGTAGGCTACTACCTGAATTCCCTTTAGGCGTAATTGTTTGAGAGCTACGCTCGCAAGCTTCGTGAAGATCCTTGGGGCTATATTTAGCCCGAATGGCATGGCTCTGAAGGCTTATAGTCTTCGTTGTAGCTTGAACCCTAGGTAGAGGGAGAGTCGACGATTGATTGGAACGTGCCAATAGGCGTCTGACAAATCTATGGAGACGGTAAATGCCCTCTTGGGCAGTAAGGTCCTTGTGTGTTGCAGTGTTAGCATCTTGAACTTGCAGTTCACTATGAACTTGTTGAGTGGCGACAAGTCCAGAATGACTCTGAGTTTTTCCGAGTCCTTCTTGGGAACACAAAACAGCCTCCCTTGGAATTTGATGGACTTTACCCTTCGGATCACTTTTTTCTCCAACAGATCTTGGATGTACTCCTCCAGAACGGGGGTGGAGTGTTGGAGAAACCGAGGGCACGGGGGTGGACTGCTGTACCAGCTCCCGCCCAGTCCATTCTTGAGTAGGCTGTGGGCCCAGGGATCGAAGGTCCACCGATCCCGAAAATTCTGAAGTCTCCCTCCTACTGGTATCATATCACTTGGACTGTTGTCCTGAGGTCTTGCCACCTTGACTGCGACCACCCCTGAATCCCCTTCCCCTTGAGGGGCGCCTAGACGAGCCTCTGGCTGCTCCTCTAAGCTTTGCTCGAAAGGAAGTTGACTGCCCTTCGAACGTTGGGTTGAATGCCGGGGACTGTGTCGACACGGCCTGGGGTACCCACTGGAATGTGGTCGGGGTTTGTGTCACCATCTGGGGCACTGAAGGCATTGGCAATTGCTGTTGCTGTTGCTGTCTAAATGGCTTGGCTGGCCGAGACGGTAGCCTAGTCCTCTTAGTCTTCCTCTTTGGTTGGGACCCTCATCCAGGGAAGACTTTCTCTTGATAGACAGGCCCCACTTCTGGAGAAGGTTTCTATTCTCCGTGGCGGCCTTATCAACAACTTCTTTGACCGATTCGCTAAGGAAAAGGTCTTTGCCCCAAATGTTGGAGGATATTAGTTTACTTGGCTCGTGCCTCACCGTAGCCGAGGTGAACACGAACTCCCTACAAGCTCTCTTCACCCTGACAAAGCTGTAAAGATCCTTCGTCACTGTAGCCAGATGAGTCTTGGCCACTACCATGAACATTTCATGGACCTTGGGGTCACTTGCCATCATCTCAAGAGTGGTCTAAAGAGACATTGAGGCAGCCAGTCTTTCGTTTGTCTCGAGCTCTCTCTGCAAAAGAAAGTCAGACAGCTTAGGGAGGTTCTCACCGAACTGACGTCCGGCAATATCAGCCTCCAACTTCCCGACTGAGAAGGTAAGATGGACGTCCTTCCAGTCCTTGTGGTCCATAGGTAGGGCCAGCGACAAGGGTTTACACTCCTCCAAGGAGGGGCAAGGCTTGCCAGCCTCGACTGCTTTTAACACAGCTGCAAACCCTTTCTGCAAAAAGGGGAAGGCTCTAGCAGGAGAGGACACAAAGGAAGGGAGCTTCTTACTCAATGCAGCCACCTTTGAGTTCGTGAAGCCCCTCTCTTTCATCGAAGATGAAAACAAAGCTTGAGCCTTAGCATGGTCCATCACTATGACCTCCTTCGGCTCTGTCTCCTCCTTTGAAGCTGGTTCCTTCCTCAACCGGACATAACAGTCCGGATATGACCCTTTGCTGGGCCAGAATTCCACCTCCTCTAGGGGAACTGAACCCAACTTATCCGACAAGACGATCTTCCCAATCGTCATCGGCATGTGCTCAGCATATCTCCACGGGTTAGCATCTGAGCACAAGGGAAGGTCTTTCACATCGAGCATTTTCTGGGGCCCACGTGATGCTGCAAGTTTCTGCATCTGCAGTTCCATTGCAGCTGCCTTCTCATTATTCTCCTTCTGCATTTGTTGGATCATTCCAACAGTGGAGGAGAGGGCCTGTCCCAGCTCTACTGGGAGAGCGGACGATGTTGAGGGAATAGGTTCAGGGATCTGAACCGGGGCAGCCAACACCTCGTCGGCCTCTTCCTCTACAATGTCTGGGGCTTGATCTTCATCCTGGCCTTCTGCCAGGAGGTCTTCCTCCAGACGCTCGGACACGTCTGACATCCTGTCGTCCAACTGGATGTCTTGCAAGGTGACCGCGACTTCAGCATCCACCGGGATCTGAACTAGGGGGATCTCCTCTTGAGGCCGGGGAATCACTGCATCAGCTGATGCCCTAGGAAAAAGGTAAGCCCTCATCTTCTCACTTGGAAGATAAGGTCCAGAGGTGTTCTTCTGGAAGCCCCTTACCCAGGTACGAAGCTTCTCCCTTGCTATATCCCTTGATTCCGCCATTCTAGGAGAATCAAAAGCCTCAGTAATCAGGTTAGAGCACACGGTGCATACCTGACGGTCCCAATACCGGAGATTACCCTTGGAGACAGCGCATGCTGCGTGCCCCCTACATAACTCATGTCCGCAGAAGTTCTTACTGCGGACGTTGCAGAAAGCACTTCCGCACTTCGGATGGTCCTCCTGTAAAGAGAAGAAGTTTCCATGAGTATCAAGTGAACTACGTATCACTGGATATGCACAGTTTAGCATAACAAATCAGAAAGGAAAGACACACGCTTGTGTTTCCCGCACAACCAATTGTTGCAGCTTTCCAGATAATAAAATCGTATGGTTAATCTGTCCTAGAGTAACCAATGACAAATTTCCTGAGGAAACAAGTGGAGCTCACACCTAAGATATGATTTTAAAATACCGGATAATAGACAAGAAAGAACTCACTTTCTTATTTGTAAGGCAACACCAAAGGGCTGTGCAAGACAACACAAAAGTGTTAGAACACACAGTGTTGTACCAATACTATACTATAGTTTTCTCCCTACAGTATATGCTATACTGAAGAATACTGGTACAGTATAGAAGGTAATGCGCCGGCCGGCACACACCATAACTAGCTTTAAAGTATACTACTTAACAGCTATAAGGCGGCAGAACGCTGGTTCAAATGCATGTGCCGGCCGGCAACAGCCAATGTCGGCCGGCAATGGAACCAGAGAACTCCGACTGCCCGGCTGCCAGCCACATAGGTCGGCAGCCGGGTCGGGTACAGCACTAGAAGAAAACAGAATGGATGCCAGGATAAGAGAGTGTACTACCTCAAAGCCCGGCAATCCGAAAGAGTGCAAATAAGGAAGGGGAGAATCTAATTCAGGCTTCCTGACCAATGCCGTCTGGCTCTACAGACAGACATGGATGAGGGACCAAGGGAGGTCCGGGCAGCACTCAAGCAGAAGACCTTTGCCGGCCGGCACACTCTGCCGGCCGGCACACACTGCCGGCCGGCAAGGGACTGAGTCAATTCCACATCCTAACCTATACTAGGTCCAGATGTAGAATGACGTACAGTACTGTAACGGCTAGGCCATTACAGAGATAGAGGGGGAAGGGACAAAGAGGGTCCTACCAACCTTGCTTTAGTAAAGAATCACCCGCAGCCAAGAAAACTCATCTTAGCCTAAGGGAGATCCAAGGAGGGAGGCCAGCAATACTTGCCAACCCCCACTGAACCAAAGCAAGGAAGGTGTTGCTACTCCCAGGGAAAGGATCTTATCCTCCCACCGAGAACAGCAACAAGGACTAGTCTGCTAGATCACAAAAGAAGGAATCATCTCGTACAGAAACCTTCGGGCGTGACCTAAGGAGGTTAAGCCTCCTATGTCTGCGTCAGACTAGCGAGGGAGCTCAACCCCAAGCCAGACAAACACAGACTCAGACTAAAAACTCTGATGTTCTGCCCCTCTCTGAAGCCAGACTTACTGGAACAGGAAGGTACAGTAACACCCCAATATAGTTGTATCGAAAGTTAATTCAGATAAACCACTAGGGTTAAGCCCAAGGCTTAAACAGAGGGAAAGGGATTGCATACCTTCTCCGAAGAAAAGAAAGCAACCGGGGAGTATGAGAAAGTATACTAAGGCTCCATAGGCAACTTAGCCTAGGCACCAAGAGAATCGATTACCTAAATCACCGAAACTCACTCGTATACTATCTTGGAAATATTCAATATAATCTTAAATGTATAAAACTGCCTAAAGCTTCAATAAAATTTTAAAACACTCGGAAATCCAAAAATCATGCAGGAAAGTACTAGGGCCAAACGACTAGGCTACATGGTCTAGCGTAGGCCAGAATTGGCGAATACTTCGCCAAAACAAACAATACTAAAAGCACGAATAAGGAAATCCTATGTAACGCTAAATAGCTAAAATTATTAAAGCAAAACAGCCGGGAACGTCGCTCTGGCTAACTAAAACTCATACCTAGCGAGCGACAGCGTCCAGGACGCCTCCGGTAGGCATCGGCTCTTGTAACAAAGATTATTACTATTAATCACTTTAAAAATTACCAAGAGCCTACATTTATACATAAAAGAAATAATACTCAACTTATCAGAGGCAGACGAAGTTGGAGAAAGCATAATAAAGCGATTAAATCCAAGATTTTGCGAGAAACACAGGAAAAAACACAGAGTTGTTAAGCTACGCAAAAAGGAATACAGATGGCGCCAGAATCGGCGCAATGCACGCTTACGAAACGGGAGAAGAGAGAGCCTTGCGAACGGCTCTCCTTTTTCTTTCTCGTTTTCGTTTTCATGCCAATTGACCCCTTCGAAGTGTTATCTCTGTTCGGGGTGCAGATTGCCATGTGGCGTGTCAAGAATACGTCCTCTGATATTTCGCGATATCCCTGGTACTTTCATTAGGGATATTCGCTCCAGGAGTTAGAATTCTGGGTACCTTAAGGTAAATTCTCTGGGAATATCGCTGTAGTTGTAATATACCCTAGGAAGCTACCCTATAGGAACTTCCATCAGGACGACATGGCTTGAGCCCAAAAATATTGTTATTATTCTTAAACTTTTCTTATTTATTTCCTCTCCTCACTGGGCTATTTTCCCTGTTGGAGCCCTTGGGCTTATAGCATCCTGCTTTCCCAACAAGGGTTGTGGCTTAGCAAATAATAATAATAATAATGAGGATGATGATAAACGGATTTTGAGCAAAGCGAAAAATCACAAATTTTAAGTAATTTGTATTTTTCCTAACAGTACTTACCTCGAACTACTTTCTTAGGAGTATCTGGGATCTCCTCCCAACTGACCAGAATTTTGTGTAGTTTACCCTACTCCCGTTTCCTATGCGGGGTAACCTCTGGCGGAGAGATACGCGCCACGAGGCGACCCGGGGTCAGAAAGCATGCTTGCTCAGGTCTCGATCTCCAGTAAGTTTTGATGGCTAGGTTTCTATGAAGTCATGTAAGGCACTCGGGGCAGGATGGGCGGGCCATAACCCGAAAGTAGTTCGAGGTAAGTACTGTTAGGAAAAATACAAATTACTTGAAATTTGTGATTTGTTCCAACAAGGAGTACTTACCTCGAACTACTTTCTTAGGAGACTTATACTTTAGGAGGTGGGAGTGTTCTTCCGGACCTAGTGACCGTGATGAGGAGAGAAAAGGAACCTAGATGGGAGGCTAGGTTCTGCTGACCCCAAAGAAAAACACGAGAAAATAGGGAAAACTACTCAAAAAACTATCTTCGTATCTAAGTAACTTACCTCTACAAAAATCCTTGGAGCCGATTTCTTCTACTGACAGTGTATCCCATGGCAGTTAGAGGATTTTAGGGTCATTCCAGGGAAGGTAATAGGGGAAAAGAGGGGTAAGGAAGGAACCTGTGTCTCTTGGACTTACTCCCCGTGGCTTCCCCAGGGCTACACCTTTAAATCTTTTGGAGTGCGGAAATGACGGGACCGAGAGAGAACCCATCCAGGGACCTCCTCGAACAATCCTTTAAGTAGTGAGCTGTGAAGGTTGACTGACTAGACTATGTACCTGCCCTCAGGATTTGGCCCACTGTCATGTTCTTCTCAATGGCCAACGAAGTACTTAGTCCTCTAATGTCGTGGGGTCTAGGCTTTCCCGGAAGAGGGACCCCTGCACTACTGTAGGCTCTCATGATCACCTGCCGTCGCCAGAAGGAGATCATATTTCTGGAGACTGGTTTCTTTACCAGTCCCGAGGAGACGAACAGACTCTTGGTTTCGGGGCGAAGTTTGGCCGTCCTCTTGAGTTTCGTACCTCCCTGACTGGACACAGAAGCAAGTCCCTCGTGTCGTCCGAACGAGGGATAGCTGGCACTGAGAATCCTTCAAACTTGGGGTCCCAAACAGCTGGATTCTGAGTCTTGGCTACGAAGGAGGGTAAGAATCTGAAGGTAGCTTCTCGCCAGCCCTTCGTGTGTGAGACCTCGTAAGACAGCCCATGAATCTCACCTTCTCGTTTTGCTGATGCCAGAGCTAACAGAAAGACCGTCTTGAGGGTGAGCTCCTTGTCTAAGATGTCCTTGAGGGGCTCGAAGGGAGGTTCTGAAAGCATCTTCAGTACTCAAGCCACACCCCACTGGGGCACTCTAGTGGCCGGGGGGGGGGGGGGGGGGGGGGGGGAGGGCACGACTGCTTGAAGCTCTTGATGAGCATCGAGATATGTCTGGAGGCCCCTAGGTCGATGCCCTTCAGGAGGAAGACTTGGCCCAGGACTGCCCGGACTCCTTTGATGGCTGGGATGGACGTGCCCACCTCGTCCCTGAGATAGACCAGGAAGTCTGCTATCTCGTGAATGGAGGCCCCTAACGGCCTGATGTACTTCGAGGAGCACCACTTAGTGAAGGTAGCCCACTTTACCTGGTATACCGCGATTGACAAACGTCTCAGGTACCCTGACATCCTCGATGCCGTCCTCGATGAATATCCTTCCTTCCTCAGGAGACGCTCGATAACCTCCACACGTGAAGGCGGAGGGACCGAGGGTTTTCGTTGAAAACTGTGGAAGTGAGGCTGCTGGAGAAGGTCTGGTCTGTCCGGAAGAGGCCAAGGTGGAAGGCGCGCCAGTTCCTTTAGATCCGCGAACCACTCTCTCTCCGGCCACCAGGGCGCTACCAAAGTCATCCATAGGTTGTCCGCCCGTCTCACCCTGTTGAGGACCTGTCTGTGCATCCCGAAGGGAGGGAAGGCGTAAACGTTGAGGTTGTCCCATGGGTGTTGGAAGGCGTCCTTGAACGCTGCTGCTGGATCTGGCACAGGAGAACAAAACACGGGGAGCTGTGCGTTCAGTCTCGTGGCGAAGAGGTCTTTCACCGGTGAGCCCCTCTTCAGAATGAGGGTCTTGACCACTTCTGGGTGCAGGGACCACTCGGACCCTACCACTTGACCCATCCTGCTGAGGCCGTCGGCCAGGACGTTTCTCTTCCCCGGAATGAACCTGGCTGAGATTTTGATTTGCTCTTCTTCGGCCCATTCTAGGAACTCCATTGTGAGACTGTACAGTTCCTTCGACTTCAG
Source organism: Palaemon carinicauda (assembly GCF_036898095.1). Taxonomy (NCBI): domain Eukaryota; kingdom Metazoa; phylum Arthropoda; class Malacostraca; order Decapoda; family Palaemonidae; genus Palaemon; species Palaemon carinicauda. The sequence goes on from NC_090762.1 coordinate 31,470,071, forward strand.
TTCTCCTTGCTTTTTCACGTAGGCCACCACCGTGGCGTTGTCGCACATCAGCGCCACAGTGTTTCCCCGGAGCAGATGGACGAACTCTAGGCACGCCCTTTGTACTGCAATCATCTCTAGCACGTTTATGTGCATGCTCATCTCCTCGCCTTCTCATTTCCCTTTTGCTGTTTTGTTGAGGAGATGGGCACCACAACCCTCCTTTGACGCGTCCGTGAACAGAAGCATCTCCGGAGGGTCGGCTTCAAAGGGCATTCCCTTGAGGGTGTTCGATCTGACGTGCCACCACTCCACGACTTCCTTCGTCTCCGGGGACACCGGAACTATCTTGTGCGGGGAGTCCCCCTGGTTCCAGAGCTCCTTCAGGTTCCACTGCACTCCCCTGAGTTTGAACCTCACCTGGGGGATTAACTTCTCCAACGATACGAGGTGGCCTATCAGTCTTTGCCAGTCCTTGGCTCTCCTGGGCTGGCCCGACAGGAAGGGCTGGAGTATCTGTTCCAGGTTGTCCAGTCTCTCCGCGGAGGGGAAGGCTCTCGCCAACCGGGAGTCTAGGACCATTCCACGGTAGGTCATCCTGGTGGAGGGTATCAGTTGGGACTTTTCCAGGTTGATGATGATACCCAAGACGTTGCAGAACTGCAGGAGCTTTGCGCCTTGCTCCCTCAGTACTTCCTCTGAGGCTGAAAGCAACAACCAGTCGTCTAGGTACCGAATCAGGCGGATGCCCTGTTCGTGTGCCCAGGCTGAAACTGTTGCGAAGATCCTCGTGAAGACTTGAGGAGCTGTCGACAGTACGAAGCAGAGGGTCTTGAACTGCAACGTTTGAGTACCCCATTTCACCCTTAGGTACTTCCTGCTGGAGGAATGGACAGGGACCTGGAAGTAGGCGTCCTTGAGGTCTATGGACATCATGAAGTCCTCTTCCCTCAAGGCCGCTAGGACCGACTTCAGAGTGTCCATCTTGAAGTCGGTCTTACACACGAATTTGTTGAGGGCTGAGAGGTCTATAACAGGTCTCCAGCCCCCTGTCGCTTTCTCCACCAGGAAGAGCCTGCTGTAGAACCCTGGGTTCTTGACTGGCTCTACTGCCCCTTTCGCCAGCATTGTTGAGACTTCTTCCTGCAACGCTGCTACTCTTAAGGGGTCCTTCGATGCCAACCACTCTGCAGCCTGTACCCTTCCTTTAGTACTGCTACAGTCCATGGATCCCCTCCGTGGTCCAGCCATGCTTGCCAAGATTGTTTGAGGCATCCCCCCACCTGAGGCGTCGGCAGGAGAAGGGGGCCTCTCTTCCTACCTCCTTCGAGATGTGCGGCCTGAACGCCTTCTCCTGGAGCCCGAATAGGAAGGCCTGAAGGCTGACTGCGGAGTCGAAGCTCCTCTACGGGTGGGGAGGGGGGGAGGGGGGGGGGGGCTGCAAAGACTGGAGCCAGGCCGTAGCCGGGACGTCCCTCCTGGGTTGGCTAGGTAAGGCGCCGGGAGGGAGAGAGACGTCGGAAGATGGTCTTCTATGGACAGGTCTTCTTGTTGGAGGGGGTCTGGGCTCTCCTGCATCCTTCAGTATCCTGACCCTCTCTACTGTCTCCTCCACCACCTACAGAGGGAACACTGACTTACCCGTGTGGGGTACGTTCCTAAGGGCTCTCGCTTCCCTGTCCGGAAGCCTCCTAACCAGTTTGCTGAGATCTGTGTCCCTTTTTCGAAGAACCCAGTTGGCCGTCTGTGAGAGGGACTGGTAGGACAGGAACTTGAGGGCCTTACCCTCTGAGCTAATCAGCTCCTTCAGCAATGTCTGGTTCTCCGCAACCGAGAGGTCGTGCGAGGCCTGAAAGCCCACCAGGGTGTAGGCCCACCAATCTTGCCACGATGAGAAGTAGATCAGGTCCATGACCAAATCCTCCATCATGGAGGTCTCCGACAGGGAGAAGCAAACTGGGGCGGCAGACGCTCTCTCTTCTGCAGCCCCCTGACCTAGGATGGCGATTGCAGGTTCTACTGTACAGGGACCCGCACGGCACCCTTCAGGGAGGTAGAACCGCTTCTGGGTCTTGAGACCCTGGAGGAGCTTGGAGGCGCTCTGACTCTTGGGGGCGTCCGCATGGCTGGCCACTATCTTGTCGATATGCGCCATGCCCAGCCTAACGTCTCTAGCCACGGGAAGAGTCAGTGAGGGCCTCTGCTGCATGGGGATATCGACCAATCAGCTGAGGCCCGAGAGCCAGTCTTCGTCTGTGGCGGGCTTCGGCTCGTCCAGCCTGTGGTGCCGTCTAACGAGGGCTATAACCTTCCTGTATGCTGAGCCTTCCGCGCCGTCTCGTAGGCCCTCCCTCAGATGTTCCTCTGTCTGAGAAGGGGCACCCCCGACAGAGGGAACTGCTTGGGGAGGAGGCATCTTTTTGTCGCGGCACACCCTCGGCGGTTCTGGATGAAGGACGAGGACGGGCATTGCCACTGGGACAGAGGCCTCCGTCCTGGGCTTGTCTCTCCTCACAGGGGACCAAGCTCCTGCGGACTTCCTCGTGGCTGCTGGATGTCTCTCGCATTCTGGCCGGCTTGTCGAAGACTTGGAGGCTGAGACACGGCTGGCAGGCCGAAGGGGCGACTGTCTCCGCTGGGCGGATGGAGTCGGAACCTTTGTGGACTTATGCTTGTCTCCTGGGGCCTGAAGTGAGGATTCCCTCCGATGCTCGGACCTGCTGCAGGGGACGTACTTTGTGGAGGGAGAACGAGCCCTTGGGAGCCAGCCAAAGGTACCCGGAACTGCTGAAGCTCCCAGGAGGTGGCTGCGCGGGATGGTGACACGCACCCATTCCTCCCTAGGGGAGCGGCTTTTTCTGTACTTCCTCCTGGGGGATCTAGCGTACCTCCTGGCGTGGCGAAATCTGGAACGGGAACGGGAACGGGACCTGTCTCGTCTTCTCCTTTGGTCCCTCGGAGCACCATTCTCCGAGAAGTAAGAGTATGACTCGAACGAGGAGCCCGAAGACCTGTAGACCTGCACCGTAGGTTCCGAGCCGTCCCGCATTGCCAGTGGTTCCACGTGTGAATCCGTAGGCGACGAAGGCTCCAGGAAGACGGGAGGGAGCGTTGCTGAAGGCACTGGGGGAACCAGGCCTCGAACTCTTCCTCCAGCCTCGGCGTCTCCCCTGGCTGCAGACGTACCTGAAATACAGGCCCATGAAGCGGGGGAAGAGGCTGCAGCAGCCTTCCCCCACATAGGATCGTCGGAAGAGACAGGCCCTGCTGGCACCAAGACTCTGTCCTCCGATCACACTCCCGTCCCTCCCTCAGGCCCCCCACTTGCCTGGACCGACAACACATCCCCCCTAGCAGGTATCTCAGACTCCTGGCGAAGAGCAATGGGTCTCTTCCCCGCAACTGACTTACCTCGTCCCCTACTCTGGGTAGGGGAAGGCTGTATCTTGTCGATATGCGCCATGCCCAGCCTAACGTCTCTAGCCACGGGAAGAGTCAGTGAGGGCCTCTGCTGCATGGGGATATCGACCAATCAGCTGAGGCCCGAGAGCCAGTCTTCGTCTGTGGCGGGCTTCGGCTCGTCCAGCCTGTGGTGCCGTTTAACGAGGGCTATAACCTTCCTGTATGCTGAGCCTTCCGCGCCGTCTCGTAGGCCCTCCCTCAGATGTTCCTCTGTCTGAGAAGGGGCACCCACGACAGAGGGAACTGCTTGGGGAGGAGGCATCTTTTTGTCGCGGCACACACTCGGCGGTTCTGGATGGAGGACGAGGACGGGCATTGCCACTGGGACAGAGGCTTCCGTCCTGGGCTTGTCTCTCCTCACAGGGGACCAAGCTCCTGCGGACTTCCTCGTGGCTGCTGGATGTCTCTCGCATTCTGGCCGGCTTGTCGAAGACTTGGAGGCTGAGACACGGCTGGCAGGCCGAAGGGGCGACTCTCTCCGCTGGGCGGATGGAGTCGGAACCTTTGTGGACTTATGCTTGTCTCCTGGGGCCTGAAGTGAGGATTCCCTCCGATGCTCGGACCTGCTGCAGGGGATGTACTTTGTGGAGGGAGAACGAGCCCTTGGGAGCCAGCCAAAGGTACCCGGAACTGCTGAAGCTCCCAGGAGGTGGCTGCGCGGGATGGTGACACGCACCCATTCCTCCCTAGGAGAGCGGCTTTTTCTGTACTTCCTCCTGGGGGATCTAGCGTGCCTCCTGGCGTGGTGAAATCTGGAACGGGAACGGGAACGGGACCTGTCTCGTCTTCTTCTTTGGTCCCTCGGAGCACCATTCTCCGAGAAGTAAGAGTATGACTCGAACGAGGAGCCCGAAGACCTGTAGACCTGCACCGTAGGTTCCGAGCCGTCCCGCATTGCCAGTGGTTCCACGTGTGAATCCGTAGGCGACGAAGGCTCCAGGAAGACGGGAGGGAGCGTTGCTGAAGGCACTGGGGGAACCAGGCCTCGAACTCTACCTCCAGCCTCAGCGTCTCCCCTGGCTGCAGACGTACCTGAAATACAGGCCCATGAAGCGGGGGAAGAGGCTGCAGCAGCCTTCCCCCACATAGGATCGTCGGAAGAGACAGGCCCTGCTGGCACCAAGACTCTGTCCTCCGATCACACTCCCGTCCCTCCCTCAGGCCCCCCACTTGCCTGGACCGACAACACATCCCCACTAGCAGGTATCTCAGACTCCTGGCGAAGAGCAATGGGTCTCTTCCCCGCAACTGACTTACCTTGTCCCCTACTCTGGGTAGGGGAAGGCGGCTGAGAAGCTCTATCTGACGAAGCATCGGGAGAAGCAAGCGGCGAGGAGCCGCTCGGCTTCCTGGGTGACCTCTTGGACCCCTTCTTCTTCTTGGTGCCGTAGCGCACCCACTGCACCTCATACCAGGACTCGCACTCCGGACACGTGGCTGTAGGGGAACATACGCTGCCCCAACACGACGAACACAAGGAGTGCGGGTCGACTTCAAGCTTCGAAAGAAAAGCGCCACACGATTTACTGGCCATAGGCCCGGGACAACGACGGGGATGCTCCATCACGCACTAGTAAGGTACCGCGAGACACAGGAACACAGAGGGAAAGAGTAGGAAAGGGTATGGAAAGAGCACAATGGGACCGCGTGGGACACAAAGGGTCGTACTGGGTAAGGAGAGTGCGTCGAGATGTTATCGCAACGCGACCAGAAAACTTACTGGAGATCGAGACTTGATCAAGCATGCTCTTTGACCCCAGGTCGCCTCATGGCGTGTATCACTCCGCCAGAGGTTACCCCGCATAGAAAACGGGAGTAGGGTAAACTACACAAAATTCTGGTCGGTTGGGAGGAGATCCCAGATACTCCTAAGAAAGTAGTTCGAGGTAAGTACTCCGTGTTAGAACAAATCTATTTTTGGGTGAGATAGCTATGTCGTCCTAATGGAAGGTTCCTTCAGTAGCTTCCTTAGGGTATATTTAAATACAGTGATATTCCCAGAGAATTAGACTAAAGGTCTCCAGAATTCTAACTTCTGGCGCGAATATCCCCAAAGATGACAAATTCGGAGATAATTTGTATTTTTCCTAACCATACAAACCTTAGCTATTTACATAGGGTTTACTTTCGGCATAGCTGAAGTGACGAGCCATTAGATTTTAACGAGGGTTAAACTACCCCCGCGCTACTTAGCACGGGGGTAGGGGAGGGTTAGCTAGCTACCTTTCCCCCCTCCACACACCGGTGAGCGGCCTCACTTCACTTAGAGGTAGGACTTGTCTTGGGGGACAGGGCTGGTGGGCAAATATGTGTAAATAGCTAAGGTTTGTATGGTTAGGAAAAATACAAATTATCTCCGAATTTGTCATTTGTTCCGTAACCGAATTACAAACCACGCTATTTACATAGGGTAACTTACCCTTAGGCAGGGTGGAAAGTCCCCAGCCTTACTGGCTTTGGCTTACCCGGGAACTCAGAATCCGAGTGCGCAGCACTTCGAGAAAAAGAGTCCCTGCGCCTCGCAAGTTTCTTGCTACGCAAGAAACGAGCGGCCTACATAAGTTGTGTGTGGAGAGATGAAGTGTGACTCGTCCTAGGAAGTTGACCTGAAGTCCTTTATATGGAATTTTAGGCTAGGACGTTCCCATACCACCTCGTCAGAGTATGGGGGACATGACAGTATTGTACTTAATACTAGGAACACAAGGAAGCATGGTTTACCTGCAGAGGTTTGAGGTCAGCTATGCAGAGACCCAGGATGCTGCATTCCCCAAGAGAGGGGAGGATGAAGAAAGAAGTAAGGGCCAGACATACTCTTTCATTCACGCAGACTAAAACCGGGTAACAGTGCCCTCGACCTTCTGCTACTTGCCCATTAAGGAGCCTGAGGTTAGACCAGCTGTTGTGCAGCCACCACAGGGCCGATAGAAAAAGTATCGAGGCTCCTGTGGGTCACGTCTTGCAGGTAGTGGGCTGTGAAGGTCGTCTGACGCTTCCAGACTCCAGCTTGTAGAACCTGCGTCACAGAGAAGTTTCTCTTGAAGGCCAGAGACGTGGCGATGCCCCTGACATCATGTGCCCTAGGGCGACGTGACGGAGGAGGGTCTGGATTCAAGGCATGATGGATGGTCCGTCGAATCCAGGCTGATATGGTATTCTTGGTGACCCTCCTCTTCGTCCTACCCGTGCTCACAAACAGGGCTTGCACGCGGGGACGGACTGCACCTGTTCTCTTCAGATAACGTCTCAGACTTCTTACTGGGCAGAGTAGCAGGTGATCTGGGTCATTTGATACGGAACGGACACTCACAACCCTGAAGAAGTCGAACCGTGGGTCCGGCACTCCAGGGTTCTGAGTCTTGGCAACAAACTCAGGGACGAACCTGAACGTTACCTCCCACCATCCCCTTGAATGGGCGATGTCGTTTGAGAGACCATGTAGTTCACTGACTCGCTTGGCCGAAGCCAGAGCGAGCAGGAATACCGTCTTCCAAGTCAGCTGTTGGTCAGAGGCCTGGCGTAATGGTTTGAACGGAGGTCTCTTCAGAGCCCTGAGGACCCGAACCACGTTCCAAGGAGGCGGCCTCACTTCCGACTGAGGGCAGGTAAGCTTGTAGCTACGTATAAGTAAGGAAAGTTCCAGCAAGGAGGAAATATCTATTCCTTTCAGCCTGAAGGCAAGGCTTAAGGGTGAGCGATAGCCTTTCACTGCCGAGACCGAAAGGCGCGTTTCCTCCCGCAAATAAACGAGGAACTACACTATTGCTGGAATAGAGGCATTGAGGGGAGAGATACCCCTCCCACGACACCAACCACAGACAACTCTCCACTTTGCCTGGTAGACCCCTGCGGATGACTTTCGCAAGTGTCGAGAAATCCTTTCCGCAACTTGTTGCGAAAAGCCTCTCTCAGTGAGGAGACGCTGGATAGCCTCCAGGCGTGAAGCCGGAGCGATGCTACGGCTTTGTGGAAGATGTTGCAATGTGGTTGTCTGAGTAGCTCGTGTCATGGGGGAAGCTCTCTAGGGGGTTGCGTCAGGAGCTGCAGAAGGTCCGGAAACCACTCTGCATGATGCCATACCAGAGCTATTAAGGTTATCGACAAGTTGACTGATAGTCTGGTCTTGTTGAGCACCCTTCTCATCAGACAGAACGGTGGGAAGGCGTAGACGTCAATGTTGTCCCACCGTTGTTGGAAGGCATCTTGCCAAAGTGCCTTGGGGTTCGGGACTGGGGAGCAGTACAGCGGCAACTTGAAATTCAAGGCTGTCGCGAAAAGGTCCACTATCGGGGAACCCCATAAAGTCACGACTTTGTTGGCTACCTGAGGATCCAAAGACCACTCAGTACTCACTATCTGCGAAGCTCTGCTCAGATTGTCGGCGAGCACATTCCTTTTCCCAGGAATGAAGTGAGCTGATAGACGTATCGAGTGGACTTCGGTCCATCTTAGTATCTCTACTGCAAGATGGGATAGCTGTTGTGAAAAGGTACCTCCCTGCTTGTTGATATAAGCCACTATTGTGGTGTTGTCACTCATCACCACCACAGAGTGGCCCGCCAGGGTCTGTTGGAACTGTTGAAGGGCCAGGGAAACGGCCTTCAGCTCTAGCAGGTTGATGTGGAGGTACTTTTCTGATTCTGACCATAGGCCTGAGGTCCTCTGGTTCAGAACGTGGGCCCCCCACCCTTCTTTTGACGCATCCGAAAACAGCATCAAATCCGGGGGGAGGACGAGAAGATCCACTCCCTTTCGAAGGTTGTCGTCGGTCTGCCACCACTGCAGGTCCGTTCGTTCCGCAGGTCCTATCAAGACCAGGAAGTCCGGGGAATCGACGCCTTGATCCCACCGGGACTTGAGCCGCCACTGCAGGGATCTCATCCTGAGGTGGCCATTGGGAACCAGACGGGCCAAGGAGGCTAGGTGACCTAAAAGACGTAACCACGATTGGGCTGGAAGATCTCGACTGAGGAAAGGCTTTGCAACCCTCCTCAGCCTTGCTACCCTGTCGTCTGATGGAAAGGCTCTGTGGAGATCGGTGACTAATATCATGTCCAGATGAACTGGTAGATCTTGTTGCCTAGGCTGAAACGTAGGTACTTCCTGGAAGACGGATGGATTGGGATCTGGAAGTACGCGTCCTTCAGATCCAGTGTGCACATGAAGTCTTGCGGTCTCACTGCAAGTCTGACCGTGTCTGCTGTCTCCATGCTGAACGAAGTTTGCTTGACAAACTTGTTCAGGGCTGAGAGGTCGATGACGGGTCTCCAGCCTTCAGACGCCTTCTTTACAAGAAAGAGTCGACTGAAGAAGCCTGGTGAGCCGTCCACGACCTCCTGGAGAGCATCCTTCTTGAGCATGGTCTCAACTTCTGCCCGAAGGGCTAACCCCTTTGCCGATCCCGTGGCATAGGAGCTTAATGACACTGGATTCGCTGTCAGGGGAGGTTGAGATGAAATAAACGGGATGCGATATCCTTATCCAACCACAGAGGTCGTCCAGGAATCGGCCCCGAGTTGCTGCCACCTGAGCACGCAACTTTGTAGGCATCCCCCCACAGGTGGACACGCAGGGGGATTGCCAATCCTAGCGCTTGCGGCCTCGGCCGCTCCTTCTAGAATTTCTGCCTCCCCTGGAGGACTTTCTGCCCCTCTTGTCTTTGACAAGAAAGGGCTGCGGTTTAGACACCTTGGTCTTAGCTGCCGAAGCCTGCTTCGGTGTCCTGCGAGGCTGCTGCTGTTGTTGAGGAGCTCGAGGCTTGTAGGGCCGAATCGTGACTCGTCTTCCTCCACCTCTCAGCTGTCTGTTCTACGTCCTTGGGCTCAAACAGGTTTCCTCCAAGGATGGAGGAATGTCTGAGCTTGCTGACATCCATAACGGGGACCTTCGGGTGGAACCTCTCGGTCACCGTATCACGACGCTTGAGAATCGAGTTAACCCACAGGTTAGTGACCTGGTGAGCTAAAAACTTAATAGAGCGCATGCCCGAGAGGAGGAAGGTCTCCAGGGCCTTCCTATTGCTCTCCTTGGACAAGTCCTCAGAGTGCAATAGGATGCCCAGAGACCCTAGCCAGACATCCAGCCACGAAGTGGCCTGCATGGCACACTTCGTGACCTCCTGGCTCAGGACCTCCGACGCCGTGAATGTTACCTGGTGAGCTCTTCCACGGAGTGGTGCAGGGGAAGAGCTAAACAAGGCTCCTCCATGATCTCGAAGTACCTCCTCTGCTGCACGCGAGGAGGTGGGAGGAGCTTGTTCCCGGCAGAAGAACGGCTGGAGGAGGCTAGCTCGGAAAGTTGGCCCTCGACCTTGTCCCTGGCGCTCTTCACCCCCTGGGACCAGGGCAGGGCTGCACTGGTCTTGGGGGCTTCTGAATGCCATAAACCTGGTCCAGGACCGTATCCTTGCCTTCGCGAGGGGCGGTCTCGGGGACCTTGAAACTATTGAGTTGCCTCATTAGTCCAAGGACCTGCCAGAAGGCGTGCTCTGACTCACGCTGCTCTCCTTCTTGTGGACTGGCAGCCAAGTCTCCTATCACCATTGGCTCTTCATGGGGGGACATGCGGACGTTCTCCCGGGGAAGGGTTGGCTCTGGACGAAACCTCAACGATGATTTGGGTAACGTCTTGGAGTCCTTGGGCTCCCTCCTGGGAGGGATACAGGACTCCAGCAAAGAGGTCTGGAAGGTCCCTCCTACGCGAGACGTTTCTCTTCCTTGAGGTGGGGTTCCTCCCATTGGTGCCGTGGGAGTGTGTCTCACCTCACTGGATTCTCCCGAGGACGGGAAAGCTTCGTCCACAGGAGAAGGAGAAAACATCTGTAAGGGGGAAGGGGCCTTCCCGACGGAATTCTTGGGAGCCAGCTTAACCCTGGGAGAAGTCACCGCGAAATCCACTCCTCTCTTTCTCTTCAGCGGTGGCGAGGGAGCCTTTAGTTTCAGTCCCAGATCAGCGAGGGCTGGCTTCATGGCCTGCACCACCGCTTTCATCAGGGAACCGAACCAAGGCTGGCGGCTGACTGACGCAGTGTCAGCAATCCCCGCTGGAGGGAAGGGGATTGGTTGATCCTTCGGAGTGGATACTACAGGGCCTGCCTGGAAAGAAGAAAGGGAAGAAGAATGTTGTCCGGACCTCTCCGATGACTCTTCCTGCTCCTGGGTGCGTGCTCGGCACTTCCGCGATGGTGATCGCGAGGACGATCTGGAAGTACGCGGCCCTGGTACCTCGCAAGGCTGGGCGCGCTGCGAAACCCAGCGAGAATCGCGTTGGGGGTCGCGCTGGCGCTCGCGCGATGGTAGGATCGCTTTTTCGTGCTGGCGTTCGCGCGATGGTAGGATCGCTTTTTCGTGCTGGCGTTCGCGCGATGGCAGAATTGCCGGGTCGAGCTGGTGCTCGCCCGATGGCAGAATCGCTGGGTCGTGCGTGGGTGCTGGGTCACGCGCGGTCAACCGTTGGTGCGCAGGCGCGCGGGCGTGCGGAAATGCGGGCGCGTGTGGGCGCGCGTGGGCGCGCTGGCGACTTGGCGCGTGGGCAAGAGGGCGCGTAGGCGAGAGGGCATGCTGGCGAGTGAGCGCATAGGCGCGCAGGTGAGGGTGTGCGTGAATGCACAGGTGAGCGCGAGTGCCTGGGTGATCGCTGGCGATCAGGAGAATGATGGTGCGTAGGTGAACGATGGAGCCTAGGTGAGATCAAGCGCGATGGCGCGTTGGTGATCGATGACGCGTGGAACGCGCGGGCAACCGACCGCACACAGGTGAGTTGACACGTGGGCGAGTCGGAGCCCTGAGCCGATCATACACGTGAGCGCACTGGTGAGCGTTCGCGCGCAGGCGAAGGATCGCGCGGGCGCGTAGGAGATCACTGACGCATAGGATGGCGCGCCATGGCTGATGGTCTCGAAGGTGAAGTCTCGTGGGCGGGCTCAGGAGCTGGCTCGAGGACGCGCAGGCGCGCATGCACTTTACTGCGCGCTGGAGACTGGAGTGCAGGCGGTGGTCGACGCGTAGGGGAACACTGGCGAGGCAAAAGAACAATGTCCTTGCCTGCGCCAAGATCCGAAGAACGTGGGCGTGCGGGCGAACGTTGGAGCGCTGGGCGCGCATCAGGAACTGGGCGTGCAGTAGTGCGCTGACGTGCCGGAGGTTGACGGCGCTCAGGAGACTGTTGATGCGCAAGGCGCGCAGCAAGGGCTGAAGTGCGAGCAGGTGAGAGCTGGCAAGCAGGAGAGTGCTGGCGAACAAAGGCGCGTTGGCGATCAGGAGAGTGCTGGCGGTCAGGAGAGCGTTGGCGGTCAGGAGAGGGCTGGTGATCGAGAGAGCGCTGGCGGTCAGGAGAGGGCTGGTGATCGGGAGAGCGCTGGCGAGAAGAGTCTGATGACTCATCTACCGTAGAGCGCTTGCGCGCCTGGTGACCAGGTGAGCGCTGGCGAGCAGGAGAGCGCTGGCGATCAAAAGAGCGTTGGCGAGCAGGAGAGCGCTGGTGAGAAGAGTCTGACAACTCATCTGCCGTAGAGCGCTTGCGCGCAGGAGGGCGCTGACGAGCAGGAGAGCGCTGGCGAGCAGGAGAGCGCTGACGAGCAGGCGGGCGCTGACGAGCAGGCGGGCGCTGGCGATCAGGAGAGCGGTGGCGCTTGCGCGCTTCTGAAGGGCGCGCATGTGAAACCTGGCGCGGAAGGGCCTCACCCACATTGTGAGATAGGCCCTTCTGCCCCGAAGGGACCGGTGCTTGGGTAGGCAAGGAAGATCTGGCAGGCGCAGGAGATCGCAAACGATCTGCAGAGAGGTCCAGAGGAGTTACTGCTATGGTCTGCTCCCGACGAGAAGATTCCTTTACAGGAGACGAAGAGTATGACGACCCGAAGAGGAGGCGCCTCTTGACTCCCTTGTAAGGAGAAGGAAGGCCTCGGCGACGAAGAGGAGGGCGAGCCTTACGGAGAAGACGACCTCGAGGCAGGGTATGAGCATCGTCGGTCCTCCAAAGAGGAGTCTCTGTTAGTGCACTCCCCTGAGGGGGAGCAACACTCGCAAGAGAGACCGTTGGACCCAGCTTCCCCCTCGAAGGATGTTCGGAGGGGGAATCTGGGCCTTCAGCAACATCCGCAACAGTAGCAGCAGGGGTTTGACCCAACCCGTCAGACGCTTCTGCCACAACAACGTCGTCAATAGCCAGGGGGTCTACCTCTGGTATTACCGGCGACTGTTGGACAGCTGCTCCCAACTGGATCAGATCAAACAGGGCTTCCTTGGAGGGTGAGCCCTTAAGCCCCAAGGAAGCCCAAAGCTGGAAAAGATCATCGTTAGACACAGTTTGGTCGTAATCTACAAAATCAATAATATCCTTCCCCGGAGGAGGAGGGGGAGCTGCCTCGCTATGGGAGGCAACGCCCTCTCCCGCACCCCGAGTTTGGGAAACAAAAGAAGGGCCTACGCTACCACTCGGCGGCCTCTCACGAGAGACTGAACGAGTGGGAGCTTCGGAGGAGGTTTGGGCAACGGAAGAAGAGTCCTTGGAGCCTTCCTTCCCCCGGGCAGTCCCTGGGGGAGAACGGTCTCGCTTAGAACTCTTCTTACGCTGCCGGGCAAACCTCTCCCACTGGGAAGTAGGCCACTCCTGACATTCCATACACAGATTATCACTATCACACTGTTGGCCTCGACACAGCGGGCAAAGGGTGTGAGGGTTTGTCTCGACCGCTGACATGAATGTTCCACAGAGGCGATCAGGAAGTCCAGGGCATTTCCGCATGGTGGAAGCAAAGGTAGAGGCCAACTTCAAACAAACACACACTGCAAGAAAAAGAAAAACAGATTAAGGCTGTCAAACACGCGAGGACGGGACAGAAACGTCTGTACATCGTCCGAGCCAAAAGTGAAGTGGGGCAGCTCACCGGTGTGTGGAGGGGGGAGGGGTAGCTAGCTACCCCTCCCCTACCCCCGTGCTAACTAGCGCGGGGGTAGTTTAACCCTCGTTAAAATCTAATGGCTCGTCATTCAGCTACGCCGAAAGTAAACCCTATGTAAATAGCGTGGTTTGTATTTCGGTTACGGAACAATTTCCTTTTAGGATATCGCATAATATCAGGGGACGTATTCTTGACATACCACATAGCAATCTGCACCCCACATAGCGTTTACGCTTCGAGGGGGAAAAGTGGCAAGATAAAAGAGGAGCCGTTACAAAATTCTCCTCCTCCGTTAGTGTTTGAGTACTCAGATGACATCATATTCGTCCGCCATCTTGGATGACGTCATATCCGCCCGCCATCTCATTCCATGTAGTGTTAAGTCGGTACTCTGAGATACAGTAAGATTGGGAGGGAGTCGGTCAAGACCTCTCCTAGAAAGGAGGGCGGGTCCATTAGGACGACATGGCTATCTCACCCAAAAATAGATTTTTCGCTTCGCTCAAAAACCGTTTTTTGGGCTCAGGCCATGTCGTCCTGATGGAAGTGTACCAGAGCATTAATGTATCGTGGATTTCCCAGTTGTGCCTATCGACTTCAAAACAATCATCCCTGGTCTTTTAAGACCTAAGACTTATGACATTACCGCTATATGTCATTTCTGCTAATCATGTACTATGTTAGTGCTTCCTGCTCCCTACAAGGAAAAGTCAACTAGACTCCAGAAAAGTCTCGAAGTTGCATATTATATGTAACCTACCCAGCATTCAAAGGAGACATGCAGGCCTCAGTGTATGTTGTTAGCCAAGGTTTGTATCAAGTATTGGAACAATTTACATCCAGCCGGGAAGGTTTGAATAAGTGTTGGAACAAGAATATTATTTTTCTGTTCAATATATCATGCAGAATAAAGGGTAGAAGAAATGCTCACAATTAGGCTTTATTATAATGTTTAAGGCGAAATAAGACGCATAAAACCATTAGCTATTTATTGACGAGCAATAATTAAAGATTAACATACTGTACATGTGTCATAATGTAAAACTTATAGTAATAGCATAGATAAGATGACATACACAGAAATGCTTATGTTATCTGAAAAGGAAAACTTGCCATCACATATGTAAATTTTCGTTGGAAATTGTAATGTCTTTCTGAGAATTCATCTATTTACACTTGTGTACGAAACACATGGCATTAGTGTTCAGTCTATGTTATATCACCTTAGTAAATCAGAACAGTCAATCATGTCATCGTGATGACAATTCACTACTATGTTGCGCTCTAAGTGCCAACATATACACCCTTAGAATTGAAGTCCCAAAAAACTCACTGTTCCTCGCAGCACTAAGCGGCAGGTTTCAGCACACAACCCGCCGCTACCACGAAGCGCTTGACTTCCTGCACTTGCTTTGCGTAGTGTTTGAAGAACACCCTGGATGATTTCATCCAGTAAACGAATGAAGACTCTCGAAGTCCATCAGCTGGAAGAAGTTCAAGGAAGAGGCAACCTTCCTAGGATCATGACCTGTGGGTATACTGTCAGGATCCTCTCTGCAAATGAAGTAGGTTATCTTTGCCTTTAGTTGTTTTAGTGACAAGTTTGAACCCAATGTTTTTCCTTTGAAGAGTAGTCCTCCCCCGAAGTCTGAAGTTCTATGAAGATAGACCTTTAGACTCTCCACTGGACACAGAGAGACATCTCCCTTCAGAGGGCAGATTCTCCAGGTATCCCATCTCTTAGTGGGTAGCTCGTTCTTGGCGAGAAACGTTGGGTCAGGAAAGAGGGTGAGCTTGCCCGTTTCGGCAAACTGGATTTGGCTTTATTCCATAGACAATGCCACAATTTCGCTAACTCTAGCCCCTAAGGCTAGAGCAAACAGGAAAATAACTTTCTGAGTCAAATCTTTCAGAGGGCAAGTCTCCATGTCTGAACCTGAGGCAAAATGTAGCACCTTATCAAGAGACCATGAGATGGGCCTTAGAGGTGCTGCGGGCCTAAGTCTGGCACAGGCCTTAGGTATCTTATTAAAAATCTCATTGGATAAGTCTATCTGGAAGGCGTACAGTAAGGGTCTTGTCAAGGCAGATTTACACGTAGAGATCGTGTTGGCTGCCAAACCTTGTCCATGAAGGTGAATAAAGAAAGACAAGCTGAAATCCGTTGAGATTTCCTTAGGATTCTTTGCCTAGACAAAGGCCACCCATTTCTTCCAAGATGACTCGTATTGCCTTCTAGTAGATTCTGACTTATATTCCTCCAAGAAGTCTAGACTTTCTTTTAAGATTCCAAACCTTTTCTTCATGTGTCTGATGTGTCCGTATGGATGACAACTGGGGGCGGAGGTAGTTGTAGAGGTATTGACCTCTTGAACTTCTTGGCCTCCGACCATGGCTTGAGAAGTGATTGTAGCCGAGTCGGTAGTGGTCATCTTAGATCTCTTCGAGGGTTTGATGCATATCTTCTAAAGACTCGTAATGCATCTTTTAGCTGTGCTTTCAGCGCTGGGTCCGTCACTGAGGCAAACTGGAGGGAGCCCAGCACTCACTCCTGTTGTCGTCTTGAAATCCAC
The DNA here is from genome assembly GCF_036898095.1 of Palaemon carinicauda. Lineage (NCBI taxonomy): Eukaryota > Metazoa > Arthropoda > Malacostraca > Decapoda > Palaemonidae > Palaemon > Palaemon carinicauda. Next base: position 31,485,986 of record NC_090762.1, read on the forward strand.
TTGGATTTGAGGAGTCTCTTGACAGATCCCGCTATCTCTCTCCTCTTCCTTAACGGGATAGAGAGGCGATGTGACTGTAAGTCCCAATGTATGCCTAGCAATTGGAACTTCTGAGCTGGAGATAGTCGAGACTTTTTGGTGTTGATCTTAAATCCTAGATGTTCCAGGAATTGGATCACCTTCCTGGAGGCTTGCAAGCATTCCGCTTCTGATGCCGCCCACACCAGCCAATCGTCCAGATAAGCCATCACCTGGATGCCTTGTAGGCGTAGTTGTTGAACGATTGCTTCTGCAAGCTTCGTGAAGATCCTTGGGGCTATGTTTAGCCCAAAGGGCATGGCTTTGAAAACGTTCTTTCTTTTTCGAAGCCTGAATCCTAGGTAGGAGGAGATCTGGCGATTCATTGGAATATGCCAATAGGCATCTGCCATGTCTATGGAGACTGTGTATGCCCTCTTGGGCAACAGGGCCCTTATGTGCTGAAGGGTTAGCATCTTGAACTTATTGTTCTCGATGAACTTGTTGAGAGGGGACAAATCCAGAATGACTTTGAGTTCATCCGAGTCCTTCTAGGGAACGCAAAACAGTCTCCCTTGGAACTTGATGGACTTTGCTCTCTTGATCACCCGTTTGCTCAAGAGCTCTCGGACGTATTCTTCCAGAACGGGGGTGGCGTGTTGGCAGAACTGAGGAAATGCTGGCGGAGCTGTCCTCCAGCTCCAGCCTAGTCCGTTCTTGATGATGCTGTGGGCCCAGGGATCGAAGGTCCAACGATCCTAGAAGAGTCGGAGTCTTCCTCCTACCGGAAGTAACTCATTGCTTTTGATTCCTTGAGGGCTTGCCCCCTCGACCGCTTGCTCCCCTACCCCCTCTCCCTCTAGAGGGACGTCTAGAGTCTCTACCTGAGCCTCTGCTTCTGGGGCGAAATGTAGTGGTCTGCCTCTCATAGGCGGGAGTAAAGGCTGGTGACTGGGTCACCACCTGCTGGGGTACCAACTGGTAGGTAGGTTGTGGCTGTGCCACCAGCTGAGGTGCTGTGGTCATGGGAGGTTGTTGCTTGGCCGGGTGAGCCAATACTCTTGGTCGCTTTGTCTTCCTCTTCGGTTGGGGACCCTCATCCGGAGAAGAATTCCTCTTTGCTGACATGCCCCACTTTTGGAGAAGGTTCCTATTCTCCGTGGCGGCCTTGTCAACGATTTTTTTGACCAAGTCCTGAGGGAAGAGATCTTTCCCCCAGATGTTGGAAGCAATCAACCTCCTGGGCTCGTGTTTGACCGTAGCTGAGGCAAACACGAACTCTCGACACGCCCTTCTTGCCCTGACGAAGCTATAGAAATCTTTCGTCAAAGTAGCCAGATGAGTTTTGGCCAAGACCATGAACATGTCCGGGGTTCTCTGCTCGGTGGCCATCGTCTCCATGGACACCTGGAGGGAGAGAGAGGCAGCAAGCCTCTCTTCTGTATCCTGTTCTCTACAGAGGAGAAACTCGGATAGCTTGGGGAGGGTCTCGAACTAGCGCCCAGCGATATCAGCCTCCAACTTCCCGACTGAGAAGGTTAGCTGAATGTCCTTCCAGTCTTTGTCATCTGGTGGTAGGGATAGGGAGAGGGGCCTACATTCTTCCAGTGTAGGGCAAGGTTTCCCCACCTCCACTGCTTGGAGAGCAGCTTTGAAGGATTTCTCCGCAAAGGGGAAGACCATAGTTGTGGGCACAAGAAAAGATGGGTGCTTCTTGCTCAGGGCCGGCACCTTGGAATTGGTGTAGCCCCTATCCTTCAGGTTTCTGGTAAACAAAACCTGAGCCTTTGAATGGTCAAATACTATGACCTCCTTCGGTTGAAACTTCATGCCCAAGGAGGGTTTACAACTGAAAATATTATAATCTTCACTCAGCGAAGTGGTTTTATCAAGTTTCTTCACCTCTCTCTCTCTCAAGTACGTGCGAATATGTTCAGGAATTCCTCGTAGATACTGTTCTTGTATTATCAGTTCTTCTAAATCAGCCATCTCCCTCACGTTAGCCGCCTCTGTCCATCTCTTGACACATCGTTGTACCTTATTAGCGTAACCCAGGAGAGCCATTTTCTCGTTCCTCAAACTTCGGAATCTTTCATTATAATACTCAGGGTTCATCTGATACACTTGCAGCATGCTCCTTTTCACTTCTTGATACTCTTTCCTCTGGTCTTGAGATAAGGAAAGGTATGCACTGCGGCCTTTTCCAATCAATACACTTTGCAGTAACACAGACCATTATCTCCGGGCCATTTCATCGTCGATACGACCGTTTCACAATAATCAAAGAACTCATCTGGAGGCTCTTTTGTGAACCTTGGAATTAACCTCTGAGCATCCAACACATTAAACACGGGTTCGTGCCTAGCAGGAGTCGTCTCTGTCTGCGCTGTCAACTGTGCATGGGCGTTCAAGAGCTCCAACTCCTTTGCATGCCTCGCTTCTTCCATCTCATTTTTTTTCCTGTCTTCTCTCTTTTTCTTCTCGTATTACGATATCCCTTGCTCCCATCTTTCTCGCATGTCTTGCAACCTCTCGGGCTTCTTCTCGTTCAGCCTCTTCCCGCGTTGCTTCTATTTTTTTCACACGTTTTTCTTCTCTCTCTTCTTCTCATCTTGCTTCCATTTTTTCCCGTCTTCTCTCTCTCCCTCTCTTCTCGTTCTGTCATCGTCTTCAACTTAAGCAAATTCTCCTCTGCTGCAATTCGTCGAATCTCAGCCTCAACATCCCTATCTGCTTTCATGCCTTCAGTTTGTGGGTCAACTGGTCCTTGCATCGCTAAAAATTATATTTTTGGCTATTCGTATTCCTTTTTACTGGTAAAGAAAACATAAAGTCTATTGTATGACTATTCACAGATGCAATATTATCCTGTTTAGAAATTAGGCACATCCATATAACATAATAACTTAATGATGAAAAAAATTGAGAATGCAATATCTTAACTGCATTACTTTTGCGCTTGACTCCTACTTTTAAATAACTACATATAACAAGTTTAGTGCATAAAACCAGTATTTTTCATATTCAATAACTTATTACATTACTGTTTTGAGCCTCCTTTATGCAAGTGTTATACACAGAATGGGTTAAATTATTTGATAATAATAATGGCCATACAATCTTATAGCAAGATTAAACTTTATGAAATCCTATTGAATTTGTCATAACTATTGTGGAGGGATATGTGCGATAAACATAATCCGTACAATATAAAACCAGTTCTTAAAGGTTAAAAGGGTTAAAGGTGTCTGGTTTCAGTTCCAGTTCCATCAGAATAGATGCTCACCAGAACGTCAGCCGGGCAAGCCCAACCCCCCACTGTGGTGCCCTACCACAGCAGTAGCCTCCCCAGTAAACAGCTTAAACTCACGGCCATGGGCGGGGATCGATCTCTTGCCACGCGAATGCGAGGCAAACACGTTACCACTGTACTAGCCAGGAGGCTAAGTATACCAAATTAGTTGCTAGAAAATAACATACTGTATAACATTCTAAAGCTGCACTGTAGAATCAAATCTGTTGACTTCTATGAAACCTACCATGGAAATTAAAGAAAGTATCTCTATAATCATTAATGACTACTCTTAATTAAATATTATACTTGTACTGAAACAAGTATATATGTCTTAAATTTACCTTCCAAATACTGTACTATAATTCTACTGATAATTCCAGTAAATTTCCATGATCCTCAATTCTAATGTAAGCTCAAGACAATGGCCAAAGCAGGACTACAAAAGTAAGTGGCTAATTGTAAAATCTAATAGAAATATTAAATTGAAAATTAGTATTTCTTAACAAAGTCCATGAGGAAAGTATGAAACAAATATAGTACATAAAAGAATAGATTTGGGTGAATTAGAATTGAGCTCCTTCTAAGACGTACACTATATAAAAAAATGCATCTAATTATGTTTATCAATACAGTACTGTATAATCTTAGTGTCCTTCCACTGATTAAAAGAACATTCTAAACCTCATCATTATATGCTTTCAAATAGCTTTTATAATGTACAGTAGGTCCTCAGGTTAAAGGTGTCTTGTCTTGAAGATATTTCATGGATATGTTGCATCTCTGATAGGGTAAAGAGTTGTATTACTATATTTTTTTCATTTTTTTTATGGTTCTACATTTTTTTTATGGTTCTACGGTACAGCAAAGTATATCTATGTCTACATTGTTTTTGTTTAATCCTAGTTATGCTTCAATATCATAAAGTGTGTTTTTCTCTAAATTATTAGCATAGGGGTGACTGTGTTTAGGTGTATTCTCTGACTTACATCAAAGCTAGATGCTACAGAACTCCAAACCAATCAATCAAACATCAAAACTATTTATACCATGAGTAAAAACTGATCTCTGTCGTAACCCAAGGAACACTTGTAATTTTACCACCCTTTTAAAATAATTATCATTATTATTACTGTTATAAACCAAAATACAGCTCTAGCTACATGAAAAAAATAAAGATTAAACTATAAAGGAGGAATAATGAAATATAAAACTAGCTACTGTAAGATAAATATTAATGTTACATTGAAAAAATAGCAGATAAACTTTGAAATGAGACTTATGTCAACCTGCTCCACAAAAAAAGTTTGCACCCATTTTGAACTTTTGAAGTCGCACCCAATTCAAAATTGATTAGAAAGACTATTCCACAAAATTTTCACATCTGGAATAAAACTTTTAGAATCATCTATAGTACTGAGCCTTATGAAAGAAAAGGCAAGACCATTAGAATTAACTGCATACTTGATACTGTGTGGTGGATGGCACACTATAGCCGGGGATAATGTAAATTCAAAGGATGATTAGTTTTACAAAAAAAACCTTACACAGCATGCCCAAAGAGCTATTCAAACAATAGCCCAAGAGATTGATATTCAGATCAGTGATTAAAAATCTAATAGATCTCAAGTTTTTGTTCAACAATTTATGATGAGATTGCAGTGCTGAATACCAGAGAGACCAAAATACCATCATAAATAATTAATATTAGTACTGTATATAATAGATACCGGTCTATGTATGTATGTATGTATGTATATATATATATATATATATATATATATATATATATATATATATATATATATATATATATATATATATATATATATATATATATATATATATATATATATATATATATATATATATATATATATACTTTGAAATTTCTGTACATATGCTTAATACAGCTTTAACTTGTTAAAAGGTTAATCATCCCTCTATAATTACCAGAAAAAGATAACTTTGTGGATGCAACTAAAGCTACATTGTACATTATGCATAAAGAACACTATACAATTTCTATTAAATAATAAAATATACAAATATTTTTATAAATCTGATTTACTTTACACATTGTGTAAATAGAATCTTGAATGCCTATGTAAAAATTTTCTTATAGATAGTTTTATCATGCTCAGTCTTTTCCATTTCTAGGGTTGCTAATTCATTTAGAAGCTTTTTACATCCAGGAGCTATCGTCGAATCAAGCTGGGAAGCTTTCTCCAGGTCAGTTCGAGCTTCATCGGGGCTAAACACTTTCACATATGCTCGTCCCCGTCAATACAAAGCTTTTATGTTATCTGTTGAAAAATGAAAAATATTCCTTCAGATATTACACATACACATTTTCAAATATGTGATACTTCACTGTATACAGTATACTGTTAGGTCAAAGCCATAAGTAGAACATGAATCATTACTATCAGCAGATAACTTTGCGACTAAAGTATTTATTTTCTAATTCTATTTCTTCATATCATTTGGACCATATTGTTCAACAATAGGGCCAGAGAGGTCATTCAGCAAAGAAAAAGAAAAGAAGCAGAAATTGAGTCAAAGCTGTACAGACATACTTTGCTTGAATTACATCTGAAATTCACAGCATGTTTTATTTTTTTTTCAATAGTACATTTAAGTTTCATTAACTCTTCTCATTTTTATTTAGGTATCCTTATTCAATTTTCCTTTTTTCACCACTGCCTTTCTTTTTGTAGTACACGTGGGACTTCATTATTGATCAAAGATAACGGACCATGCAAATAGGCTACACGTCTCCAAACTTCGCTCTCTTTCCTTACCCTCAGCTTAGCCCTTTAAAGACTTTTGTGCTGTGCAAAAAATTGTCAGAGGCAAATTTCACTTAATTTTAACCTACTGCTCATGCGCATCATCCTATTTTTCTTTAATCCCTCTGTAAAGTGACTTTTCATAGTACAAAATGACAAATTTGGAAGTAATTTGTATTTTTCCTAACGATACAAACCTGTAGCTATTTATAAGGGACATTACTTTTGGTGAAGCTGAAAGAAAAACCATTAAACTTTTAGCAAGGGTTAACCATCCACCTGCTAGTGAGCGGAGAATGGGGGGTAGTTGCTACCCCAATCACTCACACATCTGGGCTTTGAACCCACTTTGCTTGGAGGTAGGACTTTAAAGGGGACAGATATTGGCGGGTTAACTTGTATAAATAGCTACAAGTTTGTATTGTTAAGAAAAATACAAATTACTTCCAAATATGTCATTTGTTCCGTAACTAAATACAAACCAACGGTTATTTAAAGGGGATGACTTAACCTTGTGATAGTAGCATTGTGACTGGTCAAGGTAAGAGTTCTTCGAGTTATCGGACTCTTCCAAAGGTACCATGGATGTTACCCAATCCCAAATTGCTAGGGGGTAAGAGGACCTAACGAGTATATCTATCTATACCAGGTTACACAAGGGAAATGGTTCTACCTGCAGACAGCGGAGGTCAGCTTCGTAGAGTACTATAGGTGTTGTTATTCCACACGGTGGAAGATGTAAAAAACAAAGAGCCAGTCATTCTGTCATTCATCCCAGATTTAATCATGGTTAAACTCTACCTTCCCTCATCTGCTATTCGTCCATCAAGGAGCCTAAGGTATTTAAACCATTTATTGTGTAGCTACCACAAGATCCATGAAGAACATCTCCTTTTTCCTCTGGGTCACTTCTTGCAGGAAGTGGGTGGTGGTCATCTGACGCTTCCACATGCCAGGTGATAAGGCCTGCATCACAGAGTAGTCTTAAAAAAGACTAGGGTGTATTTCTGTCGCTAATGTTGAGCTCTCAGTCTCTTCTATGAGGAGAAAGATAAGGATTCGATACTTGGCCCAAGATCTTGCAAATCCGAGTTGAGAACGTGTTCTTGGTGATCCCTCTCTTGACTTTCTCCCAGCTGACGAAGGGTGCTGACACTCGGGGGCGAGCTCTTGTAGTTTCCTTGAGGGAGGCTCTTCAGTTTCTCTATGGCATAGTAACTGTTGATCTGGATCATTGGTCATGCTGCGAAAGACTCCCAGATAGAAGGGTTCAGATTCTGGGGTCTGAGCGGTCAGAAACGAGGTCGAGTATTACCTGGTATATTGCTGTGAATGAAACGTTAAGGGCATCTCATGGGGTTTGCCGATCTCTTGGCCGGAGCCAATACAAGCGGGAGACCTGCCATCGAGGTCAGGTGAACATCTGCTGGTTGGAGTCCTGGATCGAGGTCTCCTTTCTGACTAAGGGTCTGGAGGTTCAAAACTCCGTATGAGGAGGGGCGATGCTGACTTGGAGGAAAGGTTAATTCCTTTTGGTCTGAAGGCGAGGCTCTAGAACTAGCGAAGGCCTTTCATTGCTGAGACCGAGAGAAGCTTTCATCCCAAAGGTAATTGAGGAACTCCCCTAATGCTGGCATAGTGGCATCAAGGGGAGGGATACCCCTTCCATGATACAAATTTACAGTCCACTATAAAAATATACACAAGTATCAAGGCATCCTCTTTGCAACCTGTTGCGGAAAAGACTCTCTGAGAGAGGAGGAGCTGGATATTCTCCACATGTGAAGTTGCAGAAAAGATATTACTTTGTGAAAGATGTTCACATGTGACTGTTTGAATCGCCGAGGGAGTCCTCTCTGGATCTCCGTCGGGAGTTACAGATGAGTCAACTTGGGATGACGAGTCTGCTGAGCAACACAAATCTTGCTGGCGAGACGAGTCTGATGGCCTGTTCCTGAAGATCAAGGGTGGGGGATGGATGAATCCTATTCCTTGAGATTTTCCCAGGATCTACGTCAGTAGGTGAGATGGATCTTTTAACAGTACAAGACTGCTGATGACAAGGCCTGCTCTGAAAAGCAATGGTGGGGAATGGGCGAACCCAATTCCCACCGGAGGGATTCCCTTGATGGAAGACCAACCCCGAAAAGGAAGATTACTCGTCTATGGGAAAGGCAATCACCGTTTGCTTCCGCTGTTGACAATCCTTCCAGCATGCAGGAAGATTGCTGCACAGTGGCTGGTGGAGACACAACTCCCTTGGCAGAGGAGTGGTTGAATCCCTCTCTTCGGTGTTGTCCGAGAAAGAAACTGGAGCTCAAATCTGAGTTCTCCTCAAAGAAGGGGTACCCCTTGTCCGTAGGAAGGTTCCCATCATCTTATGGAGATTTAACAGACAGTATTATTCGGACTCTGACCAGAACCTGGAGACCGAGAGTAAGAGTCCTAGTGGTCGAACGTACTCAGGAAGTCCTGTGGACTAACGGCTTGTTTGACGGTATGCCTTCTCCTTGCCAAACAGTTTGAAAAACTAACCTGTTCCAATAGGAGGGGACAGAACTGGAGATTATCTATAGGAGTCGATGTTCGGAACGTGTAGGTAAGGAGAGAATTGCCCTCACACTTCACAGGTGGGAGAAAGAGACAAAATATATTTTCTTATAACTAAGTTACAAATTATCTGTCCTTGTTGGAAAGAGATGCATACTCCAAACACGTAGGAGGGGACCCGCCACAAGGCAACCTCCTCGAGGACGAGAAAAAGGGAGTTACCTCTTGGATAAGAATATCGATGATGTCCACGATGTCCCTTTCCCAGCCACGACCAAGAGTCATTTTCTTGGTGATGCAAGGGACAAGGAAGTTCACATCTCCCCTAAAGCAGCTACAACTGGAGAAGTAGCATTTCTACATCATTACATCATTAATCATGGTGGTGTTCCCAAGTAATGACCAGATCCCACGTGGCTTGTCTTCGCTGATTGAACGAGAAGTGGTGTTTCTAACATGGTATAGGCATTCAAGCTAAGGGTTAGTCGAATATGCTTCTGAAGAGAATCCCACTGAATTCAGTCCACTGGAACAGAGGGAAGGAAAAAAGGGGGGAATAACCCCAAGGGGGTTATGACTCCTGAAGCAAGTATGAAGGGCAGAGGAGAGGATCCATGGAATTGGCCCAAGAACTGTGAAAGAGATTCAACAAGTTCTTGGACTTGTGGAGAGAGGGGAAGCAAATAACCCCAAGGGATTTTATTCACAAGATTCATTCAAAGTCATCAGAGTGGAGGCAGAGGTGAGTGGTCGGAAGACCTCTATTGCGGCAACCGTTATGTGGAATTGTATTCTACCTGCCAGGTGGCGGCGTATAGGAGAAGGCGCACGCGCAACTAAGGAACCTTGTTCATTCAATGAAGATGTCGACTTGTAAGGTAACCATGTACCAAAAGGAAGAGACAGGGAGTAGAAGAAGCGGCCTAGTCCCTTAGACACGCAGCTCGTCAGCCCACTAGTAGTAGTAAAAGTGGTAATAGCAGTGATCTTGGTCCATTGAAAACCGTTTCAGGGTGCTGACGAGAACTGGCGAGCTGATGGATGCATCAAAAAACCGATAGCACTGTACTTGTGTGAAACAACTTTTCAGTCGCAAGAACGGTATTAAGCACTAAGGTTGACACTTGTGCTTTACCGCTCTCATCGAAGGTGAAAGCTGGATTAGGTTCCAAAAGGGGAGTGTGTACTAAACTCCCTCAACTGCGTGTCCTGGTAAGTACTACCGGAGTAGTGCCACTTGCAGAAAACGAAGGTTCCCTCGTCCACTGTTGAAGTTCCGTCATCTAGAAGAGAAGAATCGCTTAGTAAAGCAATCGAGGATGCCATAGCAGTAGAGCTCTTTGCGAAAGATGAAGAGAGCAGGAGGGTCTCCTAGTAAAGAGCAAAGCGCAAGCTTGAGGTGAGGATTACAGGTAGAAGAGATCTGTGATCATTATCAAGAAAGATCTCCAAAGAATGAAGTAGGAGAAACCCAGTCCAAAGGATAGGGCCTTTGAGATTCTCGTGACTATTGGTGATTCTACCCGCTAGTGGGATGTTGTCAGTGGTTGTTGGAACCCAGGAGCCTGGAAGATAGCTGGAGAGCGGTCGCGCGCTGAAGAGCGGTCGCGCGCTGATGGGCGATGGCGAGCTGACAGGCGACGAGATGATGGCGAACGCTAAGGAGCTGGCGAAAGACAGGTAGCTGGCAAACGCTGAGCAGCTGGCGAATGTCGAGCCGCTGGTGAATGAGGGGGCCGCTGGCGAACAACGAGCAGCTGACAAACTGCACACAGCTGGCGAATGACGTGCTGTCAGAGAATGATTAGAGACTGGAGAATGACAAGCAGCTGACGAACCACGAACAGATGGCGAGTGACGAGCTGTCGGAGAGTGACGAGTGACTGGCAAACGCCACAAGGCTGTCGAATAGCAAGTGAAAGGAGAGTCAAAATAAGCTGACGATTTTCGAGAAACACTTAGGCTGTGGAATAAAAAGTCAATGATGATCTCGCGATGGCGAGCGAACGAGGCAAGTCATGAGATTACTAGTGACGCTCTCTAGAAGAAGGACAATTTTGGCGAGGGGTGAGGCGATGGGTGAGTCACGGTGACAAGTGACGAACACATGACGCACTCTTGACCCCACAGAGGAGTAGGATGATCGCACGAAGGCGAGTGGCGGACAGCTGGCGAGTGACGAGCATGAGCCTGACAATAGCGAGATAAAACGCTAGTGATCTCGCGAGCGGTAAAGGCCATGAGGCGCTGAGTGACAATCGCCTGAAGAACAAGTGACAAACAGCTGACTAAGTGACAAGAACCCGAAGGAGCAGCACAATGCTCTTTGATAGGGTTGAAGAGACGTCTCCTTACTGCAGGGGGGAAGAATGTCTAGGGAGGCGAAGAGTAATGAACTCCGAAGTCTGACGAACGCCTGGAGAGGGACGTCAGCCTGGTTCCTCCGGAGAGGGAACATGTTCTGACTAAGTCAGAGGAGAAAAAAAACATTGGTTACTCAAAGGTCTCGGGAACTGAGTCTCTATGGAGGTTCTCACTTGCGAGCGAGAGAGGTGACCACATGCAAGAGAGACTCGCCTTGGACTCTGCTCCAACCCGGACGGAAGAGTCGGCTCAGCATGAGGTACAGCGTAGTCGTTGGCAACGATACTTCAACTGCTGCAATAAGACGTAGCTGTCAGGATTTCTCCTCGCTTGCAGAAGCTGATGAAGGGAAGTTCTCCCTCAGAATGGAGAGCAGCCCAACAACTGGGGAGGTTAACTCTCCCTCAGAAAGGAAAGTTGTCCAACTCCTAGAGGCGGACCTTTGGGCAGCGCTCTCTGCTCCCATCAACAACCATTGTTCATGTTGAAGGTCTGCATCGAGTACTACCTGTGAAACATAGCCGAAGCTAGTTTCTGGGTTTACCCCATAGGATCACCAGATTGGAATCCCGAAGAAACTCAGTATGCCACTGCTCTTGTTCCTATGGCCTCTTGGAAGGGACCTCATCTTAGTGGGGATAAGGTTGAAGTCAGCATGCTGATCAGGAGCTGCCACAGGTACACGAGAACAGAACTGTGATGGTACAGAGACAGCAGATTCCAGGAACGAACAGCTCTGCTCTTCTATGTCAGATGTCTTAGCTGAACAAAGCAGTACGGCATCCCTACCCGAGGAATATAAAAAATTATGCGCTCTTCAAATTATATGTGATTTATAATTACACAGAGCTCATTTACAATTTTAGATGTGATTCCTGATTGCAAATTCCCTTTTTAAGAAGCATATCTAGTCTACCTCTTTTTCAATTGTACAGAAAATTTCTGTATTGAAGAAATACTTCTTAAAGTTTTTTCTTTTTTTCTACTATACAGTATTTTGAATATTGACCCCCTGTCTGGTCTTCAACAATTAACTGTTATCTTAAAATCTGACAAAAATTTAGTCCATCTAATTCTATGTCAGTGATCTTCATACCAATACCTGAACATTTTTACAATTAGGTCTTAGTTGCATGCTATATAAGATTTGTTATAAGACTGACTATATTTAGATTTTTCCAAACTAAACCATCCACTACAAAGTACTAATGGAATTAATTCTAAGTCTTACCTCTTCTTTCATAAGACCGTATTCTGGATACTTTAATCTGGCTGTAACCAAATTGATCTTCAAAGTTAATTGACACTTCGTAGCCTCCTTTTTTAAGTTAGATCTAGTTTAGTGGTCTCACTTTCCATGGAGTCTACGAAAAGGAGGAAAGATTTTCCAAGACCTAAAGTAATTTTCCTGTATAGTTTGCAAGTTACGCTTGCATTTTATTTTAAAATTAAATTTATCCTATATAAGTAAATTTACTCCTAGTATTTTCAACATGCATATGCAAGTAACAGTTGAGAATAACCTAGATGCTATGTCATCACAAAAAAATTACTAAGAAATACACATCAAACAAATACCACAAAGTCCAGTGAGATTAATCAAGTGATAACTGTAGGATATAACAATAGCACTACCTCACTTGGATTTGTCATGCACACACCAGTTCAATGAGGTGAAGAGGCTTGGTTGTCCTACCTCACCCTAATCACAGTACTGTGTTTTATTCAAAGTATCTGGGACTACAGTACTCTAATATATCAACAAAAAGGATCCTACTTAATATTAGTTTGGGAAAGTATAAATAAAAGAATGGAAACTGAAATGGGTGCAAATAAAAAATACAAAGCAGGTGTAAATGGGGACTGAATGTCCGATGGGAAAGAAAAAAAAACAAAAAAATTTAGCAATGCTTACAGTATGATATATGAGGCACAAGTAAGGTACCACCACCTTACGGGAGTCCCAGTTCCCAGTGTATAATCTTGTGTAAAAAGGAATACAGTAGTTAAAAAATTCCTGGCATCTTTACTAATCAAATATGAAAGATTATTGAGCAATTATAATTTTACACTAACCTGGATCTTGTTCTAATACTGATGTACAGTGTTCTATTGCAGAGTAATATTCTCCCTGTAAAATTTGGCACCGAGAAAAGTTGAGTAGCAGAGGGATTTTCATTTCATTCAATTTCAACCATTCTTCATCCTTTGGTTTTTCCCTGAAAAATAAAAGCAAATTAATATATTTGTCTACACTATAAAATTACCAAATACAGTTATTATAAGGTAAACATTTTATGCTGAACATGGAAAGCTTTAGCAATCACTTTAAAAAAAAAGAAGGGTTATTTAAAAGTTAACTGTGCAACAACAAAATAGTCTTTCAAGAGCATTTAGTAAAGTAAAGTTTTCATACGACCCCAATGAATCAAAACCCTATTCAAATGACACCGAATTCTATGATAACTTAATACTTACTTAAAAAAGAAAAGACACTTTAGTCAGCACTCTTCACATTATTTGCTTATGTCATGATACAGTAAAGATATGCTTTGATATTATTTACTGTACATACAGTAATAAAAAGGTAACAATAATTGACTTCTTGCCTATCAGAAGTATGTGTTATGGTCCTGAAATTTTTCTCAATTGCAATCCTGTGGACTATTTTCAAACAGGACACCAAGGATTAAAACTATGAAATATGAAGTGAAAAGCTTTACTATTATTGCCACAACTGTCATGAACTTAGGTTGGAGGGCAGATGGCAACTGTGGAAGCCAATACTGATTCCACAAGATAAAATTCTGCAAAGGTAATGTTTTTTCCAGTTCACCATCATTATCCTTTAAACACAATGGCAAAAACAACAATAATTTCACAAGAAAAAATTCATGTTTTTGTGTACTGTAGTATTAAGCCTTATGATATACTTATAATTAAGTGCATACCTAGTACAGTATTACAAAAAACAATTGTACTAGATCAAACAAGAGGAACCTTTCCCTAAAGGGGACATCAGCTAGAACCAAATACTAAATACATGATTAATGTATTGGTATAGGATTAGCAATCCTCTGCTCATACAGAAGATGGGGAGATACACTTTTTTTCAAATAAAGAATGGTGCTTTGAAGTGTAACTTACCAGTATGTAATGCTTTGACCACTTGTGTGAGATCTGGGCTGGTTACACAATAGCTTGAACACCCACCAAAGGTCCAAGCAAATAAGTGCCAAGGAAAATAAGGATATACTCTTGCTAGTAAAAGGCTGTGGAGGTTGTTTGTTTGACACCCACCTTCAATACCTAGCCTACTGACAGGTTCTTCTTAAAAGTGAGTGTGGGGCCAATACCCCCAACTTCATGAACTCTGGTCCTGGTTGGCACCTCAACTCTCTTATCAGGAGAGGTTTAAGCTCTCCAGATCATCTCACAAAGCGAGAAATAGATCATGTTACTTGACACCGCTTTCTTTGGTCTGCCAGTGGAAAAAAAAAATCTCTGATACTCAGACCTAAGGTGTTCGGTCCTCTTCAGATAGCACAGTAGAGCATTCACGGGACACGAGAACATCTCCTCTCAATCATCATCCAAAGCCTCCAAGAGGGCAAGGATGGAGAAGGATTTGAATCTGGGGTCTTGGCCATGAAGTCTGGCAGAAAACTGAAGATCTCCTTCCATCCATGCACATAGATGACTATATACTGTAAAAGAGACAGTGAAACTCACGTGCTCTCTTTGTCGATGCTAAAGGTAACATGAAGAGTTAAATCCCTACCTGACACCCTTCTCAAGGGTTTGAATGGGGAACGTGCAAGAGCCCTGAGGACTAAGAGTTACATTCTACTCTGGAGGCCTGAGATCCTGGGCTGGGCAAGACTGCATAAAGCTCCTCATGGGCTTATACAACTCCCATGAAGTGAAGAGATCTATTCTCTTCAGTTGAAAGGCCATAGTTGAAACTGAGCAGTACTGTAGCCTTTAATATGACTGAGAGGTGCTTCTCTCGGCAAAGGAAGACTAAAAATCCACTATCTATAATATAGTTGCTTCGACTGGAGAAAAATGCCTTCTACGACACCTATTGCAGAAGATGGCCTACTTAGCCTGATAGACAGCTGTAGAGGATCTCCGAAGATATCCAGATGTATTCTGTGAAGTGCCTTGTGAAAAGCCTTCCGCTAGATGGAGATGCTGGATAGTCTCCACCTGTGAAGAGCTAGTGACTCCTCCGACTGCGTGTACCGCTGTAGGTGCAGCTAACCAAGAGCAGGGAACCACAAGGGATATTCTCTATGGACCTCGAACAGAAGAGCAAGCAGATCGAGATACCACTCAATGTGAGGCCATCTGGGAGCCACCAGGGTCATTCAGAGTCCTGGCATAATCAACACTGCCCGGATCAGGCTAAATGGTGGAAAGGCATAGACGTCCACGTAATCCTATGGATGTTGTAAGGCATCCTCGAACACAGCCCATGAATCTGGAACAGGGAAACAGAACACGGGAAGCTTCTAGTTCAGCAGCCTGGCATACAGGTCAATCCCTAGAGAGCCCCACAAGGCAAGAAGCCTTTCTGCCACCCAAGGATGTACGGACCACTCTACTCCTACAACTTGTCCTTGGTCATTGATTGTGTCTGTTAATACATTCTTCCTGCCCAGAATGAACCTTGCTGACAACTCTATGGCATGAAATACCGCCCAGATTTGCAGCCGTTTCATTAACTCTCAGATGGAGCACGAGACACTGCTCCCCTGTTTTTTGATGTAAGCCATGATTGTAGTACTGTTGCTCATCACGATTACAAAGCGCCTCCTCAAATGTTTTTGGAATCCTTGTAACCCTATGAAGGGTGCCTGCACCTTGAGAATGTTGATGTACAGATGCCTAACCTCTTTAGTCCACACTCCAGAGGCAACCAAGTCGTCCTGGTGTGCTCCCCACCCCTCCTTTGATGTGTCCGAAACCAGAAGAATGTCTAGAGAAGAGAAGTCAAGTGGTACTCCTAAGATGAGGTTATTCTCATTGAGCCACCTAGCCATCTTTTCTCTAATAACCTGCTTCACCAGAACAAGAAGGAATGGGGGATCCTTGCTGGCTGAGCAGTGATCATTTAGACACTATTGAAAAGATCTCTGGTGGAGTTGTCTGTGCGTTAAAAGCTTCTCCAACAAGGACTGGTGACTGAGATGTTGCCTGTGCCAAGCTGGAACTTCTGTCTTGGACAGAAATGGTCACACAACTTCCCTGAGCCTGCTGATGTGATCGTTTGTGGTAAAGACTCGCTACTGACAAGTCTATCAATATGCCCATGCCCAGGTGCTTCAATCTCTGCTTGGGCATGAGATTCAACTTCTCCCAGTTTACCACAATTGCCAGATTGTGGCAAAATGATCTTAATCCTGAAGCAACTACCTCTTTGAGGAGGTCAAGATCAACCAATCATCAGTAAGCACAAGCAGCTACCAAGATGAGCACAAATGTGAACACCTGGGGAGCCGTACAAAATTCGAAACAGTCTTGAACTGGTGCATCATACCACAGAGGGAGAAGCGGAGGTACTTTCGAGATGTCTGATGAACAGACACTTGAAAGTATACATCTTTAAAGGTTTAAAGGTCACTCATGAATGGCAGAGGCAAGGGACAGTGACATTGGCCCCTCTCCACCAAGCTATGACTAGGAGGGCCTGACAATGGCTGTTGATGGCTCAGCAGGTAGACCTATAGGCATTCCCAAACATCCCTTCCTTAGCTCATAAGAATAGTGAGGTTGCAGACATGAGAAGAAACTATCGAGTTTGAGAGGGACTCGATCTCCCGCCTGGTGATTGCCAGGCAAGGACACTTCCAATAGGCCACCACGTCCTTCAGATCTACCAAAAGCATGAGGATAGCACAGACTGTACAGTTTCTATCCTGAACAATGTTTTGTTTAAAAACTTTTTTAAGGAGAGAGGTCGACGACAGATCTCCAGCCCCCATCACCTTCTCCACCAGGAGATTCATCTCGAACGACCTAGAGAGCATACTTCTCCAACATTCCTTCCACTTCTTCCTACAAGGCCAGCGCTTTTGTAGATGTTGGGTGCTCCATTGGGAACTCTATTGGAACAGTAGGTGGGGGGGAGGACCAGTTGTCCAGAAAGGGTAACAAGTAACCGTCTTGAAGGACACACTACCAAAGATTCGGCCCCCTTTTTCTGTGGCAAGACAAGCAACCCCCTACTCTCAGAAGTAGGGAAGGGGAACACACATCACAATGTCTCCCTTTCCCTCCCCACAACCTTCCTAACAGGAAAGGCTGAGGTAGTCCAAAAGGTTGTGCACGTACAGGACCTTTCTGTAAAGAGATTGCATGTGGTGCGAAATGGGGTCTCAGAGCGGGCGCAAGGATCTTTATTGATTCCACACCTGCAGGAATGGCTACCCTTCCTCTTGAAGACAACAGCTTGGTAGATCAGAGAGCTCAGTGAAGCTCCATAAATCCACACTACCTGCACACGACAGAAGAAATGTGGCACCCAGCACAGACAAGGTTTTTAATTCCAATGCCACCTCTGGGCTAATCCGTATTGAGAAGTGAGAAAACACTGTTTCTCCTCTTATAAACTCAGTTACCCCACACGTTCGCTATTTGGCTGGCAAGGAAGGTGACTGCTTTACCCCCAAGACAGAACAAGGCTCTTGTACTTATCCATAGCTTTCAAACTTGTCAACCTTGTGAACTTTGTGAAGTATGTATGTCACTACTCCTGACCCCTGGTTGAGACAGGAAACACTTTGGAGGCCAAGTCTAAGGCATCCATGGCCTCAAACTCAAGGGTTGAGAAGGACATACCTTTTGCCTTGAGTATCTCCACTGAGAGCCCTCCTTCATTATGCGAACTGTCAGATATACCTGCAGAGATACAGACACAGTGTTTTCTGGCGTATAAAACCTCAGCTGCCCAAAACAGTAGGGGTGGCGAGAATTTGTTTGACCTACTTGAATGGTAAAAATTCTTACATCCGGATGTGATCATTCATTCGATCCAAATCTATATCCACAAGGTCTGACTAGGGCAACTTCAATAAGGGATTCGATCCTTGAGGGGCACTGAAGTGCCAATCAATAACTGAAGTCCTCCCCGACGGTGAGCCACAGCCGCCTCCACTAGGCCATTGTACTCCACTCACGAATGAGCGCAAGGACCTTTACAAAGTTGCTCTACAACTCCTGGTAACCAGCCTCTGTAGCTTTGGAACATACAGTATTCCAGACGAACATGAGGCAGTTTTCTCCTGAAAATTCTTTCCTTCTTACAA
This sequence comes from Palaemon carinicauda, assembly GCF_036898095.1. Lineage (NCBI taxonomy): Eukaryota > Metazoa > Arthropoda > Malacostraca > Decapoda > Palaemonidae > Palaemon > Palaemon carinicauda. The sequence continues at coordinate 31,504,315 of NC_090762.1, forward strand.
ATATGATTGTTCTATCCAAAGGACAGAACCACGCATGTAATTAAGGGCTGAAGAAAGCCCGAGCACCCCAACAGTAATGGCAGAAGACGTCCTAGTAAAGGACCCATCACCGCTTGGCGAGGAACACTATGCCTCTTGCTCTGCAGGTTGAAGTGGAGGGACAACCATGGCCCAGTGTCTGCAAGGACTTTCACTCCAAATTCTTGCCTAACTAAAGCATGCATGTGCTCAACTACAGTCACTGAATGTTACCATCTTCTCTACCAGACTGAATACAGAGAGGAACAGACGTCTCACATCCTGGTAAGAAGAGATATGAAAGATGCCGTTGCTTCCTTATCATCCCTGGAACACGCTGTATACACGGCCGTACCTCTTTATTTCGGTCTCAGTAGCCTGGGACATGACTAGGGTAGCAAGGTCCCAGGTCCAGGTCTAAGGGAGCTACGACATGGGGCCAGGCACAGGGTCCTAGCCCCAGCCGTCAAGGGTCGGTACACCACACGGGTGCTGTCCACCCCTCTTGAAACACAAATAGTGTTTTGGGGAGCCCTATCCTCATGAATATAGCTGGCCTTCCTTGACTTCTTCGACCTCTTACTCTTCTTCTTCATCTGAGAAGTCGGAATCAGAATTGGAGGACAAAGAGGCAGATGCCAAGGAGGAGGAGGAAGAAAAACACACACACTTCTTCCACTTCCTGCCTCTCGCTCTTGTTTTGTCTGAGCGACTGTCAACAACAACACTCCCCTGATGGGAGAAACCAAATGAATTGCTCCAACAGGAGCCACATCACTGAAGCACACTCACAAGTTCCTAGAAGACAAGCTCATTGAATATGCAGATGATGATACTCTCTTAACATTCAGTTAAGGGCACATTATTTGCTACGAGATCAACAACAATTGCCAAACATCATGCACCAGTTGAAATTTTCTGGCAAACATGGAACTATCTAGTTTCTAGCTTTACTAGAAGGCAAATGTGAGCTCTTATTAAAAAGGGTGAACATAGCTTTCTATGAGGCATAGGTGAGGGTGAGCTGCTGTAAAAGGGTGCACACAAACAGATGTGACATCAAGATCCAATGAGTGCCCAGCACATGTGGGGAGAGAAAGCAGGTGATTATGCTTGTGTATGAAAAGATATGCATGAGCATGTGAATGCTCTAAGTCTAATGAATGCACACTAAGTGGAGAGTGCTCGTGCTTAATAGTCCACACTCGCAAGGAAATAAACAACAACAAGAACAAAAAGTGAACATTGGCAGGTTACACAGAAACTGCCAGTCAGCTATAGTTATTATGGTTACTCAGTGAACCGGCTGGGGGGCCCTGGGGGCTACAACAACCAGTAACTACTGACACCTTATCACAATTTTTGACAGAAAAGTTTTAGCCATGCTGAAAACATACTCCTATTAAAGAAAAAGAGTTTGTATTTATATAGAAACAAGAGTTTTGTACCATTATAAACAATATGACATATACTTTGCTCCCTGTAATCTATTTTATTTGAAAGTACAGTATTCAAATTATTGCTTGTTGTTAGTACATTACCTTCACTCTCCTTGGCTATACAGTGATACCTCGGTAGTCGAACGACTCTATACTCGAACAATTCGGAGTTCGACCAAAATTTTCGAGAAATTTTTGCTGCGGTGCTCGACCAAAAATTCGGTACTCGACCAGCCGAACACGTGACGACCGCATGGGCTTTGTGATGATCGCGCCATCTCGGCCACTCTCGCTTGTTCGGGAAGCATCAGTTCTCTCGAGAGCGTCACTCAGACAACGCGCGATCAGCATTCGTTGTGATTTAGTGATTTTCAGTGCTTTTAATTGCTTTTTTAGCTTTCATAATGAGTCCCAAGAAAGTAATGAGTGTTAAGGGGAAGGAGAAGAGGAAAACAGTGCGAACAACGATCGAGTTGAAGAAGGAAATTATAGCGAAATATGAGAATGGTGTACGAGTGTCCGATTTAGCGGTAGAATACGGAATGGCGAAGTCGACCATTTCTACGTTTTTAAAGCATAAAGAAATGATTAAGAAGGCGAATGTTGCAACGGGAGTTACGGCGGTAACTAAGCAAAGGCCACAAGTGATTGAGGAGATGGAAAAGTTGCTTTTAATATTTATTAAAGAAAAACAGTTGGCCGGGGAAAGTGTTAGTGAAGCGTTCATTTGTGAAAAAGCGTTGCATATCTATGAAGAATTAGTGAAGAAAAGTCCGAGTACCAGTGAAAGTGATTCATTTACATTTAAAGCGAGCAGGGGTTGGTTTGAAAAGTTTCGTAATAGAACAGGTATTCATCGTGTTACTAGGCATGGGGAGGCAGCTAGTTCGGATCAAATTGCAGCCGATAAATACGTGGGGGAATTCGATCGGTACATAAATGAACAAAATTTGATCGCACAACAAGTCTTTAATTGTGATGAGACTGGGTTATTTTGGAAGAAAATGCCAGCCAATACGTACATTACCAAGGACGAGACGAAGATGCCAGGTCACAAGCCAATGAAAGATAGGCTAACATTGTTGCTGTGTGCAAATGCAAGTGGCGATTGCAAGATCAAACCCTTGTTAGTGTACCACTCGGACAACCCCCGGGTGTTCAAACGAAATAATATTTGTAAAAGTGCACTACCAGTTATGTGGCGCTCGAACACTAAATCTTGGGTCACAAGACAATTCTTTACTGAGTGGATAAACGAAGTGTTTGCCCCCCAGGTTAAGGCTTACCTCATTGAAAAGAGCTTGCCAATGAAATGTCTTCTGGTTATGGACAATGCTCCTGCACATCCTCCAGGTCTCGAGGATGACTTGAAAGAAGAATACAGCTTTATCAAAATCAAATTCTTGCCCCCCAATACTACTCCCATACTCCAGCCCATGGACCAACAGGTCATTTCAAACTTCAAAAAACTCTATACCAAGGCCCTTTTCAGAAAGTGTTTTGAAGTGACCAGTGACACGAAGTTGACCCTAAAGGAATTCTGGAAGGAACACTTCAGCATCCTCAACTCTGTTAACATGATTGACCAAGCTTGGCGAGGTGTGACCTATAGGACATTGAACTCTGCCTGGCGTAAGCTGTGGCCATCATGTGTCACAGAGAGGGAGTTTGAAGGTTTCCAACCAGAGGCGGGTCCAAGCACTGCTACCCCTGTAATTTCTGATGACACTGATGTCGTTGAGGAAATTGTTGTCATGGGCAGGAGTTTGGGGCTTGAGGTCGACAAGGATGATATTGATGAGCTTGTAGAAAGCCATTCTACCGAGTTGACTGTGGAGGAATTGTTGCACCTGCAACAACAACAGCAGCAGGATCTGATTGTGGAGCAGGAATCTTCAGAAGAGGATGAGGTAAGGGAGGATGTTCCAAGTTCTCTCATCAATGAAATTTGTTCCAAGTGGGCAGATGTGCAGGCTTTTGCTGAAAAATACCACCCAGAAATTGCAGTAGCAAACCGGGCAGTGCATATGTTTAATGATAGTGTCATGTATCATTTTCGAAGAATACTGCAGAGGAGGAAGAAACAATTAACAATAGACCAGTTTTTCACAAAAGAAAAGAAAGCTGCTACATCAAAGCCTGTTTCTCCTCCAAAGAAGAGACAAAGAAGAGAAGAAACCCCTGAAATAGATCTGCCCACCCTTTCATTGGAGAGAGAAACAACTCCTGAAGGAGAACTACCCCGCCACATCATGGAAGGGGACTCTCCTTCCAAGCAGTAACCTCCCCCTTCCATCCTCTCCACATCCATCCCTGTATGCCATCGAACCGCTGCTCAAAGGTATGTTCACTACAGTACAGAAAATGGTTTAAAATTGTTTTATTTTAGTACAGTAAATGGTTTAAAATTGTTTTATAGGATTTTCTGACCAATTTCATACACATTTAGATAATTATTGTTGTTTAGGTACACGTTTTATTAATATTTTGGGCCTGTTCGAGTGCTTGGGAACGGAATAGAATATATACCATTATTTCTTATGGGGAAAAAAAATTCGGTACTCGAACAAATCGGAGGTCGAACACGGATCTCGAACGGATTATGGTCGAGTACCGAGGTATCACTGTATTATGTGGCTTATTTTTAAAAACAGAGATATAAGCATTTTAATTCACTGTAAGAAATAATGTACCAAAATCTTATTCATCAATATTCAATAAACAAGAAGTCTTTTAGTAACTTAAGATAAGCAAGAATCTTTTAAGCTTTTCCATGATTATAAAAACTAAAATAAATGAAATACAACTAAAGTATGAAAATAAGTCAAGCTAAGAGTTTTTTTCATTTTAATACACAACATGAACACTATACAGCGATATCTTGGTTTATGAGTAACTCAGAATATGAGTAAATTGGTATGCAAGTATAAAAATTCAAATTGGTCTTAGAGCAAAAATTTTCTTCAGTTTATAGATTTTTTTGTGAATACTGTAAGTATTTCTAGGTCAACCTGTGACGGCCGGTGAAAAAGTCCTTCTTTGTACTTTTTCTGATATAAATCTTCCAAATATACCAGAGAAAATTAAAAGCATGGAATGCAGAGGTTACAACCCTTGCGCGAGCACTTCGTGAGTGTCGTGTATACATTAGGGGCATGTGAAAAACCACTATTCACAGGCTGTCTTCCATTTAGATAACTACTCCATCTAAGGGAAGGGCCGTAACAAAGACCCCAGAAACCTTCGTCAAAATCCCTTTATTGGGAGGAGCAAGAAATTAGTAACATGGTGCCCGTATGCCACGCATGCAGTGTTCAGGTAATTTACAAATGACTTTTGAAGAAAAGGCAAAGGAAATTGTCACAGATAAGTTCCTTGTCAAAATTGAATGCATGTAAAAAAAAAAAGATGATTAAATGCCCAAAAAGCATAATTTAAGTGATTCAACTAGTGAAAGTGAAATGCACTTCAAGAAAGAAAACTCCCAATATTCTACCAGCAATTCTCATGGAGGAAGGATCTCCCTCCAAACAGTAACCACCTCCACCTCCACCTCCACCTCCACCTCCACCTCTTCCTCTTGTCTCGTCTCCCGCATGCCAACCATGAATCTCCTCAAAGGTATATTGCAAGTAAATTTGTCATTATTATTCTATTATTTATTGTGAATTATTAATTTGTATTAATTTCCAATGTTATGATATAATTTACTCTTTGAATAACATTACAAACCTTTAAAAATGAGTGTATATGTGTATTCATGGATTTGTAGAATGCATTGAGAGAATTTCCTTTCTTTCTTAAGGAAAAAATTGTTTTGGTTTACAAGTATTGGGTGTGAGCTTGCTCCCAGAATGGATTAAACTCATTAACCAAGGTACTACTGTATATATAAATGGTTTTTATCTATACCTTAGCATAAGTTGTTCCAGTCTCCCAAGTGCTTCAGAATACTTTTTGGCAGCTTCAGGATGTTTACCTTCTTTGTATAATGAATTTCCTTCCTCTCTAAGTATAGGAATGCTATCTAGCCTTTCTGTTTCTGTCATGGCCCAAAAATCCTTGTCATATGAACCTGAACCCTCCACTTTTATTAGATCTGAAAAAAATGTACTAAATTGGTAATTGAATAAAAACTGCCAATGAGATAAAAATTTGGAATAATTTGTATTTTTCCTAATTATATAAGCCTGAAGCTCTTTACAATGTATCATTTTGGGGCTAGCTGAAACCAGCCGTTAAAAGCTTTTGCGAGGTGTAACTACCCTCCACTAGTTAACAGAGGGGTTTAATAAGGTAACCTGCCACCCCACTCACACTATTAGTACAGTACTATTATTATTATTACCAGCTACGCTACAACCCTAGTTGGAAAAGCAAGATGCTATAAGCCCAAGGGCTCCTACATGGAAAAATAACCCAGTGAGGAAAGTAAATAAGGAACTAAAGTAAATAAATGATAAGAGAAATGATGAACAAATAAAACAAAATATAAAAAACTGTAACAACATCAAAACAGATATTTCATATACAAACTACAAAAAGACTTGTGTCAGCCTGTTCAATATAAAAACATTTGCTGCAAGTTTGAACTTTTGAAGTTCTACCGATTCAACTACCCGATTAGGAAGATCATTCCACAACTTGGCCATAGCATGAATAAAACTTCTAGAACACTATGCAGTATTAAGCCTCAGGATGGAACTGTCCGGGAAGATCTTAATATAAAGGATGATCAGAATTATGAAAAATCTAATGCAACATGCATAACAAACTAATTGAACAAAAGTGCAAGAGATTAATATATGTTTCTCAAAAGTAAATTTTCTGTAGATAATCGCACCTAAAATTTTAAAAGTCATACATTTAAACATTATCAATGCTGAGATTCAGATAATGAGGAGCCACTGTCCTTGCCCTACTTAAAATCATACTTTGAGTTTTGTTAGGATTGAACTTCATGCCCAATAATTTGCACCATGTACTAATTTTAGATAGATCTCTATTAGGGGATTAAGTCATTCCAGATCTACATTCAGAAGATGGAATTGATGCAAAAATTATAACAGCATCTACATATGCAACAAGCTTGTTTTTTAGCCCAAACTGCATGCCATGTGTATATACAATAGTATGAAAATTAATGGGCCAAGAACACTACCCTGAGGAACACTAGATATCATATTCCTAAACTCACTATGGTGCCCATCAACTACAACTCTTTGCAATCTATCACTTGAAAATTAGATAATGATATATGAAACGACCTACCCACTTCCAACTGTTTGAGTTTGAAAATAAGGGCTTCATGATTAAGACGGTCAAAGGCAGTACTAAAATCAAGGCCAATCATACGAACTTCCTGACCAAAATCGAGGGATTTCTTTTAACAACAGTCACTTTGCAACTGCAGCAGGACTTCTGGGGGAAGGTGTTGGTGGGAACCAGTGTGTAAAGAGCTTCAGGTTTGTATGGTTACGAAAAATACAAATGATTTTAAAAGTCATTTTTTCCAGCACTATATACAAACCTCACGCTCTCTACATAGGACACTCACTTCATGGTGGGTGGAAGTCCCTAAAACTAACTGGCTGGAGACTGTCCCAGGTTGTCCCTCTGAGCTACATACGAGCTGCTTAAAAGGCACGCTGACACCTCGTAATCCTAAAGGATGATGGCCTGGGCAATCGGTGCTAGCATAGAATTTAGCAATGTGACTTGACCAGGCAAGTGCAAAATTGGAGCACCGTCCCTCACTTACCTAAACATTGCCCGACTACACCTTGATTGGAGAACGAGGACATAACAAATATATAGAAATATACCAGGTTACACAAAAAGCAATGCACCCACCTGTAGTCAGCAGAGGTCAGCTTGCAGAGTTCCTCGGATGCTGACCCCAAAGAGAGGGGAGAATAAAATAGAAGTGGCCAGTCACACACATTCATTGTAGACTTTATCTTGAGTACCATCTGCCCTCAACTGACTGCTACTTGTCCTACAAGGGAGCTGAGGTGTCATTTGACCACATTTTGCATAGCCACCACCAGACCTAAGGTGAATGTGTCTAAGTTTCTGTGGGGTTATATCTTGCAGGTAGTGGGCGGTAAACGTAGTTTGTCGTTTCTACACGCTCGCTTGTAACACCTGTGTCACAGAAAAATCTCTTTTAAACGTCAGGGATGTACTGATAGCCCTGATGTCTATCATAGGAACGGGAGAGACTGGGATGAGAGAAATCTTGCTGAATGGCTCTCTCAATCACCTGCCTGATCCTGGAAAATATAGTTCTTCCTTTTACTTCTCTCTGGGCTCACAAAGAGCCTGTTGATTTGTGGGTAGGCTACACACCAAGGAGGTGAGGAGAGAAGAGGAGAAAAACAAAACATTCTTACCACTCCTTCTAGGCTTACATTGCAACCACTATCTTGGATGAAATTCTTTTTATTCCATGAGGGAGATAAGCTCGCAACACAACTCGAAATACCAGATAACTTTCAAAGCCCAGTACCTAAGGGAATAAACCAACAATTATATTGATACTTTCTCACTGGGACCTGTACTAGAGGGTCTGCAGGTCGTGTAGAGTACTTAACTCCTTTACAGGATGAGAAGCACCTTGTCCAAGATAGCAGTAGCAATGTTATTCTAGAATGAGGGGTAGGAATGTCTAGCGCTTTTTCCTCTTTTCTTTCCCCTTACTGAAGGGGCAGCAGTTGCAATGATATTTGCTGGATTGGACTTGCTGCAAGTAAAATTTCATCTTTAGGAGGGAGTAAATCATACAACCAATCTGGCTGATATACTGACGCCGGATATGTCAATGCGCACACACACACACACACACACACACACACACACACACTCCCTCACTCACTCAAATTTGCTGATAATACTAAATTGGGCATAAGTGCTGCGTACTCAAAAGACGAAGAAGCCTTAAGAGAGGATCCGATGAAGCTAGGAGAATGGTCCAGAAAATGGCAAATGCCTTTCAACTGCAGGAAATGTAAAGTTATGCACATAGTTTATAGTAACCCACAATCAGATTACTCACTGCTAGGTAACGAAATAGCAAGTGAGGACCAGGAGGAAGATCTCAGTATCATTATCAGCATGGATTTGAAGTTCACCAAGCAGATCATAAAAGCTGAAAAGCAAGCACAGGAATTAATAGGCTACATAAAGAGACCATTCAAATACAGAAACAAAGACACTATACTACAGCTGTACACATCACTAGTAAGACCCCATCTAGAATACGGACTCCAAGTCTTGGCTTCAAGTATTCAGAGGGATATAGATAGATTGGAAGCAGTATAAGCTAAGATCACGAAACTAGTTCTAACACTAAAGCAATTTAGATATAAATGGAGGATGGAACGTTTGAACTTATTTTATCTACAAACTCGACGACTAAGCTGACAGCTAATAGAGGCATTCAAAATTCTTAAAGGAATAACAAATGTAGATTACAGCAATCTATTCATGCTTAGCGCAAATCAGTCCAGAGGTATCGGATACAAACTGGAATTGAAAAGATACAACACCACTCAATGTGGCAATTTCTTTACATACAAAATAGCAAATACTTGGAATAGACTTCTAGCGGAAGTAGTAAACAGTAACACGGTAAACAAGTTCAAGAATAAGTTAGACAAATTCATTAGAACTCTCTAAAGGCTTAAACTAAATCGCTCTGCTAAAGAGCAAATGGAGTCTTCTAGTGCTTTGTGGAGCCCAGCTGAGCATTTGGTGAACTAATCTCTCTTAAGGAGTGCGAAGAGCATGCCCAAACCATCTCCATCTACCCCTCATCATGATCTCATCCACATATGGTACAGTACTTGAGTAATCCTCTTAAGAGTTTCATTTCTAATCCTGTCCTGCCCTTTAACTCCCAACATCCTTCTCAGGGCTTTGTTCTCAAATCTACTAAATATATTAGAGATTGTTTCATTGTCATACCATGACTCATCTCCATAGAGTAACACCGATCTCAACTAAAATGATAAATAGTCTGATTTTTATATGTAATTTCAGGCAATTTGATTTCCAAATTTTACTTAACCTAGCCATTGTCTGATTTGCTTTATTCAATCTTTCACTATTCTATGCATAACAAAATCCATAAGGATAAGGAACATAGGTGACAATACATTCCCTTGGAGCACTCTGCTGTTCACTGGAAATTCATTTGATAGGACTCCACCAACATTAACTTTGCACTTGCTATGCTAATGAACAGACTTAATGAAATTTACATATTTAAGAGGAATTCTATAATAATGCAGGACTCTCCACAAAATTGGCTGGTGCATACTATCAAAGGCTTTTCAGAGTCCACAAATGCCATCAAAAGTGGATTTCCATATTCTATATACTCTATGCATTGCTCTACAACATGCCTCAAAATGAAAATTTGGTCAGAACAACTTCTACCTTTTCTAAATCCTACTTGTTCATATCTCAGCTTTTCATTAATCTTTCTCTCCAGTGTCTTTAGAATAAGCATGCTATATATTTTCATGATAACTGACATAAGTGTGATGCCTCTGTAATTACTGCAATCCGTCAGGTCTCCCTTTTTTGCCATTTTCACCAACAGTCCTAATTCTCATTCATCAGGCTTTGCCTTTTCATGCAACATTCTACAAAATAATCTTGTAAGTATTCTGGGGGTCACTTCATTTTTAGCCAGTATCATCTCACCAGTTATTCCATCATAACCAGGAGCTTTCCATCTCCTGAGTTTTTAATGATAGCTTGGACTTCAAACACACTGAATTCACTCATGAGCACATGAAGGTCTCCATCAGCTTAGGTATATCCATCAAATTATTCCTTTCGTATGTCCTATTCATGACCTCACTGAAGTGTTTCATTCATCACTGCCTTTCTTCACCCTCCGTTGTTATAACAGATCCATTTCTCTTCTTCTTTGCCCCCTTAAAGACTTCATTAATAATTCTATGAGCAATTCTTACACCATAGCTACTTCCTGAATTCATAGCTTTGTCAGCCTCATCTGCTTTCTCTCCAGTCATTCCAGGTATTTCTTTTGAACTTAATTTTGAAACTGGAATACTTAGCATGCTCTACCTTGTAATTTTCATTACTTCTCGAAAAATCTCAATAATCAATTTCTGTCTTTGTTTCCTTTTTATAGTATCCCACGTATCATTTGATATTCATAGTTTTCTCCTTGTAACTGCATGTCCCAAAGCTTTGCTACCAACTAAATGATATATGTTCTTAATATCACTCCATTCTTCATTAATTGTCTGTTCTTCATCTCTGAAAGTCTCTAAGGCTGCAAATTGATTCCTACACTCAATTGCTTTTGCTTCTCTGTACTCATCTTCCAGAAGCTTAGTTGTATAAAACTTAGGTAGTATACTGTATCTACATTTCTGTTGAGTGCTTTCAGTTTTAATTTCAGTGTGGTAATGAGGAGCTGGTGATCACGACCAATATCTGCACCTCTATTATTATTATCATTATTATTATTATTACTAGCTAAGCTACAACCCTAGTTGGAAAAGCAAGATGCTATAAGCCTAAGGGCTCCAACAGGGAAAAATAGCCCTGTGAGAAAAGGAAATAGGGAAATAAATAAACGATATAAGTAATGAAAGTTAAAATAAAATATTTTATAAACATTAACAACATTAAACAGATATTTGATTTATAAATCTCCAATGCTGTACAGAAATCCCTTGATTGTGGTCAGGAAGTTTGTATGATTGGTCTTGATTTTAGTGCTGCCTTCGACCGTGTTAATCATGACGCCCTTGTTTTCAAACTCAAACAGTTGGGAGTGGGTTTCTTAGCATCATTATCAAATTTTTAAGTAATAGATCGCAAAGAGTTGTTGATGTACACCATAGTGAGTATAGGAATGTGATATCTGGTGTTCCTCAGGGTAGTGTTCTTGGCCCATTACTTTTCATACTATATACACATGACATGTGGTTTGGTCTAGAAAACAAGCTTGTTGCATATGCAGACGATGGTACTCTCTTTGCATCAATTCCATCTCCTGAATGTAGATCTGGGCTTGCTGAATCACTTAAATGAGCCTTATTAGAGATCTAGCTAAAATTAGTGCACGGTGCAAATTATGGGTATGAAGTTGAATCCTAACCAAACTCAAAGTATGATTGTAAGTAGGTCAAGGATGGTGGCTCCTCAACATCCGGATCTCAGCATTGATAGTGTTTCTTTAACTTTGTATGACTCTTTTAAAATTTTAGGTGTGATTCTCGACAGTAAATTCACTTTTGAGAATCACATTAGGTCTGTGTCTTCTTCAATTGCACAAAAAATTAGCTTATTGAGAAAGTCTTTCAAGATTTTTGGTGATCAATCTATTCTGAAAAAGTTTTAATTCTTTCATTTTACCTTATTTCGAGTTTTGTTCTCCTGTGTGGTCTTCAGCTGCTGAATCTCATCTTAATTTGTTAGATAGGAACTTACAGTCTATTAAATTTCTTATTCCTGATATAGATATAATTCTCTGGCACCGTCGTTCAATTAGTTCATTATACATGTTGCATAAGATTTTGTATAATTCTGACCATCCTCTACATTCGGATCTTCCCCGACAGTTCAATCCTGTTCATAATACTAGGTATGCAGTTGATTCTAATAGTCAGACCTTGAGACCAAAGCCAAGGTGGATGGACTGTTTCAAGGATGACCTTCGATCAAAAGGATTAACCGGTGATGATGTGTGGAACAAAGGTAGATGGAGAACGCTGGCCAGAAACATCGATCCCACATAGAAGTGGGAAAAGATGCAGACAAAGAAGAAGAAGAAGAAAAGGACTTATGCAAGCGTGTTCAACATGAAAACATTTGCTGTGAGTTTGAACTTTTCAAGTTCTACTGATTCAACTACCCAATTAGGAAGATCATTCCACAACTTGGTCACAGCTGGATAAAACTTCTAGAGTACTGGGTAGTATTGAGCCTCATGATACAGAAGGCCTGACTATTAGAATCAACTGCATACCCAGTATTACGAACAAGATGGAACTATCCGGGAAGATCCGAATGTAGAGGATGGTCAGAATTATAAAAAATCTTATGCAACATGCATAATGAACTAATTGAACGACAGTGCCGGAGATTAATATCTAGATCAGGGATAAGAAATTTAATAGACTGTGAGTGAATGAAGGTTGCAAAGTGTTGGGGGCAGTGAAGGGAGTGGTAAAGAATAGAGGGTTGGGCATGAATGTAAAGAGAGTTCTGTATGAGAAAGTGATTATACCAATTATGATGTATGGATCAGAGTTGTGGGGAATGAAAGTGACAGAGAGACAGAAATTGAATGTGTTTGAGATGAAGTGTCAGAAGTATGGCTTGTATATCTCGAGTAGATAGGATTAGGAACAAAGTAGTGAGGGTGAGAATGGGTGTAAGAAATAAGTTAGCAGCTAGAGTGGATATGAATGTGTTGAAGTGGTTTGGCCATGTTGAGAGAATGGAAAATGGCTGTCTGCTAAAGAAAGTGATGAATGCAAGAGTTGATGGGAGAAGTACAAGAGGAAGGCCAAAATTTGGATGGATGGATGGATGGAGTGAAAAAAGCTATGGGTGATAGGAGGATAGATGTGAAAGAGGCAAGAGAGCATGCTAGAAATAGGAATGAATGGTGAGCTATTGTGATGCAGTTCCGGTAGGCCCAGCTGCTTCTTTCGGTCACCTTGGATGACCGTGGAGCTAGCAGCAGTAGGGGATTCAGCGTTATGAAGCTTCATCTGTGGAGGATAACAGGGGAGGGTGGGCTGTGGCACCCTAGTAGTACCAGCCGAACTCGGTTGAGTTCCTCGTCAGGTCCCCGTGCTTTGGTATATGTATGATTATATAAGGATATGGTGTCTGAAAGTATGGTTATTATTAGAGATGTGTTGCATACATTTCAACTATCCTTGCTCTAATCTGGAAGATGGGGAGTTACTTCAAAATAGAACTCGTCTGTAAAGAAAAGTTACTCATTTGTGAGGCTCACCTGTATCAAGTGTCCAATCCAGCATACAACATAGCAACTGCTTCACCCCAAAGGGAAAAAAGGAAAGGAGGATGGACTGGCATTCCACCTCTTCATCTAGACTTGTATAACAAATGCTATTGTAGACGACATTCTACTTGTCCTGTGAGGGAGATATACTTAGCATTCATATTGTTGAAAAAGCTACCCAAGCAAAAGGATTAAGGTTATGCAGGGACCTGTTGGCAGTGGGCAGCAAAGTTTGTCTGTTATATCAGACTCTTAACTTCAGGCCAAGGACAAATTCTTCTTGAGGGCTGGTGTAGATTGGATATTCCTGACTTCATTTAATCAAACCAGAATGGCGTGTACAGTACTTCCAAAGTCTGAATGGATCAGCCCAACTGAAGGTGCATGAGTCAAAAGAAGTAATGTTCTTGGATATCTTCGTCTATACCTTTTCTGCCAAGAAAAGAGTCTCTGGTGCTCAACAAGGCGACCTGAGATCTCTACAAAGTGTCGACGTGTCGTCACAGGACCGAGGAGAATGTCATTCTACATCCCACTAAGATGAGGGGTGTGGAATGGGTGAGGGGGCACATTCTGAGTTTTAGCAACAAACTCGAAAACAAAGGTAGATGAGACACTCCTCCATCCCTAAGTACAGTATGACTAATATTATGTGAAATGACGGGGAGTTTGCTGAGGTCAAAGCAACAAGAAAACTGTCATAAGTGTGAGATTTTTGTATAATGCCTACCTCAAAGCTTTCTATGGAGCCCTTTTCAGAGACCTGAGAACTCTGGTCACATTCCAGATGGGAGGTTTGAGTTTTCTTGGAAGGCAGGATTGCTCAAAGCCCCTCATAAGCATACACAATTTCCACAACAAAGAAAGGTTTAAACCCTTCAGTCTAAAGATATGGCTTAGGGCTGAGCGATAGCCTTTCACCCTTGAGATTGAGAGATTTTCTAGGAAAAGGTAGACGGGAAAGTCAGCAACACTACTATATTAGCTAGATAAAGGTTCCTACCAAAGAGGTACCCCTTCTATGACTTCAATCACAGATGATGGCCTACTTTGTCTGGCAGATGGCTGCAGAGTATCTGCAAAAGTGTTGATCTCCTGTGCACTGCATCGAGAAAAGCCTCTCGCTCAGAGGAGATGTTGGATAGTCTCCACCCATGAAGTGACAGGAATGTCAGAGTTGTGGTGCCTCTGCAGGTTAATAAATGTGGGTAGTTCTCTTGGTACCTTGACAAAGAGCATGATTAGGTCTGGGTACTATTTGGATTGTGGCCATTTGGGAACCATAAGGGTTATTCTGAGGTATGGGGTAGTCAGTACCCTGTTGACTACCTTCAAATCAGGCAGAAAACAGTGGAAAAGGGTAAATGTCTATGTTGTTCCATGGATGTTTAAATGCATTCCCTAATTCTGCTGACGGATCTGGGACCGATGAGCAGAACACATGGATTTTTTGTTGAGCTGTATAGCGAATATATCTATCGATGGGGTATCCCAAATATTGAAAGGCTCCTCGCCAGTAGAGAATGAAGGGACCATTCTACTCCTATTACTTGTACCTGATGACTGAACTTGTCGGTGATTATATTCCTTTTGCCCGGAATAAATCTTGATGACAGCTCCACTACATTGCCTAGTGCCTAAAAGTATGCCTACCATACCAACAAGCAGAAATTGTGTGAAAAAGTACCTCCATACTTGTTGATGTACGCCACTAAGGTGGTTTTGTTGCTCATCAATGCCATCAAACGGTCTATCAGACACTGTTGGAATGCTTGCAATGCCAGGAGTGCTGCCTTCATCTCCAACAGGTTGATGCACAGACTTTTCTCTTCCTTGACACAGCACTCCGAGGCAGTCTGACACTTCAGGTGAGTGAGCCATCTCTCCCTGAATGCATCTGTAAACAGCAAGTCCCATTGATAAGGTTCTTGTTTCTTAGCCACCAAGCCAGGTCATCTTAAACTTCCTGGTTTACTGGAACAAGATGGCAAGGGGGAATGCTGACTGCTGACCAGTCTCCTCAGGCACCACTGAATGAATAGCTGAAGAAGACGGCAGAGCAGAACAAGCTTTTCCAAGAACAAGAGGTGTCCAAGTAACTGTTGCCACTTTCAAATCAGAGGTCGTTCTGGGTGAGGAAAGGTTGTGCTATTTTCATGAGTCTGTTGATGTGATTGTCTAATGGAAAGCTCTTACTTCTGTCATATCTGTTAGCATTCTTCTGCTTGGGTGAGACTGGACTTTTTTTTTATCTACTACAATCCCCACATCGAGGCAAAAGGAGAGAAACTTGTCCTAATAAATATGAATTCAGTTCCCTAAAGGAAGACAAGATTAACAATCGTCCAGAAATCATAAGAAACATGTGCTGTTGACATGTGACCAAGCCCAGACGAGTGGGATCAATGAGTGAACATATGGGGGGACGGTAGACAGTTTAAAGCACAGGACTAACTGAAATAACTTCCCCAAAATATGAAGAGGAGGAACTCTTTGGAGGACTGATGAATTGGTAATGGAAAGTACAGTAGTTATCTTTCAGGTCCAGGGTCATCATGAAGTCATTACTCCTGAAGGCAACTCACTCGATGCTTGCCGTCTCCATCTAAACCAGGTCTGCAATACAAACTCGTGCAAGGGGGAGAGGTTGATGACCAGTCTCCAGCCACTAGTTAACGTCTCAGAGAGGAACGGACAACTGTAATATCCTTGAGAACCATTCTGTATGATCTGTAGCATGTCTTTGTCCAGTATTTTCCTCACTTTTGCATGAAGAAAGGTCCTTTTCAAAAGTCCGGATGTATGGTGTAGAAACCAACAGAATCTGAGTGAGAGGAAGACTACTGTATAGCCAATGAACGGGATGCAGTATCCGTCCTGAAGGACCTCTGCCATCCAATTCTAGGCTCTGTGATACTACCACCTGGCACATCAATTAACAAGTATCCCCCCACTTGCGACAGTCACAGGATGAGACTGCCAGCCCTAGCGTCCTCTGGCTCATCTCCTGCCCCTTCCTTTTCTGGCCTTGCCAGAGAAACAAAAGGGCTGAACAAATTCAGAGGCTCTTTGAAAGGAAGAAAGATGGAAGGAGCCGACCTAGCTCTCGAAGTTAAGGATGATTTTGATTAAGTTTGACTTCTGAGGTACTGAGATTATCGCTTACCAGGTTGATTTAGATCCTCCTATGCCTTGAAGGTGACAGCACTATGGGAAACGGAGTCCTGACTAGTTTTCTTCCACTTTACCACTGTCTTCAACTTTCCTATATGGGAAGATGGGTGGGGTTTGTTGAATCTAGCCGCTATTGAGTCCCTCTGTATTAACACCCAGTTGGTCCATTGGCTGATTGATGAGACAGAACTTGATATGGAAACTTTTTCTGGTTCTCATGATTTGTCAGATCCCACAAAGTTACAAAATAAGCCACTTGCCCAGATTAGTGGTTCAACCAGGAGATTGTATGGAGGCTCGCTGTGGAGATTATTTCTCTATTGACACACTTAGATGCTGAGAAAATTGTTAACTATTTTGCAAGCCTTCCTACTGAAGTCCCTGGTGTTAGTGTTGTTCATAGTCTTTCTACAGAGGTCACTAATGTTAGTGTTGTTACACTCGCATCACAGATTAGAGGGGAAAGGATGACCGCCTCCTGGATACAAAATCTCCTCTGAGAGGATAGTGCAGGAGATGGATTTTGTTTGAGCGACTTGAAAGTAAAGAGTTGCTTGACTCAGAGTCCTGTATATCTACGCTGTCTGTCACTTCCAAGGCCAGTTCAGACCAGAGTAGCTCAAGGGCAACCTTTAAACATTGAGGGGTGCCAAAGTGCTGCTCAATGAAGGTCTTCTCACCCTTGCCTGGGGCTCTGGTTGCTCCCCCATGGTCAGTAAATTCATTGATAGGTTATAAGACTTTAATGTAGCTTAATTTGGTTTCTAGGTTTTCTATCTCCATTGGGGTAGGTCCTGAATTGGAAGCTGAAGGGTCCATTATTATCTTGGACTCCTTCTCCCTTGAGAGGGGAGAACTTGAGTCTAAGGGTACGTGCAGACAAGGAACGTGTACGTCTGGAACACGGGGACCAAGAACAAGGAGACCTAAAGTGTGAAGGGCAAGTGTGAGGATACTTTGCTTCTGGTGACCCATAAGGTGGAGATCTGCTACTTGTCAATCATACGTATGAAGGGGATTGTGAACACACATCAGATTGTGCTTGTGAAGGTACTTGTGCGTGCGGAGGTAATCATACACAGGGACAATCGTGCAGTGCACCCTGAGATGATCATGTGTGTGGTAATGATTATAGAGGTGACTGTGCTAATGGCAACGATCGCGGAGTTGATCGTGCAAGTGACGATGATCATAGAGGTGATTGTGGGCGTGGTAGCGATTGTACACATGGAGGCGATCGAGGTGGTGTCTCTGTGTGGTGATCATGCTCATGGTGTGTGAGATCATAATGCTTATGTACGAGACTAATCGCCTTATGGAGAAGGTGGAAGATGAGAACCTTGATCTACCTTCTTCAAGCATGAGAGTGAGGAAGGTTCTTGTTGCTCGAGGGGGATCATGAAGAGCTACTAGGAGTCTCAGCATCTCTATCAAATCTTTAGGGCAGCTTTTGATGTTCATGCATTCGGCGAGGAGGCCAACAAACCATCCCCATAATGTCCCGGGGCAGGAGGGGAATGAGAGTGACACTCTGTGCCTTGACCAACAGACCTTGTGCTTGGTCTCTTACAAGACTGAGCACTGATAGCATAAGCACAAATCCATGTACCTTGTACTTCAACACCTTCCTGAGGGTCAGATTTTGGTATAGTGCTGTTCCTCCCACTTACCAAGCAGAGGAACTGAGGATGACTGATTGGTCATCCTTTGATTTAGTAACCTCTTCTCTATCTCTCTAGTGGTGGTAGGTGTTTCCTGCGAGAAAAGTGAAGACACAGAAATAGGCAAGGTGACAGATGAAGGCGATCATGTGCACTTCTCTTTCCTCTTCACTAATATTGAAGATTTCTGGGCTGGAGGGGATATCTCTAAGGCAGAAGAAGAAGGTTTTTCCACTGCAGCAAGCAAGACATATCAAGGGGTGCCCCTTCACATCTCTCTTATGCAGGTGCTACAGCTTTAGAGGGAGCAACCCAAGACTCAAAAAGCTTCTCTGCTGACATGGCACTATTAATACCTTAAGGTCACAACTTACCAAGATTGAGGTCCTTGTAAAAATAATCCACAGCAGTCAATTATGAGAGGACATTGAGAGGGGCAGGCATGGGGGGGGGGGGGGGTAAAATTACCTTCAGTGATGGAAGGCAATACTTTTGTCTCCCTTCCCCTTTTAAACCTCTGGTGGACCCAGCTCTGGGGGAAGATGAAAAAGATCATGTTTCCTATCCAAAGATAGGAAGAAGCTGAAGAGTTACTTAGGCATCAACTTGGGTGTTGCCAAGTATGATATCAATAAATCCCTCCTAAAATTGTTACTCTTCTTAGTGTACTCCACTCAGGACACAGGAGGCCACTCTCTTCACTAGTCACAGAGAGAATAATGTGAACTGTTATGTCCCCTGTAGAAGCTAAAAGGTTGAGGGGATTTACATCGATCTTAACAGACCGGTCCATCCTTGGCAAGGTGTATGTCTGTCCAAAGAGCTGACATTATCAACAAAGAGCACAATACAAAAAACACACTGAAAAGAGAGAGCAGAAAAGCATTAGTCAGCTTAAGCAGGACATAGGAAGGTACATCAGTATACTACCACAGCTGAAATCAAAGTGAGGATTGCTCCACCTGTCAGGTGTGTGAGGCAAAACAGCCATACGTCAGGGAACTATGTTTACCATGTTAAAAGTTTAACAGCCGTTTCAGTTTCAGCTCTGCTGAAGTCACACTCCTATTAAAGGTTGGGGATTTGTATTACGTGTAGGAACAAATGACATTCATAAAGAATAACCTACAAATGGTTTCTTAAATCTCACATCTGAGTTTTGGACATGATCTAAAAACTTTATTACAAAATTGTCAAACTGAGCTTAAAAATAATCATACCAATGGTAAATTTCAGGTCCTTGGGACAATTTACTAAATTATCTAAGTCTGGATACCCTAAGCCTTCCTTAAATCCCATTCCACAGCAGTGATGTGGCTTCCTTTCTCTTTTTCCATTACTGTCTTTTTCATAAGCTTCACGAAGGGTTTTCGACACCAGTGGATATGGTGCGAGTAACTGGAAAAGAAAACTATTTAAGAAATACAGTACTGTACACAGAAGAGAACAAATATCATACATCCAATAAGTTTTAGTCACCAATGTATGCTCAAGTCTAATTATTTTTTTAAATGAAACTACTGTAATTGGTTTTAATGCACAGCAATTTCTGTAAAGTACTGTACTGTAATCGATTTGTTTCAAATGTATAAAAAAATTATTTTAAAGTACAGTAATTTGTATCTTTTATATATAACTTCTGTATAAAAACCTGAATCCTTTAATGTATGTTATTGAGTTTAGCAGCCGTTCTGAACTTACGATTGATATCCTTAGTGTGCTCTAATCCATTAAAGAGGGAGTTGTGTCAAAATTATGCATATGAGAGATATCAGTGATATTTCCTTTTGTAATGCTCTTTTTATTTTTTCACTCTAGATATCAATCATGCTTAAAAGGAAGTACATCTAGTATTTGCAAAAATCAGCTAAGCTTATGATGGAAAATGAAGAGTGAACGAGAGAAGGCAACGCCAGCTTCTCTAACAGTTCATGAGGAAGGAAATTCAGAAGGGGTGAGTACCACACAAGTGGGATTTTCTTTGTACCTGGATTTGTTCTAAGAAATTTCCTCCGATTATGATAAACTGATTGGTGAAGTAAAATAGGAGAGGATTACAAACAAAGGGGAATTTAGTTTACCAAACATGGCAACAGCAAGTACCTGGCATGTTATGACACTAACCCCCCAAATAAAAGAAAAATCTTGAACCAATTTCTTAATTGTAATGTCAAGAAGTAGGGATATTTCTTTTCAAAAGAGGGGACCAAGAACCTAGTAAACTCTCCTAAATGAACTTTATTAGCAAAGTAAATAAAAAAAACTTTAAACTGCTACAGTACCGTATAAATCTCAAAATGATATTTATTTGCATTAAAATGCTATCTACTTAAAACATTTAAATTCTGACTGATAGCATTACTTAACCTTTGACTTTTAACCTAGAACTTGGGGGGGGGGAGGTGTTTGAAGAGGTAGTAAGTGTAACTTAAAGGACTGGTTTGTATAGTTAGAAATATGTTATTTTCATTAGTAAAATAAATTTTTGAATATACTTACCCGATGATCATGTAGCTGTCAACTCTGTTGCCCGACAGAAATCTACGGTCGGGATACGCCAGCGATCGCTATACAGGTGGGGGTGTACACAACAGCGCCATCTGTGAGCAGGTACTCAAGTACTTCTTGTCAACAAGAACTCAATTTTCTCCTCGGTCCACTGGTTCTCTATGGGGAGGAAGGGCGGGTCCTTAAATTCATGATCATCGGGTAAGTATATTCAAAAATTTATTTTACTAATGAAAATAACATTTTTCAATATTAATCTTACCCGATGATCATGTAGCTGATTCACACCCAGGGTGGTGGGTGGAGACCAGCATACATGTTAACAAAGAAGCTAAGTATCCCGTATTTCATTTTATTAGTTATTCAAAAATAACATAAAATAAATAAGTACCTGGTAAGGAAGACGACTTGAACCATTACTCTGCCTTTATTAAGTACGTCTTCCTTACTGAGCGTAGCGGTCCTCTTAGGATGCTGAACGACTCTTAGGTGCTGAAGTATAAAGGGCTGCAACCCATACTAAAGGACCTCATCACAACCTCTAACCTCGGCGCTTCTCAAGAAAGAATTGACCACCCGCCAAATCAACAAGGATGCGGAAGGCTTCTTAGCCGACCGTACAACCCATAAAAAGTATTCAAGAGAAAGGTTAAAAAGGTTATGGGATTATGGGAATGTAGTGGCTGAGCCCTCACCTACTACTGCACTCGCTGCTACGAATGGTCCCAGGGTGTAGCAGTTCTCGTAAAGAGACTGGACATCTTTGAGATAGAATGATGCGAACACTGACTTGCTTCTCCAATAGGTTGCATCCATAACACTCTGCAGAGAACGGTTCTGTTTGAAGGCCACTGAAGTAGCCACAGCTCTCACTTCATGTGTCCTTACCTTCAGCAAAGCAAGGTCTTCTTCCTTCAGATGAGAATGTGCTTCCCTAATCAGAAGCCTGATGTAGTAAGAAACTGAGTTCTTAGACATTGGAAGAGAAGGCTTCTTGATAGCACACCATAAGGCTTCTGATTGTCCTCGTAAAGGTTTTGACCTTTTTAGATAGTACTTAAGAGCTCTAACTGGGCAAAGTACTCTCTCCAGTTCGTTCCCCACCAAGTTGGACAGGCTTGGGATCTCGAACGACTTAGGCCAAGGACGTGAAGGAAGCTCGTTTTTAGCAAAAAACCGAGCTGCAAGGAACATGTAGCCATTTCAGATGTGAAAACTATGTTCCTGCTGAAGGCGTGGATCTCACTTACTCTTTTAGCTGTTGCCAAGCACACGAGGAAAAGAGTTTTTAATGTGAGGTCCTTAAAAGAGGCTGATTGGAGAGGTTCAAATCTTGATGACATAAGGAACCTTAGGACCACGTCTAGATTCCAGCCTGGAGTGGACAACCGACGTTCCTTTGAGGTCTCAAAAGACCTAAGGAGGTCCTGTAGATCTTTGTTGGTGGAAAGATCGAAGCCTCTGTGGCGGAAAACCGCTGCCAACATACTTCTGTAACCCTTGATCGTAGGAGCTGAAAGGGATCTTACGTTCCTTAGATGTAACAGGAAGTCGGCAATCTGGGTTACAGTGGTACTGGTTGAGGAAACTGCATTGGCCTTGCACCAGCTTCGGAAGACTTCCCATTTAGACTGATAGACTCTGAGAGTGGATGTCCTCCTTGCTCTGGCAATCGCTCTGGCTGCCTCCTTCGAAAAGCCTCTAGCTCTTGAGAGTCTTTCGATAGTCTGAAGGCAGTCAGACGAAGAGCGTGGAGGTTTGGGTGTACCTTCTTTACGTGAGGTTGACGTAGAAGGTCCACTCCTAGAGGAAGAGTCCTGGGAATGTCGACCAGCCATTGCAGTACCTCTGTGAACCATTCTCTCGCGGGCCAGAGGGGAGCAACCAACGTCAGCCGTGTCCCTTTGTGAGAGGCGAACTTCTGAAGTACCCTGTTGACAATCTTGAACGGCGGGAATGCATACAGGTCGAGATGGGACCAATCCAGCAGAAAAGCATCCACGTGAACTGCTGCTGGGTCTGGAATCGGAGAACAATACAACGGGAGCCTCTAGGTCATCGAGGTAGCGAACAGATCTATGGTTGGCTGACCCCACAGGGCCCAAAGTCTGCTGCAAACATTCTTGTGAAGGGTCCACTCTGTGGGGATGACCTGACCCTTCCAGCTGAGGCGATCTGCCATGACATTCATATCGCCCTGAATGAACCTCGTTACCAGCGTGAGCTTTCGATCTTTTGACCAGATGAGGAGGTCCCTTGCGATCTAGAACAACTTCCTCGAATGAGTCCCTCCCTGCTTGGAGATGTAAGCCAAGGCTGTGGTGTTGTCGGAGTCCACCTCCACCACCTTGTTTAGCTGGAGGGACTTGAAGTTTATCAAGGCCAGATGAACCGCCAACAACTCCTTGCAATTGATGTGAAGTGTCCTTTGCTCCTGATTCCATGTTCCCGAGCATTCCTGTCCGTCCAATGTCGCACCCCAGCCCGTGTCTGATGCGTCCGAGAAGAGACGGCGGTCGGGTTTCTGAACAGCCAAAGGTAGACCTTCCTTGAGAAGAAAGCTGTTCTTCCACCACGTTAGAGTAGACCTCATCTCTTCGGAAACAGGAACTGAGACCGTCTCTAGCGTCATGTCCTTTATCCAGTGAGCAGCTAGATGATACTGAAGGGGGCGGAGGTGGAGTCTCCCTAACTCGATGAACAGGGCCAGCGATGAAAGTGTCCCTGTTAGACTCATCCACTGCCTGACTGAGCATCGGTTCCTTCTCAGCATGCTCTGGATGCCTTCTAGGGCTTGGTTGATCCTTGGGGCCGACGGAAAAGCCCGAAAAGCTCGACTCTGAATCTCCATACCCAGGTAGACAATGGTCAGGGAGGGGACGAGCTGGGACTTCTCTAAATTGACCAGGAGGCCCAGTTCCTTGGTCAGATCCATAGTCCATCTGAGATTCTCCAGACAGCGACGACTTGTGGGAGCTCTTAAAAGCCAGTCGTCTGACGGAGCCGGACACAAGATCATGGTACTGCTGCACAGTCTGTGAACTGTCAACCATGGGGAAGCGAGGAAGTACAGCGACAACCCGAAACTGTCTAGACTGTCTGGGTAGTACAGACAACTCCTTATCGGGTTGCTGAGGTTGCCGCACTGCGTAACAAGTCACCTCTGCTGGTTGTTGAACGTCTTCCCAGTGACACACTGACTCCGTAAAAAAAAAAAAAAAAATCCTCTATCAAGGACTAAGCTTGGACTGCATGTCTTGCAACAAAGCTCAAGGTCTATGGGAGCAGGTGTGGCAACAGACGGGGTTAGCGACTGAAGCGGAACCATTTACCCTCCCTGGAAGCATGTTATGCTTAAATAAAAGTCCATAGGAGGCTAAGCAGCTTAAGGCTCCTCTCCAAATGACAGAGTTCTCAAGGGAATATCAGAAGGAGGGAGAACAGCACTTTCTCATCTACAGGAACCATATCCGAGAAAAGCTAAGTTCTCTCAGTGAGGGCTTCACTGGTGCAAAAGCAGCAGACCAGAAGGCAACGTTATGAAACTGCTTGACAGTCTGTGAACTGTCAAAAACTGAACTGTCAACCACAACAGGAGCGTGAGGACATACAGCACTGGTGTATAAGTAGCAGACCAGAAGGCAACGTCATGTAACTGCATGACAGTTTGTGAGTTGGCAACAACCAAAGATGTGTGGGGAAGCCTCAACTCCTGCCTGACTAGTTGCTGCTGGCGAGTGGCGGTAACCACAGTGTGTTGCGGAGGCTGACACACCGTGTCAAAACACGGCAGCTTGTGGTAGCTCCCGCACGGCAACGGAGTGCTCTGTGTGTGGGAGTCATCATACATCTGGCAGGGTTGACTGTGCATGGGTGAGGCTGCGGTGGGTTGAGGAGCATGCGGTATGGTATGCAGAGCATGCTGTAAGGTATGCAGAGCATGCTGTAAGGTATGCAGAGCATGTTGTAAGGTATGCAGAGCATGCTGTAAGGAATGCAGAGCATGCTGTATGCAGAGCATGCTGTAAGGTATGCAGAGCATGCTGTATGCAGAGCATGCTGTAAGGTATGCAGAGCATGCTGTAAGGTATGCAGAGCATGCTGTAAGGTATGCAGAGCATGCTGTAAGGTATGCAGAGCATGCTGTAAGGTATGCAGAGCATGCTGTATGCAGAGCATGCTGTAAGGTATGCAGAGCATGCTGTATGCAGAGCATGAGGTAAGGCATGCGGCTCATGCTGCATGGTATGCGGCTCATGCTGCATGGTATGCGGCTCATGCTGCATGGTATGCGGAGCATGCTGTAAGGTCTGCAGAGCATGCTGCATGGGCTGAGGAGAATGCCGCATAGTGCTGGAACCCGGCAACTCCTGATGCGGCAGCTCACGCATGTTAGCAGATGGTGCAGCAAGAACATACGTCTGGCAGTGAGGACTGCGCATCGGTGGAGGAGCTCTCACAGGTGTGGTGTGGGAGCAGGCAGCCGCAGTATCTGCTGAGCGCAAAACCTCGGCGGGTTGTAGGTAAACAGGCTGCATTGTCAACCTTCCAGCATGATACTCCTGCATGAAGGAGCAAGCTGAGACTGTATAGTCTGCAGCATGGACCACTGGGGTCTATGAAAGACAACAACAAACGGAGCTACTGTCCGTTGTGACTGAGGGTCTAAAACAGCTGGTGCGGCAACAGACGGAGTTACTGCCTGTTGCGGTACCACCTAGCCTCTCTTAGGAGGTGTGCAGTTGTCGTACTGCAGCGAGTCCGAACTGACCCAGTGGCTACACCTAGGTCGTTGGACTTGCGCGGAAGGGACCGACTTGCACTTAAAAGCTGCAAGATTTGGTCCATGGTTTCTGCGAGAAACCTCTTCCGCAGACGAGGAATAAATGGGCTCTCTCGTCTTTGTGTGGGTGGGGTGATCACGTCGGCAACGTGTGTAGATACACCCGAAACCACAGAGGGAAACGTCTGTTCGTCGATCAAAGCCTGAGGAACCCATAAGTCCTTCGACATTACTTCTCCCCTGGGCTTGGGAGCTTGTAAGAGGTATCGGACTAGGTGAACAACTGGCACGAACAGACGAACCCTCGAACGCAACACTGTAACACTTTGCGCATATCACTTTATCACTTTTGATTTTCTGTTTGCACTTATTTCACTGAACTCGAAACTTTAAGTGGTTTGTACCTGAAACACGCAATCCTATCCTTCATTAAAAGGTAGTAATTGCGAAAACAGTATTACAATGTAACAGAAAAACATAATGAAAGATAAAGAATTCAGTGGCTGGAAAAGAGACTAAACACTAGATCAAATAAACTACGTTTAAAATCTCTCACCGCATAAAGCCTGGGAACAAGAATAAAACTCTAGAAACGTTTTACCTTCTTCCCCTCTATCGACTAGGGAGAAGAGCAAAAAAAAAAAAAAAACGAGAACAACGTTACCCGCTTGAACGAAACGTTTATCCTCCTCTCTCTCCCTCCGTCTCTATCTCTCTCTCTCTCTCTCTTGACTTAGAACCTGAGAGATGAGCCCAATTATATATATCGTTAAAACATATTATTTGTTAAAGGAAAAAAACTGAAAGGTTTCCCAAATAAAAAGTTCCTTTATTAAAATTAAAACCATTTAAGCTAAGAAAGAATGAACGAAACGCTAGAATCGGTTTACTCTTACTGCAACATGAAACCGTGAATACTCTCTCTCTATCATAACGATAGAGCGCAAGTTGAACGTTCTGAACGTCAACAACTGCGGAGACTAAACAAAACGTTAGTTCAACTTTGAAAACCGTACGAGACTTATCAAAGAAATTCTTTCAAAAACATAAAATTAAAATAGCATAAATTCTTAACAGGAAAAACGATATGACGAGCTCAATGTTAATTAACTTCGGTTCCAAGTAAGGACCGCCTACTATTAGGAAAGGTCGCATATTTTTTTTTTTTTTTTTTAAGGAAAGTTAATCGAAGAGGCCTATAAATGGCGGAGAGATATAAAATAAAAAGTGAAAGAGAGTCTATACTCTCTTCGACACCAACACTTCCGTCTAAGGGAAGGGTCGGCCATTTAAAAGTGAAAGAGAGTCCATACTCTCTTCGTCACCATAATTAATTCAAATTAATTCCAAAAGCTTGCTAAGCTAAAGATAAAGCTTCCTGAATAGCGAAGGCTAAACTCTAGAGCAAATACATCACCAAATCGTGAACAATAACTCCAGAATCAACAGCGTATCCAAGTAGGTCTAGCCGGAGGCACGACAGAGGAAAAATTGAGTTCTTGTTGACAAGAAGTACTTGAGTACCTGCTCACAGATGGCGCTGTTGTGTACACCCCCACCTGTATAGCGATCGCTGGCGTATCCCGACCGTAGATTTCTGTCGGGCAACAGAGTTGACAGCTACATGATCATCGGGTAAGATTAATATTGAAAAAATAAAAATTATTATACTTTAAAAATTTGTGATTTGTTTCTACATAAATACAAACCTTTGTCCTTTAATAGGAGACTTATCCTTAGGAGGTAGGAAGTCCCTATAAACAAACTGGTTGGTTTACTTTTCCAGGAAATGTCAAAGCACTTCGGTCCTATACAGGAGCTAAAGTGATAACTCCTTTCAACCTCATAATGACCTAGACATGAGAATAAAACAAGTGTTAGGCTAGGCCACTACCAGGAACTGTAGACGGTCATGGAAGAACCTACATCCGTTTAGAGAATATGTTGTCTGAATGTACGGTCATTTATTAGAAATGGGTTTGCATACATTTGCTCATCCTCCACCTTATCTGGGAGGAAGGGGGAGATACTCCTAAACAAAACTTTTTTGCCAAGGAAAGCTTCTTGATTATGCAGCTTACCTGCATCTAGTCCAACAAATAATGGAATAACAGCAATTCTGGAATACACAATAGTTACAATTTTATGAGGTGTAAACAGTTAGTCGGTAGTTAACGACTGGGAGCAGGAAAAGCCCTGCCCTGCTACTTGCTAGCTGAGTACTGTAGTCACTCTGATTGCAGCAGAGACTTTCTAAGGTGTTGGTGATGTCAAAAAAGTATGAGTAAAAGACTCAGGTTTGCATAGTTAGGATATATACAAATTGTCTCCAAATTCGTCATTTGTTCTGGTACAAATATATGCTGTACTAATCCTTAGGTGGGAGGAAATTTCTATTGCAACTGACTAGTAAACTAATTCCGTGATTCCTAAACTCGCACCTTATAGGTCGAGAAAGTTTTAAGTTCCTTGCACCTTGTGCACAAGCAGTGTGACATTCTAAGCATGTCCACGGCCTGTGCAATAAAGGACAGTGAGAAGATAATCTGAATCATAAAGTTGAAGCTTATGAATACTACAGTAATGGGTTTGCCTGGTTCTAACCAAGTAGCATATGTATCCTAATAGGCTTGCTTGGTTCACATGTGGCATATTCTTAGTAATGGGTTTGCCTGGTTACTACACACTCTCACATGTGGCATATTCTTAGTAATGGGTTTGCCTGGTTACTACACACTCCCCCCTCGCAGAGTGTGGGGAATGACACATGTATACTGTATTAATATACATTACAGGTTGGTTGCAAGCGGAGTAGGGCTTACCTTCAGTCAAATCAATTTGACCTGACAGGGATTCTGAAGCTATTCCCCAAGAGCGGGGAAGATTGAAAGGAAAAGATGAGTCCCGTCATTCTTCACTTTCATCCCAGACTAACAAGTAACCTTCGTCCTTGATGCAATGCTAATGGTTCTGTACGGAGCTGAGGTAGCTATACAGTACCACCTGCTGTGCAGCTACAGTATATACTACAGGCCCTAGAGGAAGAGTGTTTAGAGATGTGTGGGTCGATTCCTGCAAGTAATGGGCAATTCTTCCTTCAGACAGTGTTTTTAACGCTTCAACACCCCATGCACGTACTGCACAGCCTCCAGAACGTTTACAAGGCTTCCAAAAGGCTGTCTAAACATTGTCTAACATTTACACATGCCTGACTGTAGTTTCTGCTCAATAAAGAGATTCTCAAATGCCAGGGTTATACTTATCCCCCTGACATCATGCACACTAGATCAAGTTCTTTCTGGGGAGGAAGGTGAAGGTGGCGGAAGGGTAGGGTCAACGATCTCCCTTAGCCAATAAGAGATTGTATTTCTGGTCACGGATTGCATGCCTACATTTTTGAGATAGTGCTTCAGTGCCCTTACAGAACACAAATGCAGCTGATCAGGATCGTTGGCTGCCTCTCTCAGGCTCGCGATCTGAAACAACAAAAACCTGGAATCAAGAACTGATGTATTCTGGCTTTTGGCAATAAACTCAAGGATGAAGGAGAATGACACATGTCTCCATCCCTCGATATGAGAGATGTTACAGGTGAGACTGTGCAGCTTGATAACCCGCTTAGCAGAGGCTAGGGTGAGCATTACGAGGCAGAGGATCCGCCCTCAAGCTATACAGTATACGAGATTTTTGGGCTCAAGCCATGGCGTCCTGATGGAAGGTTCCTTTTTGGTAGCTTCCTTGGGTATAAGACTACTAAGATATTCCCAGAGAATTTAACCACAGGTTATCACAGAATTCTAACTTCTGGAGCGAGTATCTCAAAGGTTTCCCTTTAAGACATCGTATATCAACAGGGGACGCATGTCTGAACGCGCCACATAGCTATCTTCACCCCGAACAGAGTTAATGCTTCGGTGTGTAAGGGTTGAGAATAGCTGGGAGCCGCTCCACAGCCAATCTCACTCGTGGCTACTACTGATACTCGAGACGTAAACAAACGGGCGCCATTGCTCAAATGACGTCACGCCCGTCTTCATCCTTTGTTTAGTAGCTGCCCTACTTAGACGGATTTTCCCTGTGTTACCTTTATCGATTTGCATCTACGTTATGTCGCTACCTTCGGCCTCGCCTTCTTCTGGAAAGTTGAGTACAAGGTTCCAGTATTGTTTAGTTAAGCTCTGACCGTAAAGTAAATATTACTTTCCGAGATAATTGCTGTTTTGTGGCAGAGCTGTGCCTCTACCGGACCCGCCATTTTATGGCGTCGTTGTTGTTATGCATGCCTTATTTAGTTAGCCACAACAACGCTTCCGGCCTTATTTACTAATCGAATACATTAGTTTATTTAGTCTTCATAGCTAGGAACTTTTATATCGTGTTTCGACGCTTTTTATCGGTCATCGATTGACCTCATACCAGTCGGCTACTATAGCCCCCAGGCCAGAGAGCCTACATATAAGTGTTCATGCATGATTTATTAGTGATCCTAGGCTAAGTTATGAAGATAGTGGCATTATTTTACAATACTTTTGACCGTGATGCAAATGTTTTTCGCCTTCAGGGACCATATAGGGGATAGGTTAGTTAGTGACTCTTTCTAACCTAACCTACTTGTAGGACCCCTATATGCTTCCTTCATCCCCTGCCTTGGCATTCCCTCTAATTAGCCTTGATTCCTTTTCTGAGTAAAGGGATCAAATGTCTAATAGAGTATATATCGCCTCTCAGTCCTCCCTAAGGGAATGAACCCCCCTTAGGGTTGCGTCCGAGAGTGAGGTTAGGCTAGCCCTACCTCTATGGCTAGGATTGTCTATGACTTTCCTGCGATAGCGATATGTCTTCTTCCTTTCCTAGTTCAGGACTTTTAGCCCTGCTCTAGGTTGGGTTAGGAAGGTTTCTCTGTTCCATGCTGAAACTGTACTCATGCACCGTTTTAGCCGATCTGCCTTATCTTAGGTTAGGGAGTGTCCTCCCTTTCCCTAGTGGCCGCTCTGGTACAGAAACCCCTCCTTGGAAGACTTCTCTCTTCTCCCTTCCCCACCTATCTCTTGTATAGCCTAGCCTATGCTTAGGTTAGTCTATACCCATCTGTCCCCTGTCCTACAACTCCTCCTTAGGGTGGAGTAGTAGGGCTACCCGAGCTTCCATGTGCAGTCCGCTCTGGTACATATACCTTCATAGTGTCCTATGGGGTTAGTTGCTAGAATTGTTCTGCATATGGGAGTCTCCCCCCCCTTTGGGTGTCCCCTAGCCCTCCCTTGGGCTACCTAGCTCCCGGTCCTCAGTGACCCCTGCTCCTGGATGTTAGAGCCTGCCTCTATCATGGGTACACCCTCTCAGGGGAGGGGGGGATGTCCGGAGTCCATGACGGAACTTCCTACATTCCTTCCCTCCCCCCTGTCTCTCTCACTATCCGGGTGCTGGTCTCTTGCCGCCTCTACTGTCGGCAATACCTGCCTCCTACCTTGGTGACTCTCCCTAACCTTGCCGCCAGCCCCCCGTGTGCCGGGGGACTGCCGACTGCCGCTGGCTCCTACCGGGGTGCCGGCATCTACTGCCGGCAATCCGGTTCCGCTTTAACCATCCTTATCCAAGTCACCAAACCGGCATCCTCCGACTGCCGGAGCCGCCGCTCCCCTGCCGGCGTGCCGCCGTTGTACCGGCGGCCGCCACCCTGGTATATGATTGACTTTAAACATTGTCTGTCCTAATGCCAGAAACTCTGCTGGAGCGAACTCCGGCATGCCGGCGGCTTGCCGGAAACCCCCGGAGGCGTCAAGAATACTTGCACCCCCTTCTTCTAGCTATCATATGACAATGATAGCCCTATACCGCAAACAGATAGGCTGTTTCCACTATTAAGATCAATACCTTGGTACTGTTCTGTTAGTGATCATGCTGTCTCTTTGCATTCTTCTAAATTCCAGCATGCTGCGTGCATCTTAGCACGGCTGGTTGCCGGAAGCAGTTACCTTAAAAGGAGGCCTTCTAGCCCCTAGCTTGGGACCGAATGATCTCGGTCCCAATCTTACCCTTGGGTTTTTTCCACGGAATTCCATTGCCCTATGGAACTCTAAGGAACTCTATCCGGTGCCTTCGGTCGCTCGGATTATCCAAGGACCAAGCTTAAGGTAACCAGCCGGGCGAGATGCATGGAGTATGTTCTCCTTTACTATTTCAATCTCTATGCATCACACCCTTCATTAAGTTAAAATTAATAATTAATATTAACTTAGTTTAAGAGCCATTCTTATGACTCCCCCATACTCATTTTCTCTTTCTTCCACAGGAGGAGCACATGAAGTGTGATTTCGCCTTCTGCGCTGTGAAACGCCCGCAGTTTTACGGGCATACGGCTTGCAGGACTCACGCCCCTTGTGCAGACAAGAAAGGGGATCTGAAGTTTTGGAATCCACTGAACTGTACGGTCTGTCAGGCTCACCTAGTTGAAGCCTTCCATAACCCTCCCTCAGCGGAGGTCAGAGACATTTCTCGTGAAAAGCTACGCAAGTGGGTGCGTGGCTTCCAGAAAAATGCCACCGGACCTTACCTGGCCACCGAAGAATTGAGGTCACTTTTGTTCCCTAAGGCCTCCCCTGATTCAGTGATACCCAAAGACGTGATCCCCACTGTCCAAATTTACAGTGGAACCTGATGTTGTCATGGCTCAGTCCATGCACGAGTGCCGCTTGGATTCCGAAGATGACGAACAGATATCGGATGTCTCGGAAGACACGGAGAAAACGCTTATGGCTCAAGGAGCCGAAGATGAAGAAGACAAGGTGGAATACGCCGAGTCGGAGCAAGAGGTTGCTCCTCCTTCCATCCCCGCTCCTACTACTACACCGTCGGAAATGTCTATTCCGTCTACCTCCTCGACCCCGGATCCTTCTTCTTCTACTCAAGAAATGATCCGACTGATTAGAGCCGTCATGGACGACAGGTTGAAGGAGAACCAGGAGTTCATCAGGTCCATGATGGGATCCAGAGAACCGAAGAGGATTTCGGTTAAGGATCTCCCCGCTTGCTCACATGCCAACCCGTGGAGGTATGCTGAGCATATGGTTATCGCGACCGGCAGGATCTTCGTCAGTGATAAGATCGGCACGGTCCCTTTGGAAGACGTGGAGTTCTTCCCAAACTTTGAGGCCTACCCGGACTGTTACGTCCGTCTTCGTTCCGAACCTGCCTCGAAGGAAGAGACCGAACCTAAGGAAGAGATAGTGTTTGATCTCGCAAAGGCCCAGGCTATGCTAGCCGCCGCATTCAAGAGTAGAGGCTT
Source organism: Palaemon carinicauda (assembly GCF_036898095.1). NCBI lineage: Eukaryota > Metazoa > Arthropoda > Malacostraca > Decapoda > Palaemonidae > Palaemon > Palaemon carinicauda. The sequence continues at coordinate 31,537,208 of NC_090762.1, forward strand.
TACCTGCTCTAAGCTTCCGGCCCTGAGCAAGAAGCACCCTACTTATGTCGCACCTGAAAGTGCGGTTCTTCCATTCTTGGAAAAGGCCTTAGCTGCGTGCCTTAAAGCTGCGGATGAAGGGAAAACCTGCCCTGCATTGGAGGAGTGCAGACCCTTCTCCATAGTTACTCCCCCTGACGCTCGACACTGGAAAGATGTCCAGCATACTTTCGTCGTGGGAAGGCTCGATCCTGACGTCGCCGGACGTCAGTTTAATGAAGACCTCCCTAAGCTCAACGATCACCTCCTTCGTCGGGAACAAGATACGAAGGAGAGGCTCGCAGCATCCCTATCTCATCAAGTCCAACTCGAAGTTATGGCCTGTGACACCAGAGTACCAGACCACTACATGGTACTCTCCAAATCCCACTTGATGACCGTGATGAAGGACTTGTACCACTTCATAAAGGCTCGGAGAGCCTGTCGTGAATTCGTGTTTGCAGGTGCCACCGTGAAACACGAACCCCGGAGGCTGATTTCCTCCAACATCTGGGGAAAACACCTCTTTCCTTCTGACCTTGTGAAGGAAATCACCGACAGAGCCGCCACGGAGAATAGGAACCTTCTCCACAAGTGGGGCATGTCCAGGAAAAGGAAACCCTCTCAGGACGACGGACCTCAACCTAAGAGGAAATCCCAAAAACAGAAACCCCAGCAACGTCAACAAAGACGTCAGTTTCCGGGACCCGCTACCTCCCAAGTGGTTGCCCAACCACAACAGACCTTTCAATTGGTCCCCCAACCGGTGTTGTCACAGTCACCGGTCTTCACCCCTGCTTTCGAGCAACAGTCAACTACCTTTCGTGCCAAAGGTAGAGGCTCATACAGAGGTGCAAGCAAAGACGCATCTCGCCGTCCCTCCAGAGGCAGAGGAGGAAAGGGAGCTAGCGGCCGAGGCAGCAAGCCCTCGGGACACCAGAAGCAATGAAGTGCTTCCGGTGGGAGGAAGACTCCGCCAATTCCAGGATCGTTGGACCTTCGATCCCTGGGCACACAGCATCGTCAAGAAGGGTCTAGGCTGGAGTTGGACTCAACCACCCCCAATCTTCCAGCAATTCTTCCAACAATCAACCCCCCTTCTGGAAGAATATGTCCTAGATCTCTTGAACAAGAAGGTGATAAGGAAGGTAAAGTCCACCAGGTTCCAAGGGAGACTGTTTTGTGTCCCCAAGAAAGACTCAGAGTCATTCTGGACTTATCCCCCCTCAACAAGTTCATAGCGAACGACAAGTTCAAGATGCTGACGCTTCAACAGATAAGGACCCTTCTGCCTCGAGGTTCCTACACGGTCTCCATAGACCTGGCGGATGCCTACTGGCACGTTCCAATGAACCATCACGCTTCCTCCTACCTAGGATTTCGACTCCAAAGGAAAAGCTACGCCTTCCGGGCCATGCCCTTCGGCCTCAACGTGGCCCCTCGGATCTTCACAAAACTGGCGGATGCCATAGTACAACAACTCCGCCTACGAAACGTCCAGGTGATGGCCTACCTCCACGACTGGCTAGTCTGGGCTCCATCGCCCGAAGATTGTGCAAAATCTTGCAACGAAGTCACCCAGTACCTATAACACCTGGGATTCAAGATCAACGAGAAAAAATCTCGCCTCTCTCCAGCTCAGAAGTTCCAGTGGTTGGGAATCCACTGGAACCTTCAGTCACACTGCCTTTCCATCCCCCAGAAGAAAAGGAAGGAAATAGCAGGGTCTGTCAAGCGACTGCTGAAATCCAAACGCATTTCAAGACGCCAGCAGGAACGAGTTCTAGGCTCTCTACAGTTCGCCTCAGTGACAAACCCAGTGCTTCGCGCACAGCTAAAGGATGCCGCGGGAGTCTGGAGACGTTCGGCATCCATCGCTCGAAGAGACCTCAAGAGACGGCTTCCAAACAGACTGCGACTTCTCCTAAAGCCGTGGTCAGAAGAAAAGGCCCTGAAAAGGTCCATTCCTCTCCAACACCCTCCTCCATCACTCAACATCCACACGGATGCTTCGCTGGAGGGTTGGGGAGGTCACTCCCACCAAAAACAGGCTCAAGGCACCTGGTCTCCCCTGTTCAAGACGTTCCACATAAACATCTTGGAGGCCATGGCGGTCCTTCTAACCCTGAAGAAGTTATCCCCGCCGCCCTCGATCCACATCCGTCTAACCCTAGACAACTCGGTGGTAGTTCGTTGTCTCAATCGCCAAGGCTCAAGATCGCCCCAGATAAATCAGGTGCTTCTCCCAATCTTCCGTCTGGCAGAGAAGAAGAAGTGGCACCTGTCTGCAGTTCACCTACAAGGATTCCGCAACGTGACAGCGGATGCTCTATCTCGGACAAACCCGATAGAGTCGGAATGGTCTCTAGACGCAAGATCGTTCTCCTTCATCTCTCACCAAGTCCCAGAACTTCAGATAGATCTCTTTGCAACGAGCGACAACAATCAACTTCCTCGGTATGTGGCCCCGTACGAGGACCCCAAAGCAGAAGCAGTGGATGCCATGTCACTGGACTGGAACAGATGGTCCAAGATCTACCTGTTCCCCCCCACCAACCTTCTGTTGAAAGTCCTCTCCAAACTGAGAACCTTCAAAGGGACAGCGGCCCTAGTGGCTCCCAAGTGGCCTCGGAGCAACTGGTACCCCCTGGTCCTGGAGCTGCAGCCCAAGCTGATCCCTCTCCCGGGCCCAGTTCTCTCTCAACAAGTACAGAAGTCGACTGTCTTCGCTTCATCATCGAAAATCAAGGACCTTCATCTCATGATTTTCTCTCCCTAGCCGCAAAGAAGAGGTTTGGGATCTCGAAGAAAAGTCTGGACTTCCTAGAGGAATACAAGACCGAATCCACAAGACGGCAATATGAATCATCCTGGAGGAAATGGGTCTCCTTTGTCAAGACAAAAAATCCTAAAGAAATCACGATTGATTTCTGCATGTCCTTCTTTATTCACCTTCATGGACAGGGATTAGCAGCCAATACAATATCAACCTGCAAATCGGCCTTGACTAGACCAATTCTATATGCTTTCCAAATTGATCTGTCCAGCGACATCTTCAACAAACTACCGAAAGCATGTGCTCGCCTACGCCCAGCACCCCCACCGAAACCGATCTCCTGGTCACTAGACAAGGTACTCCATTTCGCCTCCAACTTGGACAATGATTCATGCCCTCTCAAGGATCTGACTCAGAAAGTTATATTTCTTTTTGCTCTCGCTTCAGGAGCTCGAGTCAGCGAAATAGTGGCATTATCAAGAGAAGAAGGACACATCCTGTTTACCGATACAGGAGAAGTTACCCTCTCCCCTGATCCGACGTTTCTCGCCAAAAATGAATTACCCACCAAAAGATGGGGCCCTTGGAGAATATGCCCCCTGAAGGAGGATGCCTCTCTATGTCCAGTAGAGAGCCTCAAGGTCTATCTTCACAGAACTTCAAACTTTGGTGGAGGCCAACTCTTCAAAGGAGAAACATCGGGCAGCGACCTGTCACTGAAACAATTAAGAGCGAAAATCACCTACTTCATTCGCAGAGCGGATCCGAACAGTACACCCGCTGGTCATGATCCTAGAAAAGTGGCATCATCTCTGAATTTCTTTCAGAGCATGGACTTTGAAAGCCTTAAAAACTTCACGGGCTGGAAGTCCTCGCGAGTTTTCTTTAAACATTATGCGAAACAAGTGCACGAAGTCAAACATTTTGTGGTAGCCGCAGGTAGTGTTATGAAACCTGCACCTAACTCTGCGTAGAACAGTGAGTTACTTGGGACTCTAACTCTTCGGGTGCCTATGTTGACCCTCGAGCGATTCATAGTGATGTCGAAAAACACTTAGTGCTTTTATAACTGTTCTTATCCCAGGTGAAATGTCATAGTTGTCACACAAGTGCCGCATGCCCTGAGCATGATGTGTTTTTTAATCAAAGACTTGCGTTCCTCGAGAACGAGTACCTACTAATAAACTTGAAATTCCTTTTCAGATTCAAGAGCAAGTCTTTATTACTATGTACATTATAATTACTGTAAATGAACTTTACTTATTGCTGTAAATTATTTAATTTCTGCATTTGTGAAATAAAATTTCTATTTTATTACCTGTGCGTCTCAATCAGCTCCTACTTACTATGAAATACATGCCTGTCATAGTTTTATTATCCCCCTTTTCCTTATGGTTATGAAGAAATTAAGATGCTAACTCTTAATTTATATTCACTCTGATTATGTAAGGTTCCAACACGAATACTTACTTTTGATACCCGGGAGATGAACCATCACTCTCAATACACAGTGCCCAACCACCACTGGTCTAATTTTCAGAATGTTCCTATACAAATACCAAACATTCGGCTTCATCTCCAAGTTCTTCAAGTTCTTCTATCAGGATGAATAGCCCTTCAATACCACTTTGACGTCGGCATAGCCCATGGGAACTTCACTGCCAAGGGGGGCAGGATGCTTCTTCCCTATGGTTCTTTATCAAAGATTACTATGCTGTTTTGTCAATGCCTTGGCACTTACTATTAGGGGAAAATCTACCACGATACATTGATTCTCTGGTACTCTTCCATCAGGACGCCATGGCTTGAGCCCAAAAAACGGATTTTGAGCGAAGCGAAAAATCTATTTTTGGGTGAGATAGCCATGGCGTCCTGATGGACCCTCCCTGCTACTTCGTCCAGTTTTAGATCCCACCCTGTTCTACTGTATCATGGTGATGGGCAGCAACTGGCTTCAGGATGAAGACGGGCGTGACGTCATTTGAGCAATGGCGCCCGTTTGTTTACGTCTCGAGTATCAGTAGTAGCCACGAGTGAGATTGGCTGTGGAGCGGCTCCCAGCTATTCTCAACCCTTACACACCGAAGCATTAACTCTGTTCGGGGTGAAGATAGCTATGTGGCGCGTTCAGACATGCGTCCCCTGTTGATATACGATGTCTTAAAGGGAAACCTTTGAGATACTCGCTCCAGAAGTTAGAATTCTGTGATAACCTGTGGTTAAATTCTCTGGGAATATCTTAGTAGTCTTATACCCAAGGAAGCTACCAAAAAGGAACCTTCCATCAGGACGCCATGGCTATCTCACCCAAAAATAGATTTTTCGCTTCGCTCAAAATCCGTTTTGTCACCATCTGTATACTGTACATACTCACTTACTCTATAATGGCCTACATTACCATGGCTATTTATTTTACTGTTGATTACAGAATAAATTTTTCAAAAGTTTCCCTGATGTTCTATTGTATTTCAGTCTAAATAAAGTAAGTATTTTTTTCCATTCATTGTAAAGTGATTATAGACTGCTTTTTTTCAGAAATTTATTTTATATAATTTTCTCAAAATAATGGTAAAGCACAGTGATTTCATGTGTAAAAATCTTTATATGCATTGAAGTGGCTATTATTCTATAATAATTCCACAATAAATAGCCTTCGAAAGATATAAAACTACTCGTCAGTAATAATGGAATTTACGTTATACAGAAATGTAATGAAAATATCCAGTGAGAGAGAGAGAGAGAGAGAGAGAGAGAGAGAGAGAGAGAGAGAGAGAGAGAGAGAGAGAGACTTAAATTTAGTTCATTAGACATAAGGTTTGTTTGTTCTTCTGTCATTCCACCTTGCATGTGACTATCAGTATGAACTGGATACTGTAATCCCTATTTTTGGTATTTCCTAGGCTTGGAAATAGAGACCACATATAAGAACATGACATACCATGTAGAATGGCAATACTGTAAATGGAAATAATGGTAGTAGGCAAACTTTTACTAGAAAAAACAATGAACAATACTAATATGAAATATATAAGACATGAATATGATGATATTTTGTAGAAATGATAATTGAGAACAAAGGAATAAAACAAGAAAAAGACATATCTCTTCGTGTGTCAACAACTGGCATGACAGGTAAAATATTTTGATGACCTTGTGGTTGTGACTTGTGGGAGTCAGAGGTGGAGAACCGATGATAGTTAAAGAATGCTACGTAGTACTTTGTGTGAATTGAACACGTACGCATAAATAGAAATACACTAATGTAGACCTTGCACGGTTATGAATAAGGACTAGAATTGCAAGTAGTCTGCTTGGTGGTGGGGTGATATGTGAGGATCCCATGTTGCTAAGCTGGGGGTGATAGGGGGGTTTGAGTAATGCCTCAGGTAGGGAATGTTGCTATTGGCATGAGAGTGGTGTGATTTTACATGGTAACATAAAAACAGACTAGAATAACTCTTACACACTCAGGTATAAAAGCTAGAATCCCAAAGACTTCATTGGTTGCCTGAAGCAAGAAGGGGCTAATATCAGGAAGGGGAGGAGATATTTTAGTGAAATTTCTTGAGTGTGAACTGTGTAACATATGACCATGGCTCAAGGTTAAGCGATGGCCTTTCACCGATGATACTGAGCAGAGTTTTTCCTTTCACATTTAAAATAAAAATAAGCTATTACTGCAATGGGATGGGGGCTTCAAGAGGAGAAATGCCACTTCCACAACAATCAACGTGCTTGATGCACACAGGTTGAAGACTTACGTATGCATCAAGAATCAAGACATCTCTCGCGCAACTTCCCACGTAAGACCTTTCTCTGAGAGATGTTGGACAGCCTACATGTGTGAAGCCAAAGTAATTCCACTGTACTGTGGTAGATCAAGGTGTGTGGTTGGTACAACAGGTTGTGAAGAGGAGGCAGTTCTCTCAGAGTCTCTATTAGCAAGAGTAGAAAATCTAGGTACTATTCTAATTGGGGCCACTGAGAGTCATGTTGAGGTTGGGAATAGTTTGAACTCAATTTACGACACTCCATATTAGGCAGAACAGCTAAAGGCATAGACTTTGAGGCCTTCCCATAGGTGTTGAAAAGTGTCCTTGAATGCTGCTTCCAAGTCTGACACCAGTGAGTAGTGAATGGGAGCTAGTGGTTTAGTGAGGTCGCAAATAGGTCAATCAGCAGCAAACCCCACAAAACCGGGATTTTGGTCGCTATCCAAGGATTCAAGGACCACTCAGAATCAACCACTTATCCTCCTACTAAGTTTGTCAGCTATGATATTCTTTCTGCTTGAAATGAATCGGGCTGTCAGAATAATCGAGTTGAGCAACGCCCACTAAAGGATCTCTGTTGCTAGTTGGCAAAGCAGCAGTGGCACGGTACTTCCTTGCTTGTTCACATATGCCACTATGGTGGAGTTAACGCTCATCAACACATCTGATTGACTGACAAAAAGAGAGCAAAAGTGTTGGAGTGCCAGAAGGGCTGCTCAAAACTCCATGTTTATACGGCCCTAATACTCCATTTTGGACCACTGTCTTGATGCCATATGTTGACAGAGGTGTGCACCCCTACCTTCCTTTGATGCATCTATGAACAACAGAAACTCTGGAGGAGGCATTACAAGGGGTGAGCCCATAAGAAGGTTCATCTCTTCTAGCCACCATTCTAAGTTGTCTGGCCTCTTCCCCTATTAGGACCAATGAAAGAGGGTGGTCAAGATGTTGAGACCAGTGTCCCTTTAACTCCCATCGAAGCAACTGTAGGTGAAAGCAACCATTTGGAATGAGACGGTACAGGAACACTAGATGACCCAGTAACTGCTGCCACTGGTGAGCTGGCATTTGGGGCTGTCCTGAGATGAGAAAGTTTTCAGGAGGACTGTGTCAATGTCCATTCCGAGGTACTGTAATCGAGTCTTTGCTTTGGCCCTAGGATGGACTTCTTCTGATTCACCACAATCTCTAGATTGTGTCAAAATGAAAGAAGTGTCTCAGTGAGGATGGGTTTCCTCCGAGTCCACCAAGATCTGTCAAATGTCCAGATATCATGAGAGAAATGCCGATGGCATGTGGCCATGCTGATGATACCATAAAGGCTCTAGTGAAGACCTGCAGCACTATTGAAAGGCTGAAAGAAAGTACCTTGAACTGGTACATTTTGATGGTCACGACTAAGTGGAGGTACTTCCTCTGGGTAGGATGGATTGGGATTTGGAAGTACTGTACACATCTTTAAGATCAATTGTCATCAAGAAGTCCAAACGACTGACCGCTGCCTCACTTGCTGCTGTCTCCATCTTGAACGACATCCGTAACACAATCTCATTCAGGGCTGACAGGTCTATGAATGATCTCCAGGCTCCAGGTGCCTTTTTGACAAGAAAGCATTGACTGAAGAAACCTCGGGAGCCATTGTCAATCTATTGGAGGGCGCCCTTCTCCAGCATAACCTGGACTTCTGCACGAAGGGCTACATTCTTCACCAATCCCTGGCAATAAGATGATGATGTCACTGGCGGTGGAATTAGAAAAGGGGAAGAGCTGATGAATGGGAGGAGTTATCCCGCTGTAAAGACATGTACCGTCCATCTCTCTGCACTGTGATACCAATATCTCTTCCAATTTGGTAGCAGGCATCCTCCCACAAGTGGCATCATGGGAGAATTGCCCCTTTAGCTTGGTTGTTGGCCTCATCCTTTTCCCTTTGTATGCTTAACCTTGAACCTGTTGAATCGGAAGGGACTGGTTTGTTCCCATTTCAAAATTGAATGAAGCGGGATTGAAGTCACTTCTCTGTGCTGGCCTATGAGGTTGCCTAACTGGTGCTGATGCTCTTGCTTGATTGAAGTCGTCGGAAGTACGCTACCCTGTGTATACATGAGGACAGTGAAGAGGGACGCCTACTTATAGGCTCTCATGGGAGAAGAGCCAATGACTTCTCCTGCAGGCATAATATTCTCTTGTGTAGTCCTCAAAATTATCATATTCACCAGCCGCTCCTTAGAAGGAGGACCTTAAGAGTCCCAAGGAGGGCCACAACAATCGTAAGACAACTACCATCTGGAAGCACACTGAAGGCTCCCCCGGGGAGGGAGGCCCTTCCGTTTTCCTAAGGGAAACAGGAAAGTCTTCTTACCTCGAGGTTTGCTCCAATGTTAAAGGGTCACCAAACTTACCAGACTGGCCTCTGGAGGAGACTGATGGGGAAGGGTCGGAGGGCAACGGTGGTCAGAGGAAGAAGTTGGGACTCCTTCGACTTCAAGGAAGACCCTGAAGGTGAAGAATCCCTTTTGGACTTCTTCCTCATGCCATATGTTTCTCACTGGGAGGGTCATTATCATATCTTATGGCACCAAAGACGAACCAACAGGAGGGCATTGTCATTTGCCTTTCTGAGGTCTTAATCTGAGCAATGAGGGCCCAGTGGGCACCCTCGTATGATGTGTCCCATTGTTTGTGCTTAATTCCCATTTGTGGTAGCTACCTCCAGTTTTGCCGACTTTTACCTTCCTCTGTTTAAGATTACCTAGTCCTTCCTGGTGAGGGTTGTTCTGCTGGGTTGGTCTTTGTTTGGGCTGGTCAGCGCCTCATTGGGTGGCCATCGGTCACTTTCCTGCCACTGGGAGGGTGACCACTCGCTACTCTCAACACAGGGGGAAGCTTGCCTAAAAAAGTGGGGATCCATTTCCCTGGAGTTCATGAAGGTGCTGCATGTCTTGTCCAATAGCCCTGGACACTTCCACATACCCGCAGGGATCCCCACAGAAGATGCAAAGTTGCTAACACATTGGAAAAATAAAAAGAAACGAAATTAAGTTTGCCAATATTCCAGCCTGTGGGAATGTATGTTCTCACTGATGGCTGCTATCAAAGTGACTACTCAGTGAGCAAGCGGGGGGGGGGGGGGGGGGCCTTCCCACACTACCAGTCGATAACTACCCACCAACTCTTTACACATTGTTATGAAATTTTAACTGCCGTGTATTCCATTTTCGCTGTTATCTTTTCATTGTAAAGGGCGAAGGTTTATATGCAAACCTGACTCCTGTCAATTGGATTTCCTTGAGTTCTTTACTGACGAATTCTACTTGTTCTTCAGAAGCTGTCACAAATATGAGGCAGGGGAGGGAAACCTTGAGGTTCACTTTCTCCAATGTAGTGCAGGCCTACGACAATACTCTCACAAGGAAAAAGACAATAACAGTAAAACCAGGTGATACGTTTTTAATGACCTTCAGGATCAGTAGGCACTAAAGGAAAAACAAAAGGCAGCATTCCTCCTCTTCCAAACTCAGCGGCAAGGATCTCTTCTTAAGACAGAGCACCAGCGATGTCTCAGGAAAACCAAATTTCTCATGTTCACGTTGTCATTGTTGTTATATGGCCATACACACAAGGGATAGAACAGTGACAGACATGTTGCTTGATAAGAACAAGTATGTTGGATAATGGCAGGTAGTATAGAAAACTGTCACCTAATTACAGTTACCATGAAACACTGCACATTCTTGGATTGTTCCATTAATATCCCTCAAACTATACTGTCTGCAGGACCATTTATTAACTCTGAAAGAAAAAGCTAAAGATTTCAATAGCCAAATGAGGATACCAAGAAGTATCTGGACCCCCTATCAGCCAAAGTAAAATGAAGGTTATGCTACTTGGCAGGTGGATGAGGCACCCCCTACATGACAGGTGGGTGGAGCCTACCGAATGTCTGCCAACTACTACTACTACTATTAGCTTGTTATTATTTAAAAGGCCATTCCAGTCTCACTGAAGTAATACTCCTATTAAAAGTCAAAGCTTTTATTATACATAGTACTGTAAATCGATGTTAGGTAGAAAAGTCCCGTATTACAATTATTATTATTACTTGCTAAGCTACAACCCTAGTTGGAAAAGCAGGATGCTATAACCCCAGGGGCTCCAACAGGGAAAATAGCTCAGTGAGGAAAGGAAAAAAGGAAAATAAAATATTTCAGGAAGAGTAACAACATTAAAATAAATATCTCCTATATAAACTATAAAAACTTATAAAAACAATAGGAAGAGAAATAAGATAGAAGAGTGTGCTCGAGTGTACTCAAGCAAGAGAACTCTAAACCAAGACAGTGGAAGACCATGGTACAGAGATTATGGCACTACCCAAGACTAAAGAACAATGGTTTGATTTTGGAGTGTCCTCCTAGAAGAGCTGCTAACCATAGCTAAAGAGTCTCTTCTACCCTTACCAAGAGGAAAGTGGCCACTGAACAATTACAGTGCAGTAACCCCTTGAGTGAAGAAGAATTATTTGGTAATCTGTGTTGTCAGGTGTATGAGGACAGGGGAGAATATGTAAAGAATTGGCCAGACTATTCAGTGTGTGTAGGCAAATGGAAAGAGAACCGTAACCAGAGAGAAGGATCCAATGTAGTACTGTCTGGCCAGTCAAACGACCCCATTTCTGGGTCGATCTGTGACGGCCGGTGAAAAGGGTCCTTCTTTACACTTTTCTCATATAAATCTTCCAAATATACTAGAGAAAGATAAAAGCATGGAATGCAGAGGTTACAACCCTCGCGCGAACACCTTGTTGGTGTCGTGTATTTAACAAGGGCGTGTGTAAACCACTATTCACAGGCTGTCTTCCATTTAGATAATCCCTTCATCAAAGGGGAGGGCCGTGACAGGCCCTAGAGAATACAGTTGGACTACCCCACCGACACCTACTACTCGCGCTCTCCAGGTCATCCTTCTGTTTTGGACTTGCCCGCTAAGTCGTAATTTATTTTTTTAGGTGTGTTTTGCAAGTGATTGTCGTTAATTCAACATGACTGACGTTGCTACTTCACCTTTACCAATGTTAAGTACCATAGTTTGTTTTGACAGTTTTTTCAGTACCGGGCATTTGTTCTCGTTCCAGTAATGTGGATTTTAATTTAAGAAGAGGTTTGGCCGTCCTCGGTATCGGCAGCCATATTGGTTTTGTTCGATTCGGTAGTTTTTCAAGTTAATATTGCCCTTCTGGTACTCTGTCATCTAGGTTATATCACTTACGTTTTATGACCAATATTATTATCATTATTGATTATTGTTTTTTACTATGGTATTTATTTGCTAGCAAGTCCAATTTGGATGAAAAATATCGATCTAGTCTTTGTTATAGTTATGTTCACGCCTCAGGAAGGTGCTCGATTTAGACTATATCTTTATGTTTAATTGTTACGTTGTCGTTATTCTTCGTTCTTGGTTATTACAATTTTATCATTATTCTTATCATATTATTGTGTGATTTTGGTTTTTTATTATGTAACCTTGAGAGGGTGAGCATAGAGTGCTTGTATTCTGTTTCTACAGATACGAGTTACCCCTTCTCTCGTTTTCTTTATCAAGCTCGAGCAGAGGAGGTGGATTTCCCGTTTTCCGTTTTATACGATCACGAATTATTCCTGCCTCCTATTATTCTCCGAGTTGATGATATTACGTTTAATGATATTCACGTTTTATTGATGTGGTTACTGTTAATAGAGCTAGCACTATTAATAGGTTACGTTAGTGTATGAGTCATTATTTGGGATCGCTTTATGCCGACACCCTTAGCTCCGCCTTGAGTTATACTCCGCTATAATGGATACTCATTGGGTGAGAACTAGTCAGATATTTGGAGTGCAACGGTGAAATCCGCCACTCAGACTCCGGCTGAGGCCTTTTGCACACGAACCTTTGTCATGATTGATCACAATTACATTATAACGGTCCTTTTTTCATCGAATCTCCGGCTTCACTGGAGATAACACAGACGTTCAGCATTGAGGTTAATATTATCGTACCGTTGAGGGTCACGATTTCACGCTGACGGACCTTTGTCACCGGATCTCCGGTACAAACAGAGATCAATCAGACGATCAGAACCAGGGTACGAACCCTTTTTCATGAATAATCACCATTTCATTATTACAGTCCTTTTTTATCGAATCTCCGGCTTAACCGGATATCACACAAACGTTCAGCAATGAGGTTAATATTATCTTACCTCTGATGTTCACGTTTTCACAATGACGGACCTTTGTCACCGGATCTCCGGTGGCAACAGAGATCACTCAGACCACGGGTGGCCAATCTTTTGTTTTGGCTGTAAAGGAAAGGATTTAACATGAATACAATGTAAACTGTACTTACTTTAATGACACTTTGAATTTGCGTTGATAATATTCATTAGCCATTTTTGAAAGTCCTAATGAAAATATATGAACATAATTAGCAATTTCAAAGAAAAGTCATTCAATTTGCTATCTTTGGGGTATAGTGCGCCACTTGTAATCGTGCAATGCGCCACTGTTGGCGCATGAGCCATAGGTTGGCCACCCCTGACTCAGATGATCAGAACCGGGGTTAACATTATTTTACCAATGAGGTTTATAGTTACATGTTACGTGGTTACTGAATATTAGTATTCTATTGATTCATCTGTTCACTGACCAGAGTCTCAAGGAACAGTAGATAGCCTCTCATGGCATGGTTGGTTTCGACCTGGCTTTTTATTAGAAGGGGCTAGCGTTCGATACCAAGTACTGAGTAGAAATTTATTTCTATTTGAACACGATGTTGTATGGATATTTATCCATATTTCTACATATTTATAATTAAATATATGCATAAATATAGCCATTATTTTTAGTTTATACTACATATTTATAATTAAATATATGCATAAATATAGCCATTATTTTTAGTTATACTGATTTGGTAGATCCCAGCCTGTGAATAGGATCACTAACCAGAGTTTCAAGGAACATCCAGACTTATGCCTCCTTTCTATTACAGGAGGTCCGCCTACATGGTATAGTTCTCGGAGTTATGCACGATCTGCTACGAGCTGTCCTCCCTACTCCTGACCCATGAGGTAAGTTGGTTCTAATGTTTCTTTTTGGTATACTTTGGCGATGCCAATTCGACCTACACGTTTGGTGGTCTGATCAGGTTAGTTGTAGGAAATACGTTCGGTTTGAGGCCTCTATCAGACAGGAATCTAGCAGGCTGATAGTTTCCTCCTGATGGGGTAAAACCCTCTTCCCTCAGGAGGAGGTGAACAAGGTTCTACAAGATGATACGAGAGCAACCCAAAATTGCAGGAAAGGCGGGGCCTCACTGCCAGAAAGAAGGTCGAAGACCAAAAGCAAGCTTTCTTCAAGAAGAAGCAGAGACTTGCCCTCTACAAAACAAACCGGGGTCACTGCCATCAATAGTCAGTTACCCACTCGTCATCACAGTCTTCCTCTGATTCGACCCCTAAGCATCCGGATCCCCCCCTCATCAGGTGGGCTACCTCACTGATTCCCCAGGTACACAGTCCAACCCCGATTCGATGCCCTCGCCTACATACAGCCCTAGCTCCGAACCCTCAGGTTCCTTTCGTGGACACCAGAGAGGAAGATACAGGAGTAGAAGACAGTTCCGCCATCGAGGCGGACCTAGTAAAAAGGGGGCTCGGGAAAGGAAAGGACCTAGGTTCACTCCCTCACAACGAGGTGGTCCTGGTAGGGGAGAGACTTTACCACTTTCAAGACCATTGGACCTTCGGTCCGTGGGCTCATAGCATAATCTCTAAAGGTTTGAGGTGGAAATGGCCACAAGGTCCTCCTCCTCCACCAGTGACCTTCTCCCAGAAATCCACTCCCATCCTGAAAGAGTACACCACAGAGTTACTTAAGGAGAAAGCAATCAAACGGGACCGATCACCGAAGTTCCAAGGCCTCCTGTTCACAATTCCAAAGAAAGGCTTGTCGGCATTGAGAGTGGACCAGGACTTGTCAAAGCTAAACTCTTACATTCTCTGCGACAAGTTCCGGATGTTGACTATCTCTCAGGTGCGGACCTTACTTCCCCTTGGGGCCGTCACCACCTCTGTCGATCTTTCCGACGACTATGATCATGTGCCTATAGCTCGAAACTTCTCTTCTTATCTGGGTTTCCGCCTAGGCAGGAAAGCCTTTGCGTTCAAGACATGGCCTTCAGCCTCAACATTGATCCAAGGATATTCACGAAACTGGGAGAGACAGTGTTAGTACAACTCAGGAACCAAGAGATACAGATTATGGCTTATCTGGACGGTTGGCTCATTTGGGCCCGGTCGGCCATAGAAGGCAACAGAGCTACGAAGGAAGAACTTCGATTTCTCGACAACCGGTGATTTCGGGTCAATCTCCAAAAGTCTCGCCTGCAACCATCAGACCACTTAGAATGCTTAGACATTCAGTGGGACCTTTCGAAGCACACGTTCTCTCTCCCTTCCAAAAAGGTAAGAGGAATAGCTTCCAAGATCAAGAATTTTCTCAAACACAAACAGATGTCCAGAAGAACCTTAGAAAGTATCATCGGCCTTCTCCCATTCACTTCAATAACAAAAATTCCAAGACATCAATCAAGTTTGGAGAAAGAGAGCTACAGTACCTTTAAGAGACAAGGTCTTGAAGATCCCCTCTGTCTTGAAAATGAGACTACGCCCATGGTCCGAACCGAAGAACCTCTCCAAATCGGTTCCTCTACAATTCCCACCTCCACAAGAGACATTCCATACAGACGCGCCTCTAAGTGGATGGGGGGATTACTCCGAACATCAGATGTTTCAGGGGTCTTGGTCACTCGCCATGAAACAGACCCATATCAATGTTCTCGAAGCCATGGCAGTGTTCTTGACCCTGAAGAGACTCTCTCCTCCGAGGTCGAGCCACATCAGAGTAGTGTCAGCCAGCACAGACGTAGTACACTGCGTCAACAGGGGAGGATCCAAGTCACCCAACCTGAATCGGATCCTCGTCACTATCTACGCCTGGCCAACAGAAAAGAACTGGATCCTGTCAGTAACTCACCTTGCGGGAGTCCAGAATGTGAGAGAGGACTCACTGGCCAAGACGAAACCACTGGAGGCAGAATGGTCTCTAGACATAATTTCATTGCGGTGGATACTCAGGAACCATTAGAAGAAGGTTTACCTATTTCCCCCAGTGAATCTTCTAATGAGACTTTTACACAAACTACGTTCCTTCCGGGGGGCAGTGGATTTAGTACCACCTCACTGGCCAAGAACAGTTGGTTTCCTCTCCTCCTCGAGTTGAAACTCCGTCCCTTCCGGATTCCGTTCCCCAAACTGACTCAAGTAATCCAAACTCACTGTGTCAGATTGCTCAAGGATAGCCAAAACTCTGACTTTGTGGACTACAGGAAGTTTGCAGCTCGTAGAGACGCGAACATTGAACCGGAAATCGATCTCTTCATCGAATCAGACAAAAGGGACTCGACAATTCGCCAATATGATTCGGCCGTTAACAATTAGCAGATTCCCTAAGAGTTCAGACCATACTCGTATGTCTCCGAATATAGACATCTCTTTCTTGAGGTTCTTATTTGGCAAAGGCCCAACAGTTAGAACTTTAACCACCATCAAGTCAGATTTGGAGAAGATCTTCCTTGTTGGGTTTAACATTAACCTAGCTGATTCCTATTTCTCATCTATTCCAAAAACATGTGCTAGGCTTTGACCTTCGGTTCGGCCACAAAAGGACTCTGGTCTATGAACGGTGTCCTCAAAACTTGCGCCGGACACGGACAATGAATCCTGCTCTTATCACTCTTCTTAGGAAGACTTTATTTCTAACAGCTTTGGCCTCAGGTGATGGAATATCAGAACTAGCAGCTCTCTCACGAACCCGGAAAACATAGATTTCCTCCCTTCAGCCGAAGAACTCCTTTCTCCAGACAATGTTTTCCTAGCTAAGAAATGAGGATTCGCAAAATAGGTGTTCCCCTCGGAAGATTATTCTTCTTCCCCAGGATCTTTTCTCTGTGTTCAGTCACTACTCTCAAGGCCCTTTTTTAGCTAGAACTGCCACCCACTCGTCTGGCCCCTTGGTTATCGGGGAACAAGGAGGTACTATTTCCATTCACGGTATCAGGCAACAAATCCTCTACTTCTTTAAACATACTAATCCGGAATCATTTCCCCAGGCTCATGATATACGGACAGTAGATACCTACATCAATTACTTCCAGAACAGGGACTTTGATGATATTTAAAATATATACGGGTTGGAAATCCCCTATGGTTGTCAAACGCCACTATCTATAGATCTTACAGGCCCTTAAATACCCGACGATGGCAGCGGGGAGCCTTTTCCCTCTACATTAATCTCTGCTTCTTCCTTTCTTCCATCTCTTCTCTTCTCCCTCCTACCCGCCACTCACACCACGTCGCCACTCTCCTGGGTAGTTCGTTAGCCCTATGATATTTACCATGTTTAATTCCTATGGTTCAACTGTTATTGTAGTTACGGTTCCTTTCAGGTTTAGATATGCTTAGACATGTAAGGTTTGATGCCTTTTGCGATTCGACACTCAGTAGATTCCTTGTCGTCTTAGTTATTTAGCCTTACGCTCCCTATGTCATTTGGCTAGTTGGTAATTGGACGTTTCTTACATTATTATATTATATTATTGTCGTACATGGTGATTGTATTCTCCGCATTATGTTATTACTTTATTGGGCTTGAAAGGCATTCTCTGGTACTTTTTCACTGACCGTCACAGATCAACCCAGAAAAGGGATTTTGACGAAGGAAAAATCTATTTCTGGGGAGAGACCTGTGACGCCCGGTGAAACCCTTCCCGGTTATTTTTGTACGGACCCACCATTTCCTTGCCAAGCCATATGTTCTTGCAGAAGGATGACCTGGAGAGCGCGAGTAGTAGGTGTCGGTGGGGTAGTCCAACTGTATTCTCTAGGGCCTGTCACGGCCCTCCCCTTTGATGAAGGGATTATCTAAATGGAAGACAGCCTGTGAATAATGGTTTACACACGCCCTTGTTAAATACACGACACCAACAAGGTGTTCGCGCGAGGGTTGTAACCTCTGCATTCCATGCTTTTATCTTTCTCTAGTATATTTGGAAGATTTATATTAGAAAAGTGTAAAGAAGGACCCTTTTCACAGGGCGTCACAGGTCTCTCCCCAGAAATAGATTTTTCCTTTGTCAAAATCCCTTAACTCTCTAGTGGTAGTATCTCAACGGGTGGCTGGTGCCTTGGCCAACCTACTACCTCCAAATGAGAAAGATGCAGTTATTAAACATAGATGAGCCTTCCTGAACTCATCAACTCACTTGGGATTCTACCAACCTTGTTTGAGTATATAATATACGCAAGCTTATAGCTTAAACAACTCCACCATCTGATAAGAAGCAAATATCTACTTTCACCAACATATTACCTTATCATTGGAAGCCTAAGAAAACTATTAAAAAACCAGAGGATAATAATTCCATGTACACAAATGTAAAACCAGAAAGCCTTAAAAAATAAGTCTATCTTAATTATCAAAGATTAAAGGCTGCCAAAGCAGAAGGAAAGATGAATGCCTAGAATGAACATACAAGAATATGATGATCACTGTGCAAGCAACATGATGGCTGCTCATGCTCAGCACACTAACCCATTTGAAAACCTATGACAGTAAGAGAGAGGCTGCAACGCAGAGCTAATACAGCCACCAATGATCCCACTGAAGCCTTTACTTCAAAGAGGGCAATCTAATACATCACAGCTTAAAAGATGGTACTGCATGTAACAAACTATGACCTATTTATCTACATAACAATATATGAGAACATACAGTAAACCACTTACTGATTTATCTATAGAGAAGCTAGCAATCTCTCCTGGTAACATAGTGCGAATACATGCTTCCCATACTTCAAGTTTAAACTTTTTACCAAATAGCAGCTCTACTGGACTTTTCCATTTCTTGCTGTCATCAATAACTTTAGGTGACTCTTCAACAGTTTCTGTCTTCACATGAAATGTAACCTGCAAAACATGATAATTATCTATGAAAGATGTGCAAACTGGGACTGTCAATTGCACAGATAAAATCAAAATATGGGTAATCAAACAGACTACTTTATATATAAATATTGCCATCTTCCTAAGAATATAAAGTAAATGACCGACAGTAACTAAGGGGAATTGTATTCCTTCAGCTAAATTTTTATCAAAGTTCTACAAAAAGTAACAATACCGTAGAAATGACAGATCATTCACAATAATGCAAGCAGTACAATTGGCTACAGCAAATAAGCAACTTGAAGGATTGCTAAACATATTAAAAAAGGGATTTTGACGTAGGAAAAATCTATTTCTGGGCGAGGGACCTGTGCCGCCCAGTGAATAAGCTCCTATTAGCACTTATTCTTAGGTAATTTACTGCTAAATATACCAGAGAAAAAAATGTAAAGGAGTGCTAGGTTAACTAGCTCGCTCACCTATTGGTGTCGGTATAAAATTGGGCATATAATCCAGAGGTCCCGCACTATTTAGATTCATCCACGACAAAGACCCCAATAGAGGAGAGCCGTTCAACCTCACTCGGCACCACCAACTCTGCATCCGCTCAGAACCCAACTCCTTAGCACCCAAAGTTTGGGGACTCCAAGGGAGAGGAGCTGGGAGGGTTCACTGGGCGGCACAGGTCCCTCGCCCAGAAATAGATTTTTCCTACGTCAAAATCCCTTTTCTGGGCTCGAACCTGTGCCGCCCAGTGAATATATACAAGAGAAATGTCACCAAACTTGCAAAATAAAGGAAAAAACATAAGCGTAAGGGAAATACAAGTTGCTTTAATCAGAGATGAGTGCCAAAAACAATTATAAGGGTATCTTAAAAGGAACATAAATCCACTTGGTAGAACAACTGACAAATAAGGTAAGGTATAATAATGCCGTGAGTGATAATATATACAGATACTCAGGAGTTAAAAATTTACAAATATAATAACAGTATTCAGGTGCGAAACCAACGAATACAAATAGGGTATAAATGAGGCAGGTAAGGGGGAGAGATAAAATGACAAGGAATTACCATGTGCGTTACCTGGGAGTAACTACGCTCCCTGCAGCTACTGTAGAAAATTTTAGGGCTTCCAAATGTTTAAGGTAGTGTTTCTTGAACACTGACGGTGATTTCCACCCTGTATACCTGGAAAGGTCCGTAAAATTCATGTGGTGAAAAAAGTTCACCGAAGTAGCAACCGCTCTGATATCATGTGCAAGAGGAAAAGAGTCAGGGCTAGCTTGTTTAATAAAATACAAAATTTGTTGCCTGATCCCTTTAATGGTAATGGTACCACCTTGTTCTCTAATGAATAGAGGCCCCGAGGAGTTAGAGGAGGTCCGGGATAAATAAGACCTAAGAGTAGTAACAGGGCACAGAGACGGGTCTTGCGT
This sequence comes from Palaemon carinicauda, assembly GCF_036898095.1. Classification (NCBI taxonomy): domain Eukaryota; kingdom Metazoa; phylum Arthropoda; class Malacostraca; order Decapoda; family Palaemonidae; genus Palaemon; species Palaemon carinicauda. The sequence goes on from NC_090762.1 coordinate 31,557,263, forward strand.
GAGGGGAACAATTTTCCAGGAGGACCATCTGTTCTGAGGGTCTTCGTTCTTAGCCAAAAAGAATTTGTTAGGTGAAAGAAGGACCTCTCCCGAAGGAAGGAACTCAATATGACCCGGGTCTCTCGACAAGGCTGCCAGTTCAGAAATTCTTGCCCCGGAAGCCAAGCTCACCAGGAAAAGTGTTTTCCTGAGAAGGGGAATGTAATCACAAGAACTGTTAATGGTATCAGAAGCCAATTTGAGTACATCATTAAGGAACCAGGTCACCGGGGTAGGACGAGTAACCGGTTTCAGTCTGGCACAGGCTTTCGGAATTGAAGCTAACAAAGAGTCGGTTAAGTCTATGTTAAAACCCACTAGGAAGATCTTTTTCAAAGCAGATTTAATAGTGGTGATAGTATTGGCTGCCAGACCTGATTCTAATAAAGTTCTAAAGAAAGTGACTGTAAGGTTCAAGTTCATACAGTGCACGTCTGAGTCTATCAAAAATTTTGCCAACTTTTTAACTGCAGAATCATATTGGCGGATGGTGGAATCCCGTTTATCTGATTCTAGGAACAGGGTGTTTTGAGGATCGATATTGGCATCATGCATGGCCGCAAACTTCATGAAGTCCATAAAGTTAGGGCGCTCTGAATGTTTGAGAAAGCGTACACAACGCGTGTTTGTACTATCTGAGACAGAACCGGATTGGGTATCGGGTGAGGATATAGTCTCAACTCTCGCAGGAGAGGATACCAGTTGCTCTTGGGCCAGTTGGGTGCGACCAAGGCTACTTGTCCCTTGAAGGATCTCAGTTTGTCTAGGCCTTTCAGTAAAAGATTCACCGGGGGAACGAGATAAATCCTTTCCCAGATGTCCCAATTCTGTGACATGGCGTCTGTGGCGTAAGCCTGAGGGTCTAGATTGGGAGCCACATATACTCTCAATTTGTGGTTGGATTCCGTGGCGAAGAGGTCCACTTGGAGACCGGGAACCCGAGAGAGAATCCACCGGAATGACTTTAGATCGAGTGACCATTCCGATTCTAAAGGGGAGGTCCGGGACAAGGCGTCTGCCACTACGTTCCGGACTCCCGCCAGGTGGACAGCTGAAAGATGCCAACGGTTCGAGGCTGCTAGGGAGAATATGGCTACTAGAACATGGTTCAGAGGCCCTGATTTTGACCCGCCTCTGTTGAGGCAGCGGACCACCACTTCGCTGTCGAGGACCAGACGAAGGTGTTGTCTCTTGGGTAGAGCGAGACGTTTCAGGGTTAGAAGAACTGCCATGGCCTCCAGCACATTGATGTGAAATTGGCGGAATAAGGGAGACCAAAGACCTTGAACTTTCCTGAGCTGAGAATAGCCGCCCCAACCTGATAGGGATGCGTCCGTGTGAATGATTAACTTCGGAGGCGGAAATCGAAGGGGAACTGACTTTGACAGATTGTTGGCTCTTGTCCAAGGAAGAAGTCTTTCCCGTAGAATGGGAGGAAGGCGGACTTTCCTGTCCCGGAGCTTCCGGTTCGCCCTCGAACGCCAGACACGATTGATATCTTTCAATTTTGCCTTCAGAAGTAGATCTGTCACTGAGGCAAATTGAAGGGACCCCAGAATCCTCTCTTGGAGTCGTCTGGAACTTACTTTGTCTTTGAGAAAGCGTTTGGTGTTCCTTGCAATCTCTAACCTCTTGGGTTTGGGAAGACACAGAGTATGAGATATAAGATCCCATTGCAGGCCGAGCCATTGGAACTTTGATTTCGGAAGAAGACGGGACTTCTTGAAGTTGATCTGGAAGCCTAGAGATTGAAGATATTGGATGACTCTGTGAGTGGCTTTTAGGCAGTTTTGGGAGGTGTCTGACCAAATGAGCCAGTCGTCCAGATAGGCTACTACTTGAATCCCTTGATTTCTGAGTTCCTGAACAGCGACTTCTGCTAACTTTGTGAAGATCCTTGGGGCGATGTTGAGCCCAAAAGGCATCACCTTGAAGGAGTAATTTTTGTCCCCTAGGCGGAAGCCTAGATACGGACGGAAGTGTCTCGCTATCGGGACGTGATAATAGGCGTCTGTAAGATCGATAGAGGTGGTGACGGCCCCACGGGGAAGTAAGGTCCGCACCTGCGAGACGGTAAGCATTCGAAACTTGTCGCATTGAATGGACAAGTTGAGAAGGGATAGGTCTAGAATCACTCTTCTCTTGTCTGAATCCTTCTTCGGGACACTGAACAGCCGACCCTGAAACTTCAGGTGTTTCGTTTCTTGTATGGCGTTCTTTTGTAACAGATCCTGGACAAATTCGACTAGGTCCGGAGTGGAATGTTGATGAAATTTGTTCGGAGGAGGAGGCCCTTGAATCCAACTCCACCCCAGTCCCTTGGAGATGATACTGAAAGCCCAGGGACTGAACCTCCATTTGTTGCGGAAGGCATAAAGCCTCCCCCCTACCTGCTGCACCTCAGTATTGGCTTGAGGAGTTACCTCCACGTCCGCCTCGGAAGTTCTTTCCCTTGCGAAAGACTCTTCCTCTACCTCTGTTCTGGTTTGAACCACGGTGGTAGCCTCTACCTCTGTTATAACTCTGGGAAGAGCTATGAGCCTCATAAGACTGGTTAAAGGCAGGAGAAGTGGTGGAGGCACCGGAAAGCTGGCTCATAGGGAGCAGAACGGTGACATAGTCGTCCGAAGGAGCCTGAGAGGTGGAAGGCTGTGCAGGAGCAACGGGAGATGGAGGAAGAGGCAGTCGGAAATTGGACGAACTACTCTGCTGTTGCCTGAACTGGGTGGAGGTATACGGGCGGAGCTTCTTCCTACCCCGGGCTTGGTAATTTGCGGGGTCATATTTCCGTTTAGGAGTCAAACACCAACGGGCTTTAAGGCTCTGATTGACTCTAGTGGCCTCTGCCAAGACTTCCTCTACAAGATCCTCAGGGAAGAGATTTGAACCCCAGCAGGAGGACCGGATAAGCTTATTAGGCTCGTGCCTAATAGTCGCCTCAGCCAGGACGTGTTTGCGACACCTACGTTTAGCAATAGCGAAGTCATAAAGGTCGTAGTATAATGACTGCAACGTAGCCTTATTGAGAGACTTAAAGATACTCTCAGTATCATAAGTTAAGGCTATCGACTCCGTGGACGTGGCCAAGTTCAGAGTACGGCCAACACGTAGGCGGGAATCATACTCCTGTTTAATGAGGGATTCCGGGAGACGGGGAAGCCGCTCACTAAACATAACTGAAGCACAGTCCGCTGATAGCTTGCCAGAGGTAAAAGTGGTATGGACATTGTCCCAACACTCAATGCCAGAAGGAAGAAGGAGGGAGATCGGATCCACCTCTCGGATGGGAGGCAAGGGCTTCTCCTCCAGAGCATATTGGAAAGCAAGCTCTGCTACCTTATTGACGCATGGAGTCACGGTGTTTTTGTCCATTAAGAACATTGTGAAGGAGCTCTTATAAGGCGTCAACATGGTGTTGGTGCAACCAATGTCATTCAGGAACCTAGCCCAAACAGATTGGGCTTGTTCTTTTGGGAAGATGACAGTCTCTTTGGGGACCTTATCTAACCGAACCAGAGCTTCCTCGGTAAGCCTGGCATAACCATGAAATGGAAATGCCAGACCAGGAGGAAAGAATTCAAAGTCCTCTAGAGGACGAGTGCCAAGACCTTCCAAAGTTAACATTCCGTCTGAGAACGGGGAATGAAGAGCCATGCGCCAAGGATTATTCTTGGTAAACGGCGGGAGCTTAGAGGCATCCGGGATGAGAGAGCTTTGGACTCGCTCCGGAGCACCTTGCTCTAATGCCCCAAGTCTCTGACCGATGTTAGAGAACATCGTGTCCATCTTGGCCTGCATTTCCGACACCAACTTAGCTTGCATCTCCGACACAATGCGAAGCATGGCTGATTCGGAAAGGCCCGGGCTAGGAGCAGGAGTGGCGGATTGTACTCCCAGGTCGTGAGACTTAGAGGAGGAGCCAGAAGCCTTAGATGACGGGATTGTATTCAGCTTAGAACTATGGGAAGCCTTGTGAGGCTTACGAGCTTTAGGTAAGGTTCTAGATGTAGACTTGGGGGGAACCGGGTGTGATCGGTGAGACGAATCACGGTCCCCAGAAAAACCATAAAAGGAAGAGCGATCAGATGAAGAAGAAAGAGCGGGGCTGAGGATAGGAATCTCAGCGCCGGTAACACCTGCCTCACTTACCACCCTACCTGCATCCGGATCATCCAATAACATGGGTTCAACATCCAGGTTCATGGAAGCAACATTGTCTTCCAGATCTCCGGGGGCATCCGACGGATCTTGTTCTTGATCAATGAACCCCGCTATGGTGGCATCAATGTGGGCAATGATGGGAGCTGCAACATGCCTAGCCACAGCGGCTGAAGACTTGGCGTTAGGATAGATCATGGCACAATAGTCTTTGGATAGGACGTAAGGCTGCTTGGATTTCACGTTTCGGGCAAAACCACCAACCCACACTTTCAGTGTGGCCCGAGCCGCAGACTTTTGCTCCGGGGATGCCTGAAATAATAGTGGGAATTATAAAAGGGAGGACTCCCAGTGGTCCTTCAAGACCATAGAGATCTTACTAAATAGTGTATGTATACCAAAAAAAGGTAAAATAAATAAGAAGGCAACATAGCCAACGGGACTCACCGAGTCAGATCCAAGGGTGGTGATGAGGTCAAAACAGACCATACAGTTATCAGTGTGCCATACCACGATGTCCTCCAGCTGAACTCCGCAGAGGGCGTGAGACCGACATACGGTATGGCCACAAGGCTGATGAAGAACAGCCGCACAGGCCGTCATCTGACAATGCACCATCTATAAAAAGAATAGTATATGAGAAACTGTATTTCTCTTAAGTAGGGGCGGGTCCGGAGGACCCGGGCCTAACATAAGTCTAACATAAGATTAGAGCTTAACTGTAATATTCTTAAGTAGGGGCGGGTCCGGAGGACCCGGGCCTAAACATAAGTCTAACTTAAGACTAAAGTATAGCTATCCATTCCGGTCGAGCCGGGAGCATAAAAAGGATGCAACAAAGAATTAAGACACATGGTGTCTGATTTCCCGGAGCGAGGTTAAGCCCCGGGCCGGGAAATAAAAGTATATCCATAAACCAATTCATATAGGAACTCCGGGATAGTGATCTGTCATATATAATCATATATAATCATAGGAACTGTTATAAATTAATAGGGGGGCGGAACTGTAGATAAGAACCGCCAACCGAACCCGGAGGGTTTCGTATAACATAATAAAAGTGTGATAAGTGAATATACAATAGGGTGCACCGGGATCCAACTCTGTTGACCGGTGGCCAACCAGTCTAGACAGAGACGAACCCGCCGGGACACCCGGAGGACAAAGTCCATAAACACTGAACTACCCCCTCTAAAAGGAGGGAAGGCAACGGTCCCCTAGGGGAGGGGGGAGAGAAGCCTAGCCGCCCACCTAGCGAGAGGGGGAGCTTGGGGGAGGATCACGTGATACGGAGCAGCAGGGCTACCAACTGACGATCCCCAACCAGACAGATCAAACGGAGTAATAGCACAAATATTCATTATAATAGTAATAGCGTGTAAAAATTATATAAATATACACATAAAAAATTTAGGGCAAGGCATGCAACATAATAAATAAATCACAAAGGACACACCTGATGGCTTATAAAATAACATTGCCGCCTAGTAACGAAGGTCGGCAAGCCATACGATACGTAACTGATATCGGCCCTAAAAATGAACCACGAGGGTTCTAAACGCTAAATAATGAATATCCACAATAACAAATAAAATTTAATTAATAATAAAAATAATACACATAGTAACACCACGAGTGAAACTAAAAGCTCTCAAAACAGGAGTACCAACTGTAAGCGGAATCAAGCAAGATCGATATGAACGAAGAGAATAAACTCCTATAATTTAAATATTAAACGATCTAGATAGCTCAAAACACAGCAAAACATAGCTTGGTACTTAACTTAGACGGTGTCTCCTGGGAAACCGATGAAGAAGCCATAATCCAAAGGAAAATCGCAAAAACACGAGAGCACAAACAAAAAGCGGGTTACCATAAAGGCGTGCTAAAAGGAGTTGGGTTCTGAGCGGATGCAGAGTTGGTGGTGCCGAGTGAGGTTGAACGGCTCTCCTCTATTGGGGTCTTTGTCGTGGATGAATCTAAATAGTGCGGGACCTCTGGATTATACGCCCAATTTTATACCGACACCAATAGGTGAGCGAGCTAGTTAACCTAGCACTCCTTTACATTTTTTTCTCTGGTATATTTAGCAGTAAATTACCTAAGAATAAGTGCTAAATGGAGCTTATTCACTGGGCGGCACAGGTTCGAGCCCAGAAACTTAAAAATACTGTACTACAAGTTTTATATAATTTTTATTTTTCCTAGCTAAACAAACATAAGTCATTACCCCAAAAGCCTCACTTGTAAAGATATTGGGGGAACACAAAAAATATCATTTCTATACTTAGGATACACATTGAGATGAGTTTTACCTGCAGGGGTTTCAGGTTAGCTGTGCTGGGTACTGTGTTCGGGGGGGGGGGGGAGAAGAAGAAGAAGAAGAAGAAGAAGAAGAAGAAGAAGAAGAAGAAGAAGAAGAAGGTGAAAGGAAGAAGAAAGCCAGTCATTCTTACTCATTCATCGTACACTAATCCAGGTAACCTCAGCCCTAAACCCTCTGCTACTTGTCCTTCAAGGGACTTGAAGAGTTTAAACCACTTGCTGTGCAGCCACCACAGGACCAATGGAAAACGTATCCATGTTCCTGTGGGTTCCGTCCTGCAGATAGTGGGCGGTGAAGGTCGTTTGACTCTCCCACAAGCCAGCTTGCAGTACTAGTGCCACACAGTTGTTTTTCTTGAACCCCAGGGAATTTGCAATGCCCCTGCTGTCATGAGCTCTAGGTCATTTGGTGGGAGGAGGGTCAGAGCTGAGTGCAAACTCAATGACCTTATGGATCCAGGAAGTAATGGTATTCCTAGTGACTCTCCTCTTGATCTTCCCTGTGCTGACAAATACAGTAGTGCCAATGCATGGGGAGGGGGGAGCTGCTGCTGTTCTCTTTAGTAACACCTTAGACTTCTCACTAGGCAAAGTAGCAGTTGGTCTGGGTTTTCGGTTACAGAATGTACTCTATCCGAAATGGACCGAACCTAGGGTCTAACACACCCTGATTTCAAGTCTTGGCAATGAACTCAGGGACGAAGTTGAGGTTTACTACTCCCCATCTCCTAGAGTGGGAGACATCAGAGGATAGACCAAGTAGTTCACTTACTCTTTTGTTCGAAGCCAAAGCGAGTAGGAATACCGTATTCCCTGTGAGGTGGCGACATGTTGCCTGGCGTAATGGTTCATAAGGAGGGCGCTTCAAAGACTGAAGTACCCGAACCATGTTCCAAGTAGGAGGTCTAAGTTCCGACTGGGGACAAGCAATCTCATAGCTTCGTATGAGTAAGGAAAGTTCTAACGATAAGGAAATATCTACTCCTTTTAGTTTAAAGGCTAGATTCAAGGGTGAGCGGTAGCCTTTGACTGCCGAAACCAAGAGAAGCATTTCTTCCTGAAGGTGTACAAGGAAATCCAACATTGCTGAAATTGAGGCATCGAGGGGATTGATATCCCTTCCACGACACCAACCACGCCAACAATTCTTTTTGCAATTCATTGCGAAAAGCCTCTCTGTCTGAGGAGGTGCTGGAAAGTCTCCAGGAGTGGAGTCGAAGCAAAGCTATAGCTTTGTGATATATGTCGGCATATGGTTGTTTGAGCAGATTATGTCCTGGAGGGAGTTCCCTTGAGATCTTTGTGACGAACTGCAGAAGGTCTGGGAACCACTTGATTCCATAGCGGAGCTATTCAAGTCATTAGTAAGTTCTTGCTTACTGACTTAGTTATAGACTTTTCTTATCAGACGAAAAAGGGGAAACGCGTACACGTCTATGTTTTTTCACCATTGTTGGAATACATCCTGCCGAAGAGCTTGGGGATCCGGGACTAGGGAACAGTACAGCGGAAGCCTGAAGTTCAGGGCCATTGCAAACAGGTCCACAGTCGGGAAACCCCTCAAAGTCAGGATTTTGTTGGCTACTAGATGATTCAAAGACCACTCGGAGCCGACTATATGAGTCGCTCTGCTCCGTTTGTCTGGAATTATTGTACCTCTACTGCTAGATGGTACAGTTGCTGCGAAAAGGTACCGACTTTTTTGTTTAGGTTAGCTACTACTGTACTGTGGTATTGTCACTCATTAATACCTGCCAAGAACTGGTGGAACTGTTGGAGGGTGAGGAAGGTGCCCTCATCTCTAAGAGATTTATGCACTGATACCTTTCTGATTCGGACCATTGGCTAAAGGTGATGTGGTGCAGCATATGGGCTCCCCACCCTTCTTTTGATGCATCAGAAATGTGCATCAATTCCAGGGGAGGGACGAGAAGATCGACCCCTTTGCAGAAGTTTTGGTCTGTCAACCACCATCTGAGGTCCATCTGTTCCTATGGTCCTATGCAGAGTAGGAGTTCCCGAGAATTGGTTGACAGATTCCACTGGGACTTGAGACACCACTGGAGGGATTTCATCATGAGACGTCCATTGGGAATTAGACAGGCGAGAGAGGATAAATGGTTGAGCACTGCAACCAGCCCTGGGCTGGGAGCTCTTCTCGTCTGAGGAAGGGCTGTGCTACCTCACTCAGTCTCTGAATTCTTTCACCTGGTGGAAATGCTTTGTGTCTTTCGGTGTCTATCAACATGCCCAGATATACAAACCAGTCTTTGTAATGGGAGCAATTGAGACTTCTCGAGGTTTACCATGATCCCCAGATCTTGGCAAAACCTTAGAAGCTCGTCTCGGTAGTGAAGAAGGGTTGCTGCTGAGTCTGCTAGAATCAGCCAGACGTCCATATATCTTAGGAGACATGCCAATTCTGTGAGCCCATGCTGACAAAAGGGAGACTCGTAAAAACTTGGGGTACGGTGGAGAGACCGAAGCACAGCACCTTGAACTGCTAACGTTTCTGGTTTAGCATGAATCTTAGATACTTCCTGGAAAACAGATGGATTGGGATGTGGAAGTATGCGTCCTTGGAAGTCCTGCGGTATTATTGCTCGTCTGACTGTGTCGGATGTCTCCATCCTGAACGAGGTTAGTCTGACAAACCTGTTCAGGGTTGAGAGGTCGATGACTGGTCTCAAGCTTCCAGATGCCTTTCTCACAAGAGACAACTGTAGAAGCCTGGGAAACCATTGAGGACCTCTTGGAGAGCACCCTTCTCCAAAATAGTCTGGACTCCTGCCCAAAGGGGCTAACTCCTTTGTGGATCCATTCGCATAGGAGTTCGCTAGAACTGGATCCAGAGTTAGTGGAGGGAGAGATAGTGTGAATGGGATGCGATACCCTGAACGAATCACCTCAATTGTCCAGGATTCAGCCCCCTTGATGTAGCCACCTTTGCCAGTGGCTTTGCAGGCATCCCCCCACAGGTAGTCGTATGGGAGGATTGCCCGTCCTAGTGAGATCGGCTTCGGTCAGATCCCATCTTTCCCTTCCCTCCATGGAAGGACTTTTTGCCTCAAAAGTACTTCTTAAACACCTTGGGACCCTGCTGTCTAGGGTCCCCAGCCCTGTTTGTTGGCAGTTTGGGAGCCTGTTTTCTCTGTGGCTGAGGATGAGGGAGTCCTGATTTACCTTCCTCCATCTCTCAGCCAACCGCTCAACTTCTTCTAGATCAAATAGGGAACTCACTTCGAAGGGGGAGTTCCTGAGTCTCGATACTTCGGCCTGAGGGACTTCCCTATGACAAAGTCTCTCCTCTTCAGGATGGTATTGGCCCAAAGGTTCACAAACTGGTAGGATAGAAACTCTAATGCCTTATTCCAGACAATAGGAAAGTCTCCATAGACTTCCTCGTGGACTCTCGAGACCAGTCCTGAGACTGGATCAGTAGTCCTACAAACCCCAACCAGAAATCAAACCACGAAATTGCTTGCATGGCGTACTTCGCGAGTTTTTCTTGGTTGAGTATCTCGGAGGCCAAGTATGAGAACGGAAGTCCTGTGAGTTTCTCGAAAGGCATACCTTTCGAGAGTGCCTCTATAGAATGGTCTAGAGGCAGCACCGGGAGACTCGTTAATATTCTCCTAACACCTCCTATGTAACAAATAAGGAGGAGGGAGGAGTTTGAAGGAAGCTCTTGAACATAAAGAGGAAGAGCCTGTGGCCTGTGACACCGCCTTATGTTTGGCACTCCTCAATCCCTTAGAAAAAAGGAGTCTCTGGATGCTGTACAACTGGTCAAGGACCGTGTCCTTACCTTCAAGAGGGGCGGTCGATGGGTCTGGCAGCCCATTGATAGTGTGGATGCAGGTTAACATCTGCCAGAAAGATTATTCAGCACGGAATAAACAGCAACAGAAATGCTGTTAACAGGAACTAAAAGTGTATATCGGCAGGTTAACAGAAACTGTCAGTTAGCTACAGCTTTTTGGAAAGTTACAAAACTTTTCGTTTTCCTTGAATTCCCTCGTTCACAACGAACTACTGACCATAAATATGAAGAAAAAAATGATATTTTAATTATAAAATAAATTTTTGAATATACTTACCCGGTGAATATATAGCTGCAACTCTGTTGCTCGACAGACAAACTGCACAGAAAAAACTCACTAGCGATCGCTATACAGGTTGCGGGTGTGCCCAACAGCGCCATCTGTCGACCAGATACCAAGCTCTATGTAAACAACGACTCAATTTTCTCCTCGTCCCACTGCGTCTCTATTGGGGAGGAAGGGAGGGTCATTTAATTTATATATTCACCGGGTAAGTATATTCAAAAATTTATTTTATAATTAAAATATCATTTTTAAATATTCAACTTAGCCGGTGAATATATAGCTGATTCACACCCAGGATGGTGGGTAGAGACCAGTAATATATGTTTACATTTTATGAGCTAAGAGTTTTTTATTTCATTTTAGAAGTTATCAAAATAACAAAAACAAAATAAATAGGTACCTGGTAAGGAAGTCGACTTGAACGATTACTCTGCCTTATAAGTACGTCTTCCTTACGGAGCCTCGCGATCCTCTTAGGATGCTGATCGACCCCTAGGAGCTGAAGTATCAAGGGTTGCAACCCATACAACAGGACCTCATCAAACCCCTAATCTAGGCGCTCTCAAGAAATGACTTTGACCACCCGCCAAATCAACCAGGATGCGAAAGGCTTCTTAGCCTTCCGGACAACCCATAAAAACAACATTAAAAACATTTCAAGAGAAAGATTAAAAGGATATGGAATTAGGGAATTGTAGTGGTTGAGCCCTCACCCACTACTGCACTCGCTGCTACGAATGGTCCCAGTGTGTAGCAGTCCTCGTAAAGAGACTGGACATCCTTTAGATAAAAAGACGCGAACACTGACTTGCTTCTCCAATAGGTTGCGTCCATTGTACTTCGCAGAAATCTATTTTGCTTAAAGGCCACGGAAGTTGCAACAGCTCTAACTTCGTGCGTCTTCACCTTAAGCAAAGCTCGGTCTTCCTCACTCAGATGTGAATGAGCTTCTCGTATTAACAGCCTGATAAAGTATGATAAAGCATTCTTTGACATAGGCAAAGATGGTTTCTTAACTGAACACCATAAAGCTTCAGATTGGCCTCGTAAAGGTTTAGTACGCTTTAAATAGAACTTAAGAGCTCTCAAAGGGCATAAGACTCTTTCTAGTTCATTGCCTACAATCTCCGATAAGCTGGGAATATCGAAAGATTTAGGCCAAGGCCGAGAAGGCAGCTCATTTTTGGCTAGAAAACCAAGTTGTAGCGAACAGGTGGCTTTTTCTGACGAAAATCCGATGTTCTTGCTGAAGGCATGAATCTCACTGACTCTTTTAGCTGAGGCTAAGCATACCAGGAAAAGAGTCTTTAGAGTGAGATCTTTCAGGGAGGCTGATTGTAGCGGCTCAAACCTGTCTGACATGAGGAATCTTAGTACCACGTCTAAATTCCAACCAGGGGTAGCCAAACGACGCTCCTTGGTGGTCTCAAAAGACTTAAGGAGGTCTTGAAGATCTTTATTGTTGGAAAGATCTAAGCCTCTATGCCGGAAGACCGATGCCAACATGCTTCTGTAGCCCTTGATAGTGGGAGCTGAAAGGGATCGTCCTTTTCTCAGGTATAAGAGAAAATCAGCTATTTGAGCTACAGAGGTACTGGTCGAGGATACAGAAACTGACTTGCACCAGTCTCGGAAGACTTCCCACTTCGATTGGTAGACTCTAATGGTGGATGCTCTCCTTGCTCTAGCAATCGCACTGGCTGCCTCCTTCGAAAAGCCTCTAGCTCTCGAGAGTCTTTCGATAGTCTGAAGGCAGTCAGACGAAGAGCGAGGAGGCTTTGGTGTACCTTCTTTACGTGAGGCAGACGTAGAAGGTCCACCCTTAGAGGAAGACTTCTGGGAACGTCTACTAGCCATCGAAGTACCTCGGTGAACCATTCTCTCGCGGGCCAGAGGGGAGCAACTAGCGTCAACCTTGTCCCTTCGTGAGAGGCGAACTTCTGCAGTACCTTGTTGACAATCTTGAACGGTAGGAATGCGTAGAGATCCAGATGTGACCAATCTAGGAGAAAGGCATCTATATGTATTGCTGCTGGGTCCGGGACTGGGGAGCAATAGATTGGAAGCCTCTTGGTCAGCAAGGTTGCAAAGAGATCTATGGTTGGCTGGCCACAAGTGGCCCAAAGTCTCTTGCACACATCCTTGTGGAGGGTCCATTCTGTTGGAATTACTTGCCCTTTCCGACTGAGACAATCTGCTATGACATTCAAGTTGCCTTGGATGAACCTCGTTACTAGGGAGATATCTTGACCTTTTGACCAGATGAGCAGGTCCCTTGCGATCTCGTACAACGTCAGTGAGTGGGTCCCTCCTTGTTTGGAGATGTACGCCAAGGCCGTGGTGTTGTCTGAGTTTACTTCCACCACTTTGCCTCGAAGGAGAGACTTGAAGCTTTTCAAGGCCAGATGTACTGCCAACAGCTCCTTGCAGTTGATATGCATGCTCCTCTGACTCGAGTTCCACAGTCCTGAGCATTCCCGACCGTCTAGTGTCGCGCCCCAGCTCACGTCCGATGCGTCCGAGAAGAGAACGTGGTTGGGAGTCTGAACAGCCAGGGGAAGACCCTCTCTTAAGTTGATATTGTCCTTCCACCAAGTCAGACAAGACTTCATCTTTTCGGAAATCGGGATCGAGACCGCTTCTAGCGTCTTGTCCTTTTTCCAGTGGTATTGAAGCGGACGGAGGTGTAGTCTTCCTAGTGACACAAATTGTTCCAGGGATGATAGCGTCCCTACCAGACTCATCCACAGCCTGAGTGAGCAGCGTTCCTTCTTCAGCATGTTCTGGATGAATAACAGGGCTTGACTTATTCTGGGGGCCGACGGAAAAGCCTGAAAAGCTAGACTGTGAATCTCCATCCCTAAATACACAATAGTTTGGGATGGGATCAGTTGCGACTTTTCCAAATTGACTAGGAGTCCCAATTCCTTGGTCAGATCTAGAGTCCACTTGAGATCCTTCAGACAGCGACGACTGGAAGAGGCTCTGAGAAGCCAGTCGTCCAAATAAAGGGAGGCTCGGATGTCCGATAAGTGGAGGAATTTGGCTACATTCCTCATCAGCCTCGTAAACACGAGAGGAGCTGTGCTTAGGCCAAAGCACAGGGCCCGAAACTGGTAGACCACATTTTCGAAAACGAATCTCAGAAAAGGTTGGGAGTCTGAGTGAATGGGGACGTGGAAGTAGGCGTCCCTTAGGTCTAGGGAGACCATCCAGTCTTCCCTTCTGACCGCTGCTAAGACTGACTTTGTGGTCTCCATGGAGAACTTCGTCTTTGTGACAAAGACATTCAGAGCACTGACGTCTAGCACCGGTCTCCACCCTCCTGTCTTCTTTGAAACCAGGAAGAGGCGGTTGTAGAATCCCGGTGATTGAAGATCCGAGACTTTGACTACCGCTCCCTTCTCTAGCAAAAGAGACACTTCCAGTTTCAGGGCTTGTCTCTTTTCTTCCTCTCTGTACCTGGGAGAGAGATCGATGGGAGACGTTGCTAGAGGGGGTTTGCGTACAAAAGGGATTTTGTACCCCTCTCTGAGCAACTTCACAGATTGTGAATCTGCGCCTCTCCTCTCCCAGGCTTGCCAGAAGTTCTTGAGTCTGGCTCCCACTGCTGTCTGAAGTTGCGGGCAGTCAGACTCTGCCCTTAGAGGACTTGGATCCTTTCCTCTTCCCTCGCTTCCCTTCGGCACGAGCACCTCCTCTTGGGGAGATACGCCTGATACCATGGAGGGAAGGTCTGTTCGCTGATTAAAGCCTCTCGAACCCATGCGTCGTGCGACATTGCTTCTCCCCTGGACTTGGGAGCTTGCAAGAGGTCCCGGACTAGGAGGACGACAGGCACGAACAGACGAACCCTCAAGCGCAACACTGTTCACAACACTATCACTTGGCACTTTAGCACTTCCCACTGCACTTTGGCACTTAAGCTCCTTAACATCCGCCATGAGCTGATTGCGGTCACTTGCAAGGGACTCAACTCTCTCCCCCAGGGCATGGATGGCACGCATCATGTCAGCCATCGAAGGTTCCTGAGTGCTAGGAGGGGGGTTAGGAACAACCACTACAGGGGAAGGAATAGGTTGTGGGGCATGAGGAGAGGAAACATCAATAGACCTAGAAGAACTTCTCCTAACTCTATCTCTCTCTAGCCTGCGTGTGTACTTTTCAAATTCGATGAAATCGAATTCCGAAAGGCCCACGCACTCCTCACACCGATCTTCCAATTGACAGGTTTTACCCCGACAATTGGAACAAACAGTGTGAGGGTCGATAGAAGCCTTCGGAAGACGCCTAGAACAGTCCCTAGCATTGCATTTTCTAAATTTGGGAACTTGTGAAGGGTCAGCCATTTTGAATTGGTCAAGGGAAAATTCCAAAAAACGATCTAAGTCATCAACAATGAATCCGATACAAAAAAGAGTTCAAGGATTTGTTTGAAGAAAAACCCTGCACAGCGAAAGCTCAAAACCAGAATATAGTACTTCACCAATATGATGTGAAAAACTCCAGTTTAGCAACAGCGAGTAAAGTACGTCTTGTCGACACGTCGACAGAGAGAAAATTGAGTCTTTGTTTACATAGAGCTTGGTATCTGGTCGACAGATGGCGCTGTTGGGCACACCCGCAACCTGTATAGCGATCGCTAGCGAGTTTTTTCTGTACAATTTGTCTGTCGAGCAACAGAGTTGCAGCTATATATTCACCGGCTAAGTTAAATATTTAAAAAAAACATTTAAATAGCCAATTGACAGCGTTGGAAGTATGTCTGTATTAACAGGCAGCTGAAAACAAAGTGACTACTCAGTACTGGCTGGGGAAGGGGGCTCCATCTGACAGTAACTATCAACACTTCATTACTGTCTGAAGTTCAAACCAAGCTGAAAGCATGCTCCTCCTACTAAAGGACGAGAGTTTGTATTCAAGTAGGGACAAACTTGGATTATATTTAAGAATTTTGAGCAATGAAACCCACTGCTGGGCTGTTTTAGTGATACTAACATAACTTTGCACAACTTCCTATAAAATGGGACGGAAAAATCACGTTTTTTATGCACCGGAAGGCCTGCTCAGCAAAGACTTCAAGTGTTGACGATGATAACTAGTAGAAATTAACAATTTTAAACAAAACAGTATCAATAACATAAAGTACATCTGGTATATGGTGTATTTTAAGGTGTTTCGAATCTGTTTGCTAATAATAACTAATGAAAATCCATAGTTATTTTAGTTATGGATGTTAATCCATGATAATTATAAAACTAAAGTTTTCTGCTAGTTATTGTCTAAAATTATGTTCAAAACAACACCAGTTATTGTACTATTCTATAATTTTACTGGATAAAAAAGCCAGTGAAGTTAGGGGCCGAAGGAACGTTATCTGACAAATTCGTAGATAATTTGTACTTTTCCTAACTATACAAACCTTAGCTATTTATTAGGGGTTATACTTTCGGCAGAGCTGAAATGACGAGCCATCAAAATTTAGCGAGTGTTAACTACCCACACCGCTAGTTAGCGGGGGTAGGGGAGGGGTAGCTTGCTACCACTCCCGTTCACATACCCGTGATTTAGTCACTTTGCTTGAAGGTAGGACTTCAAGGGGAATAGGGTTGGCGGGCAAGTTTGTATAAATAGGTAAGGTTTGTATAGTTAGGAAAAATACAAATTATCTACGAATTTGTTATATGTTCCGTAATTGGAATACAAACCACGCTATTTATTAGGGGTGACTCACCCATTAGGAAGGATGGACGTCCCTGCCAATCTGGCTTTTGGTCTTGCCCGGGGGCTCCTTATCTGAGTATGTTAGTACTCAAAAATAAGGAGTCCCTGCCCTCGCTAAAACCTTGCTACGCAAGGTCCGTAGCCTACGCAAGCTGTGTGTTGAAAAATGCAGAAGTGTGACTGTCTAGGTAAAGTTATTCTGAGTTTATGTAGGAAAATCCTGATGTAACCAAGACTTTCACAATACCACCTCGCCAGGGTATGGGGACGCAACAGTATTAGCTTAATACTAGGTACACAAGGGAGCATGGTTTACCTGCAATGGTTTGAGGTCAGCTTATGCAGAGAACCCAGGATGCTGCTTTCCCCACAAGAGGGTAGGATGAAAAAAAGAATAAGAACCAGTCAAATCTTTTCATTCACGCAGACTAAAACTGGGTAACAGTGCCCTCAACCTTCTGCTACTTGTCCACTAAGGAGCTTGAGGTATACAACCAGCTATTGTGCAGCCACCACCGGACCGATAGAGATCGTATCGAGTTCCTGTGGGTCTCATCTTGCAGGAGAAAGGTTGTGAAACTCACATGGAGCATTCACATCCTTTCTTGTAAAACCTGCATCACAGAGTAATCTGCTAAGAAGGACCCTGACACTGTGATTTATCATGTCAAGATGATGTTTCGGTGATCCTCCTCTAGTCTCTCCCAGTGCTGATGACAAGAGAAGGGATCCGGGTGAGATATTGACGTTTTCTTTAGGTAGTCTCAAAACTTACCCTGGGTACAGTAACGGATGATCTGGATTGTCCGTTACCGAGTGGAGACTTGTGTAGGATCCGTCACCTCTGGAGACTATGTCTGGCGACATACTCAGGGACGAAACTGAATATTGTCTTTCGCCCTTCTCATTATTGGACGATGTCGAAAGAGAGACCATTAAGTTCCTTGACTCGTATGGTTGCTGTCCGAGTCTGTAGGAACATTGTCTTCTTAAATCAGGAGAAAATTTGTTACCTGGTGAAGTGGAACATAATTTAGAGATCGGAGAATTTGAACCATGCTCCGAGAGGAAGGTGTCAATTCCGACTGGAGAAAGGCAAGTTGTTAGTCCGTATGAGTTAGGAAAGGTCTATCGATGAGAGTATGTCCCTTCCTTTCAGTTGAAGGTGAAGGATCAAGGTTGAGAGATCATCTTTACCTGTCGAAACTGAATAGGGGGTCTTTTCCTCTTGTATAAACTCGAGGATTTTGCTATTGCTGGAATAGAGGTATCGAGTGGAGAGAGACACTTTCACATGACACCAACCACACAAAACATTATACTGCCTGGTAGACTGATGCTGAGGAATTCCTCAGATATCTAGACAACCTTTTTGCAAAACAGGTACTGGGTAGTCTTCAGGCATACAATCATAGTAAAGCCATAGCTTGTGGTAGGTGTTGAATTGGGTTGTCTGTGATGGGGAGAGGGTTCTCTTGGAGACTCTATAAGGAGCAGAAAAAGGTTTGGAAACCGTTTTGCGTAATGCCATAGCGAAGCTAGGAGAGTCCTTGAGAGGCTGACCGATGTTCTAGCCTTCTTGAGTGCACTTCTCCAGACAAAACAGGGGCTAGATGTAAACGTCATTGTTGTACCCACAGTAGTTGCCAGAGAGCCTTGGGGTCTAGGGCTGGGAACAACAGCAGCCTGAGGTACAGGAGCGTTACGAACAGATACCTAGTTGGAGGACCCCGTAAAGTTGGGACTTTGTCGGCTACAAGGCGATCCAAAGACCATTCGATATACCTTATCTGAGATGCTGTGCACAGATTATCGGCAAGCATGTTCTTCTAGTTTGCAATGAAGCGGGCTGATAGTGGTACCGAATGGACCTTGGCCCATCTTAGTGTTTATACTGTTAGAAGGGAAGAGGCTACGAGCAAGTTCCTTCTTGCTTGCCAATGTGAGCCTCGATGTGGTGTGTGGTGTTGTCGTCCATCACATCTCTGAGTGGTCTGTTAGGAACCGATGAGGCTGCTGAAGGACCGGAAAGTTGGCCTTCATCTCTTAAGAGATTCAAGTGAAGGTACTTTCGGACTCTGTCCAGAGGGCTGAGGTCGTGTAGTGCAGCACTATGATCCTTCCTCTTTTCTTTTGATGTGTTCTAAGCACAACATCAAGTCCGAGGGGTGGGGAAGGATGAGAAGGTTATACCGCTCGGTAGATTCTCAATTGACACCCATCCCTTGATGTTCGTCCAAACTTCCGGTCCCATGGGGGTCAGAATGTTTGGGGGATCGAGGGATTGATTCCAGTCCAACGGAAGTCACTCTGGGATGGGAGTTGTTCTTGCTTTTGAGGTTTTGTGGAGATTGGTGTCTAGAATCATTCCAAGATACACCAGTCTTCTGGGAGAGAAGTAGGGAAGACTTCCGCAGGTTTACCCTGATCACTGGATCTTGGTAAAAAGACTTCAGAAATTCCGGTGCTAATGTAAGGTTGCCATTGAGTCTGCTAAGGTCAGTCAGTCGTCCCGAAACTGAGGAGACAGAAGCCAATCCTGTGAGACCAGGATGGGTTTAGTGGAAAGACTGAAGCACAGTGCCTTGAACTGGTGTTTCTTGTTTGTCTAGACTGAATCTTCCAACCTTCCTAGATGGATGGTTTGGGCCTGGAAGTAAGTATCCTTTACGTCCAGTGTGCAAATGAAGACCTGAGGTCTTAGCCCTTGTTCGAACTCCAACATGGTGTGGACATCGACCCAAAGGGACAGCTCCTTGCTGATCCTTTTGCATGGAAGATCGCTGACGCTGGAGTCTTAACTCATGTCGTAAAGGATCAGGCGCGATACCCAGTGTAAGAATTCTTCTCTGAGAGAGAATTTCTTTAACTAACAGAAGGAAGGCAACGCTTAGCCTTACCATGCGCCCTGATGGGATTGATGCCATTCCTTAGAATAGAATCAATCTGGCGAATGTTAATCAATGGTTAACGGTTGGGTATTATGGTTACTGTGCAGTTGAGTGCTCGAAATTAGTTCCCTGTCAATAAGCCCTTGATGAGGGTTGTCGAGCGTTTGCCGATCCATTTAGTGTGATGGTGAACAGCCAGTAGAGAGAAGTATGTTATATACCTTCTGATCTAGGGAACTACGGGCAAAGGATGACTAGTAAGTCTGAGTCATGAACTGCTGGCGAATTGCCGATGATCGGTGCATCGGCGGTCTGTGAGCCGATGGTGAGCTAGAGATCAGCAAGCTGACTATGGTCCCTCCTGGTTGGTAAGAGATCAGCAAGCTGAGGATGGGCTGGTCAGAGATTAGCGAGCCGAGTTCAATGTTGAAGAAAGATGACTGCCTATCGGTGATCTAGTGATCAGCAAGCTGATGACTGGTTATTGACTAGCAGTCGGTGATAGGAACACTAGCAATCGGAGATCATTAGTCATTGGAGGGACTAGAGGTCAAAGATCAGCGTTGAGCTAGCAATTGGCGATCTGGTGATCGGCGACCTAGCGATCAGTAAACCGTGAACTAGCCATCAGCAAACAGTGATCTAGAGATCAGACTGTTGATGCTTTCCTGTTTGCTGACGGTGGTCTATCAAGGAAAAAAGAAACTTCAGAAGAGACATGGACCAAGGATTCCCCGTTTCGATTCCCCTTAAAAGATGGAATCTTCAGGATCTTGAATCCTTCTGTGAAGCCTCTTTCCTCTTTTCCTGGTGGCAAATGGGGAAATGGTGACCTGTCCAAAAAGTTTTATTCCTTTTTTCTGCCTATGGCACACAGGATGATGCTGGTGCTCAATTTCTGCCTGGAGAGCAGGCAGGTCTGTTTAGTGGTAGGATCATCAAGCTGACCTTCAATAGTAGTGATCCTCCAAAGAGGAGTCTCTATGAGTGGCCTCTCTCGCGAACGAGAGAGGTGATCAATTCGTAGAAGAGACTTGATGATGCTCATTAGTTGATAACACCCATCAGGGCCGGTGGATCAGCAAGCTGACCGTCAACAGTAGCAATCCTCCGAAGAGGAGTCTCTATGAGTGGCCTCTCTCGCGAACAGAGGGGTGAACATTTTGTAGAAGAGACTTGATGACCCCCATTACAGTAGTTGATAACACCCATTAGGGCCGGTGGATCAGCAAGCTGACCTTCAACAGTAGCGATCCTCCGAAGAGGAGTCTCTAAGAGTGGCCTCTCTCGCGAACGAGAGAGGTGATCAATTCGTAGAAGAGACTTGATGATGCTCATTAGTTGATAACACCCATCAGGGCCGGTGGATCAGCAAGCTGACCGTCAACAGTAGCAATCCTCCGAAGAGGAGTCTCTATGAGAGGCCTCTCTCGCGAACGAGAGAGGTGAACACTTCATAAAAGAGACTTACCTAAGACTGTGCTCCACCCCTGAAGGAAGAGAGACTCAGCAAGGGGGGAGAGAAGTCTGGCCGAAGGCCGCAACAGCAGTCGGAGACGATGAATTTATTAAGATGTGGGAAGTTCTCCCTCGGAAGGGAGAAACAACCTCACACCTGGGGAGGACACTTTCCCTCGGAAGAGGAAGTTGTCCAACCCCGGGAGGCGAACCTCCTGGTTAGTGTTCTAAGATGACCTGAAGTGCTGATCATGTTGTCACGGGCGTACTTCTAAGAGAAGGGATGACGCCAAGATGACTTCCTCTGAGGGACGGTAGTGACAGAAGATTCCACAGGCGTGAACAGAACAGCTCTGCTTCGTCGGTACTCTTAGTCGAATGAAGAAAAATACTGCATAGTTAACTGGGAAAAAATAAAATTAATTATTTAACAGAAAATTCCTTAGGGAGGAACTCCGAAGAGGAACCCCGAGGAAACAACATAAGTATTGCGCCCTTCCTTCCCCAATTGATATCCACGAGAGAAGGGGAGAGCGGAGTAACTTTAATAAAAAAAAAAAACAATTAAAATGATTTAAATCAGCTAAGAATATCTAATAATAGTGAGAACTACTGATCCTCTGAAGGGAAATGTTTGCCACGGAGAAAAGCTGAAAAGTTAAAATTACAATTATAATTCACTAAAAATAATTGAGACAAACAATCGGTAGCGAAACCTAATCCGCGAACGGGAAAGGTGCTCTTCGCATTAGTACACTGTTGTTGAAAGGTGAACAACCTTGAGAAGAGAAAGACCGTAGTCAATCTCTGAGAGGTCACATTCCCTTCACTCAATAATCTATGTTTCCCGTAGGAAAAGGGAAAAGGCGAAGACAATAGTTGAATGAAGAGGGTCCAGGCAATGACGATTCCCCTGCAGCGGCCGAGTCAACGGTTATATGCCGACAGAAAGACCGATGGACCAGAGGGGGAGAGGTCGTTCCCCATGAAGTGGAACTGTGCTGACCTTGTTCCGGTGCTAATGTACGCAAGTGTCGTCGTCGTATATGTATCACCCACACAGCACAAAAACTGAAAAGGAAACTTATCACATATATATATATATATATATATATATATAAAAGAAAGTTAAAAGACAAAAATTAATGGCAGTCCAAAACAGGCGAGGAGGAGCGGAAACAACCATTCTCCATCCAAGCCAAAAGTAAAAGTGACTAAATCACAGGTGTGTGAACGGGATTGGTAGCAAGCTACCCGACCCCTACCCCTGCTAACTAGCGGTGTGGGTAGTTAACCCTCACTAAATTTTAATGGCTCGTCATTTCAGCTCCGCCGAAAGTATAACCCCTAATAAATAGCGTGGTTTGTATTCCAGTTACAGAACAAATAAGCTTTAAGTAATGCCTACAGTGTGTCTTATGCTAAAAAAAATTGGTGCTATCAGCAACAGTAACCTCTGGTGCCGATCAGTAAATGAGAAAACCCAGTGTTTTATACAAAGAATAATGATGAAAAACACAAACTACTGTAAAGAATAATTATCAGTATAGGTCCTAGCCTAACAAGCCTGATGTGGCAAAGCATACAAATAATACTTGACCTACTATAGATATTGTCTCAATTATCATTTGGTCAGTATAGCAACTTAAATGATGAACTATTCAGAGTTCCACTGTTAATTTTTCGATGGATAAAAACATGGCGTTATAGGTCAATTAAAGTCACCCCTTCGATGAGCTAGGATACAGTATCCTAGGCTGGGTTAAGTGAATTTGTGAGGTTTTATTACTTACTGGTATAGACTTAATGCTTGGCCTATGGTTACCTGTATGGTTTCAGCACAATATCCGTAAACTGACTTTCACCAATATAATTGAATATAGACCTACTAATGCACTATTTAGAGCCCCATAACCTAGTTCAGCAGTTAAGGATAATTCATATACCTAGTTTTGTAAAGAATACCAATGTCATTGCTTTTGTTTTGGTTGCCATAACAGAAGTTCCTCAGGAGTTCTTAAAATTCCCGAATGTTAGTTATCCTGTCCAAATTTTGATTTCCATTTTCTGTATAACAGTATTGGTTCTGGTACTCATTTGTAATCCAATTACAAGTTTTTTCTTCTGTCATGTGACTTTCTCTTGGCCAGTCTTCTACCTACACAGTACCTATACTAGCTCCACCCTATCTAATAAAGTTCCTCCCCCAACTATGTCACTCAGTTGGAAGTTCTTCTTGGATCTGTATTTACGAAAGATGTACATATTAACGGCATCCAAAACAAGTGAATATTTTCCGTTTTATAGGAAATAAAAAGTTACTGTTGTATTTACAGGTATTTTGAATAGTTTTCATGTAATCAAACATCAGAAATAAATATTTTTCAAATTATATGAATGGGTTAAACTAGGAGACACATCTGAAAAATGTTATTTTCATTAGTAAAATAAATTTTTGAATATACTTACCCGATAATCATGTAGCTGTCAACTCCGTTGCCCGACAGAATTCTACGGAAGGGATACGCCAGCGATCACTATACAAGAAGGGGGTGTACTCACCAGCGCCACCTGTGGCCAGGTACTGCAGTACTTCTTGTTGACACCACCTCAATTTTTCCTCGGTCCACTGGTTCTCTATGGGGAGGAAGGGTGGGTCAATTAAATCATGATTATCGGGTAAGTATATTCAAAAATTTATTTTACTAATGAAAATAACATTTTTCAATATTAATCTTACCCGATAATCATGTAGCTGATTCACACCCAGGGAGGTGGGTGAAAACCAGTGTACATGTATATCAAGAAGCTAAGTATCCCGTATTTCATATTATCAGTTATTCAAAATAATAATGAAATTATAAGTACCTGGTAAGGAAGTCGACTTGAACCATTACTCTGCCTTTAATAAGTTCGTCTTCCTTACTGAGCGCAGCGTTCCTCTTAGGAGGCTGAACAACCCTAAGGTGCTGAAGTATAAAGGGCTGCAACCCATACTAAAGGACCTCTACACAACCTCTAACCTAGGCGCTTCTCAAGAACGAATTGACCACCCGCCAAATCAACTAGGATGCGGAAGGCTTCTAGCCTACCGTAACAACCCAAAAAACAACAATAAAACCATTCAAGAGAAAGGTTAAAAAAGGTTTTGGGATTAAGGGAATGTAGTGGCTGAGCCCTCACCTACTACTGCACTCGCTGCTACGAATGGTCCCAGGGTGTAGCAGTTCTCGTAAAGAGACTGGACATCTTTGAGATAAAATGATGCAAACACTGACTTGCTCCTCCAAAAAGTTGCATCCATAATACTCTGCAGAGAACGGTTCTGTTTAAAGGCCATCGAAGTGGCTACAGCTCTCACTTCGTGGGTCCTTACCTTCAGCAAAGCAAGGTCTTCATCCTTCATGTGAGAATGAGCTTCTCTAATCAGAAGCCTTATATAATACGAAACTGCGTTTTTGGACATAGGCATCGAAGGTTTCTTGATGGCACACCATAAGGCCTCTGATTGTCCTCGTATAGGTTTTGACCTTTTAAGATAGTATTTTAGAGCTCTGACAGGGCAAAGAACTCTCTCTAGCTCGTTACCCACCATGTTGGAAAGGCTAGGAATTTTGAACGATCTAGGCCAAGGACGTGAAGGAAGTTCATTTTTTGCTAAAAATCCGAGCTGTAAGGAACATATTGCTGATTCGGATGTGAATCCTATGTTCCTGCTGAAGGCGTGAACCTCACTAACTCTTTTGGCTGTTGCAAGGCAGACGAGGAAAAGAGTTTTGAGAGTAAGGTCTTTGAAAGAAGCTGACTGGAGAGGTTCAAACCTAGGAGACATAAGGAACCTTAAGACTACGTCTAGATTCCAGCCTGGAGTGGACAATCGACGTTCTTTAGAAGTCTCGAAAGATTTAAGGATGTCTTGTAGATCCTTGTTGGCGGAAAGATCCAAACCTCTGTGGCGGAGAACTGAAGCAAACATACTTCTGTACCCTTTGATCGTAGGAGCCGAAAGAGATCTAACATTCCTAAGATGTAACAGGAAGTCAGCAACTTGGGTTACAGAGGTATTGGTAGAGGAAACTGCATTGGCTCTGCACCAGCTTCGGAAGACTTCCCACTTGGATTGATAGACTCTACGAGTGGATATCCTCCTTGCTCTGGCAATCGCTCTGGCTGCCTCCTTCGAAAAGCCTCTAGCTCTAGCGAGTCTTTCGACAGTCTGAAGGCAGTCAGACGAAGAGCGTGGAGGTTTGGGTGTACCTTCTTTACGTGAGGTTGACGTAGAAGGTCCACTCTTAGAGGGAGAGTACTGGGAACATCGACCAGCCATTGTAGTACCTCTGTGAACCATTCTCTTGCAGGCCAAAGGGGAGCAACCAGCGTCAGCCGTGTCCCTTCGTGAGAGACGAACTTCTGAATGACTCTGTTGATGATCTTGAACGGCGGGAATGCATATAGCTCGAGATGGGACCAATCCAGCAGAAAAGCATCCACGTGAACTGCTGCTGGGTCTGGAACTGGGGAACAGTACAAAGGGAGCCTCTTGGTCATGGAGGTGGCGAACAGATCTATCGTTGGCTGACCCCACAAGGTCCAAAGTCTGTTGCACACGCTCTTGTGAAGGGTCCATTCCGTGGGGATGACTTGATCTTTCCTGCTGAGGCGATCTGCCGAGACGTTCATATTGCCCTGAATGAACCTCGTTACCAGTGAGAGGTTTAGACTTCTTGACCAAATGAGGAGGTCCCTTGCTATCTCGTACAGCTTCCTCGAATGGGTCCCTCCCTGCTTGGAGATGTATGCCAAGGCTGTGGTGTTGTCGGAGTTCACCTCCACCACCTTGTTTAGCAGGAGGGACTTGAAGTTCATTAAAGCCAGATGAACTGCCAGCAACTCCTTGCAGTTGATGTGAAGCGTTTCCTGTTCCTTGTTCCATGTTCCCGAGCATTCCTGTCAGTCCAAGGTCGCGCCCCAGCCCGAGTCTGATGCGTCCGAATAGAGATGAAGATTGGGGGTCTGAACCGCTAACGATAGACCCTCCTTGAGAAGGATGTTGGTCTTCCACCACATGAGAGTAGTCTTCATCTCTTTGGTAACAGGAATAGAGACCGCTTCGAGCGTCATATTCTTGTCCCAGTGAGCTGCTAGATGGAATTGAAGGGGGCGGAGGTTGAGTCTCCCTAACTCGGTGAACAGGGCTAACGATGACAGGGTCCCTGTTAGACTCATCCACTGTCTCACCGAGCATCTGTTCCTCTTCAGCATGCTCAGAATGCACTCTAGGGCTTGGCTGATTCTTGGGGCCGACGGAAAAGCCCGAAAAGCTTGACTCCGAATCTCCATTCCCAGGTAAACGATGGTTTGGGAAGGAATAAGCTGGGACTTTTCTAAGTTGACCAAAAGACCCAGTTCCTTGATCAAGTCCAAAGTCCAGTTGAGACTCTCCAGACAGCGACGACTTGTGGGGGCTCTTAACAGCCAGTCGTCTAAATAAAGGGAGGCTCTGATGTCCGCCAAGTGGAGGAATTTCGCAATATTCCTCATCAGTCGCGTAAACACCATAGGCGCCGTGCTTAGGCCAAAACACAGGGCTTGGAATTGGTACACAACCTTTCCAAAAACGAATCTCAGGAAAGGTTGGGAGTCTGGATGAATAGGAACGTGAAAGTAAGCGTCTTTCAGATCCAACGAGACCATCCAGTCCTCCTGCCTGACCGCTGCTAGGACCGACTTCGTCGTCTCCATAGTGAACGTCTGCTTGGTGACATAAGCATTGAGCGCACTGACGTCCAGCACCGGTCTCCAACCTCCTGTCTTCTTGGCCACCAGAAAGAGACGGTTGTAGAAGCCCGGGGATTGATGGTCCCAGACTATCACCACTGCCTCCTTCTGTAACAGGAGCGACACCTCTTGGTGTAACGCTAGCCTCTTGTCCTTTTCCTTGTAGTTGGGAGAGAGGTTGATGGGAGAAGTGGTCAGAGGGGGATTGCGGCAGAATGGTATCCTGTAACCCTCCCTTAGCCACTTGACAGACTGGGCGTCTGCACCTCTTCTTTCCCAAGCTTGCCAGAAGATCTTGAGTCTGGCTCCTACTGCTGTCTGGAGAGGAGGAGAGTCAATGTTTGCCTTTCGAAGGCTTGGGACCTTTCTTGGACCTGCCCCTGAAACCGTCTGGACGGGTACTTCCTCGGCTGGGGGCTCTGCCACGAAAGGGCGGAATAAATCTTGTAGCGGGAGTATCGGCCACTGTGGTGCGGTAAGTTCTAGGAACCGAAGGAGCAACCTTAGCCTTACGTGCTGAAGAGGCCACAAGGTCATGAGTGTCCTTCTGAATAAGAGCCGCAGACAATTCCTTGATAAGGTCCTCAGGAAACAGGAACTTAGAAAGCGGAGCAAAAAGTAACTGAGACCTTTGACAAGAGGTGATACCAGTGGAAAGGAAGGTGCAAAGTTGTTCCCTTTTCTTGAGTACTCCCGAAACAAACATGGAGGCAAGTTCGCCGGAACCATCGCGAATTGCTTTATCCATACAGGACATTATAAGCATGGCCGAGTCCTTGTCAGATGGGGCAGTCTTCTTGCTCAAGGCCCCCAGGCACCAGTCGAGAAAATTAAAAATCTCAAAGGCGCGAAAGACTCCCTTTAAGAAGTGGTCTAAGTCAGAAAAGGTCCAGCAGACCTTAGAGCGCCTCATAGCCGACCTTCGTGGAGAGTCAACCAAACTTGAGAAGTCAGCCTGGGCAGAGGCAGGGATTCCCAAGCCTGGTTCCTCTCCTGTGGCATACCATACGCCCGCCTTAGAAGTCAGCTTAGTAGGTGGAAACATGAATGACGTCTTCCCTAGTTGCTGCTTGGACTGCAACCAATCCCCTAACATTCTCAAAGCTCTCTTAGAAGATCTAGCGAAGACGAGCTTAGTGTAGGCAGACTTAACAGGTTGCATGCCTAGAGAAAACTCTGATGGAGGAGAGCGAGGGGTAGCAGAAACAAAGTGATCCGGGTAAACTTCTCTGAAAAGAGCCAGGACCTTGCGAAAGTCAATGGAGGGTGGTAACGACTTGGGTTCCTCCACGTCAGAAGAGGGATCATCCAGGTGCGCAGCTTCCTCCTCAGAAACCTCATCACCTGAGGGTTGAGAAGCGAGAGGTAAAGTTACAGCGGTATGCTGAACGGCAGAATCCTGACAAGCGGGTGCATATACACTTGCGGATTCATCCTCAAGTCTCTGTTGAAGAGGATGAGGGCTGGTAATGACAAAGTCATGAGGCTGGGAAGAAGGAGGCTCTGCGGGAGTCTGGGGAGCAAGCGTGGTGAGAGGCGACTGTAGTAAAACCTGAGGTTCAGGCTGCAAAGACTGCTCAAGCTGAGGAGAAAGAGGTAGATGCATGCGTTGAGGTGGCTGACTCATTGCATGAGGTTCATGTCTCAAGAGTTGCGCTTGCTTCAAGGGTTGAGGTGGCTGCGCAGTAAGAGGTTCCTGTCTCACGAGTTGAGGTTCTTGAGGTGGGTGCTGCGAGAGTTGAGGTGGCGGCTGCGCAGAAAGAGGCTCCTGTCTCAAGAGTTGAGGTTCTTGAGGTGCTTGCCTCGAGAGTTGAGGTTCTCGCCTCGAGGAAAGTGGAGGTATCAGCTGCGAGAGCTGAGGTGGCTGCCTCAAGGATGGCAGAGGTTGTCGTACCTCAAGAGGTTGCTGCCTCGAGGATGGTCTTACTGCAAGAAACTCTTGCCTCAAAGGTAGAGGAGGTTGTAAGGCATAAGACTCCTGTCCCCATTGTTGAGGAGGTTGCCGCATGGTAAGAGGTTCCTGCCTCAAGGAAGGTGGAGGTTGCTGCACAACGCTGGTATCTGGCAACTCCCAACGCGGTAGCTCACGCATGGAGGTAGCTTGAGGAACCTCAACTTCGTACGTCTGGCAGACTGGACTGCGTAGAGGAGGAGGAGCGCTCGCAGGAGGAGGTGTAACCTTCTCTGCCTGAAACTCACGCATCAATACCGCAAGCTGCGACTGCATAGACTGCAGCAAAGCCATCTTGGGATCAACAGACGTTGAGGTCTGTTGAGGCAGAGCCTTAACAGAAGTTGAGGTCTGTTGAGGCATCGCCTTACCTCTCTTAGGAGGCGTGCAGTCACCTGATGACTGCGGCGAGTCAGAGCTAGCCCAATGACTACATCCGGGCTGTAGAACTCGTGCGGTCTGGACTTTACGCTTAAGAGGTCTTGAGACCTGAGTCCAGCGTTTTCTCCCCGAAAATTCTTCTGCAGACGAGGAAAATAAGGGCTCAATCGTCTGAGAGTGGAAGTGACGATCTCTGTAAGATACGCCCGCAACCACCGAGGATACTGCTGTGCGCCGATCAAGGCCTGCCGAACCCTTTTGCCCTTCGACATTGCTTCTCCCCTGGGCTTGGGAGCTTGCAAGAGGTCCCGGACTGGGAGGACGACTGGCACGCACAGAAGTACCCTCACGCACAACACTGACACTGACACTAGCACTCGGCACAGCACTGGCACTACCACTTCCCACTGCACTTTTCACTTTAAGTTCCTTGACGTCTGCCAAGAGGAACTTGTGGTCACTCACTACCGACTCCACTTTATCACCTAAAGCCTGAATGGCACGTAAAACATCAGACATATCAGGCTGAGCACAAATAGTAGGATCGGGGGTAGCCACTACCGGGGGAGGAAAAGGTTGAGGATCATGGGGTGAGGAATAAAGCGAAGAGCGAGCCGAACTCCTCCTAACTCTCTCTCTCTCTAACTTAGTGGTATACTTGAGGAATCGAACAAAATCAAGTTCCGAAAGTCCGGCGCATTCCTCACATCGATCTTCCAACTGACAGGATTTTCCCCTACAGTCGGAACAAACGGTGTGAGGATCAACCGAGGCCTTCGGAATACGCCTAATACAAGTCCTACATCGTCTTTGGGGAGGAGCTTGAGAAAGGTCGGACATCTTGAATCAAAGAACAGTCAAGGGGGAATTCCAATTAAAGCAAAATATCGTTAACCATTAATCAAATCAATCTAAAAGCTATCTAAGCTAAGAGACAAGTTTCCTGTATAGCGAAAGCTGAAATCTTAGAGCAATACTTCACCAAAAACCGTGAACAAGACTCCAAAATTATAAGCGTATCCATGTAGGTCTTGCCGGAAGCACGACAGAGGAAAAATTGAGGTGGTGTCAACAAGAAGTACTGCAGTACCTGGCCACAGGTGGCGCTGGTGAGTACACCCCCTTCTTGTATAGTGATCGCTGGCGTATCCCTTCCGTAGAATTCTGTCGGGCAACGGAGTTGACAGCTACATGATTATCGGGTAAGATTAATATTGAAAAATCCTGTTTCTGGACTGAAGGTGGTTGGTAAACAAACACTGGGTAGAGACTTAGTCCTAGGATAAGCTAAGGATATGGACGTCTAAGGGGTGGGGGGTTTCCACAGCAGGTACCACTCTCCAGTAGGTGAGGATATAGCTCCCGTTTGTTTCACTTTTGAATTATGGTTTTTCAGTAATAACTTTTGGAATTTCAAGACCTATAAAATTTGATAAATAACAGTTTCTCCCAACTATTTGCATAAGAACGGTTCAAAGTAGCTATAAATACACAAGGAAGACTTATGATTTTCTTCATTAGGAATATTATACTAGGGTAAATATTTACCCATTTTCTAACTACAGTACCAACATAGTCCAACCCAACTACATAGGCTCCTAAAATACCAATAAATGATCTAGGAACACTTCTCTTCAGGGTGAATGTAGTTCGTTGGGACAAGTGTAAACTTTCTTATTACTTGTCAAATAGATTTTTATTTATTGGGAAGTTGTTTATCTTGGTCTGAACTATTGTATGATGCTAGTTTTACAATTTAAAAAATTTGAATCAGTATAGGGCCCCTGTGGCCGCGGGGGTATAAAAACAATTAGAATAGCGCCAACGTTATCCCTGCGTGTCGTAAGAGGCGACTAAAAGGGACGGGACGAGGGTCTGGGAACCCCCTCTCCTGTATCTACATCCTGTGAGACATCGACAAAGAGATGGAGCTGGGGGGAGAGTGACTGCTCCCCGCACTCTAGTTTTGGGGTGTTTGAATGTGCGTGGATGTAGTACGATAGAGAGTACAAGATGTGAAATATGTTATTTTCATTAGTAAAATAAATTTTTGAATATACTTACCCGATAATCATGTAGCTGGCAACGGAGTTGACAGCTACATGATTATCGGGTAAGTTTAATATTGAAAATGGAAGTATGCTTACGAATAGAAGGATGGATGTATTGGCCTTGTGTGAGACGAAGATAAAAGGAAAGGGTGAAGTGATGTTTGGTGAAATGTCTGGTAGAGTGTCTGGGATTGAAAGGGGAAGAGCGAGAGAGGGTGTGGCTTTATTGCTGAGTGAATGGATGACAGGTAAAGTAGTGGAATGGAAGGAGATATCATCTAGGTTAATGTGGGTAAGGGTTAGGTTGGGTAGGGAATGTTGGGCGTTTGTCATTGCGTGTGGGCCAGGTAGTGAGAAAAGTGAAGAAGAGCGGAATGAGTTCTGGAATGAATTAACTAGGTGTGTAGAAGGACTGGGTAGAAGGAATTATGTAGTTGTCATGGGTGACTTAAATGCTAGAGTGGGCGCTGGAGAGGTAGAAGGTGTCATTAGGAACTATGGCGTACCAGGTGAAAATGAGAGTGGTGAGAGACTGGTAGATATGTGTGTTGAGCAAGAGATGGTTTTAAGTAATAGCTTTTTCAAAAAGAGAGATAAAAATAAGTATACGTGGGTAAGAGTGGCAAATGGAAGAGTAGTAGAAAAGGCATTAATGGATTATGTGTTGATAACTAAAAGAATGTTTGGAAGATTGAAAGACGTGCACGTGTTTAGGGGTATGGCTAACGGTATGTCTGATCATTTTTTGGTGGAAGGAAAATTAGTTGTAGCAAAAAAGTTGGGGAATAGAGTAGGTGGATGTAAAAGGGAGCTAGTGAGGGTTGAAGAGCTAATAAAACTGGGGGTAAAAAGTAAATATCAGGAAAGGTTGAAAATGACATATGACGAAGTGAAAGTAAGAGAAACTAGCAATTTAGATGAGGAGTGGAAGTTAGTAAAAGAAAATTTTGTTGGGATTGCAAGTGATGTGTGTGGCTAGAAGGTTGTTGGAGGCAGCATGAGGAAGGGCAGTGAATGGTGGAATGAAGGAATGAAGGTAAAAGTGGAAGAGAAAAAGAGGGCTTTTGAAGAATGGCTGCAGAGTAATAGTATAGAGAAGTATGAAAAATATAAAGAGAAAAATGTGGAAGTAAAGCGCAAGGTACATGAGGCAAAGAGGGCAGCTGACCTGAGGTGGGGTCAGGGATTGGGTCATTCATATGAAGAGAATAAGAAGAAGTTTTGGAAAGAAGTGAAGAGAGTTAGGAAGGCTGGCTCAAGAATTGAAGAGACAGTGAAAGATGGAAATGGAAGGTTGTTAAACAGGAGAGGAGGCAAGGAAAAGATGGGCGGAATATTTTGAAAGTTTACTGAATGTTGAGGATAATTGGGAGGCAGCAATAATTGCTGTTGCAGGTGTTGAGGTGCCAGTGATGGGAGATGAGAATGAGAGAGAGATTACAATGGATGAAGTGAGGAGAGTACTAGATGAAACGAGAGTAGGAAAAGCGTCTGGTATGGATGGTGTAAGAGCTGAGATGTTGAAGGAAGGGGGTGTGACTGTACTTGAATGGTTGGTGAGATTGTTTAATATGTGTTTTGTGTTGTCAATGGTACCAGTAGATTGGGTTTGTGCATGTATTGTACCACTATCATAAGGGTAAGGGAGATGTGCATGAGTGTTGTAATTCAAGAGGTATTAGTTTGTTGAGTGTAGTTGGAAAAGTGTATGGTAGAGTAATGATTAATAGGATCAAGGATAAAACAGAGAATGCAATCTTAGAAGTACAGGGTGGTTTTAGAAGAGGTAGGGGTTGTATGAATCAGATTTTTACAGTAAGGCAGATATGCGAGAAATATTTAGCAAAAGGTAAGGAGGTGTATGTTGTGTTTATGGATCTGGAGAAAGCGTATGATAAGAGTTGATAGGGAAGCAATGTGGAATGTGATGAGGTTATATGGAGTTGGTGGAAGGTTATTGCAAGCAGTGAAAAGTTTCTACAAAGGTAATAAAGCATGTGTTAGGATAGGAAATGAAGTGAGTGATTGGTTTCCAGTGAGAGTGGAGCTGAGACAGGGATGTGTGATGTCGCCA
The DNA here is from genome assembly GCF_036898095.1 of Palaemon carinicauda. Taxonomy (NCBI): domain Eukaryota; kingdom Metazoa; phylum Arthropoda; class Malacostraca; order Decapoda; family Palaemonidae; genus Palaemon; species Palaemon carinicauda. The sequence goes on from NC_090762.1 coordinate 31,590,202, forward strand.
TGGTTGTTTAACTTGTATGTTGATGGAGTGGTGAGAGAGGTGAATGCTCGAGTGCTTGGACGAGGATTAAAACTGGTAGACGAGAATGACCATGAATGGGAGGTAAATCAGTTGTTGTTTGCGGATGATACTATACTGGTTGCAGACACAGAAAAGAAGCTTGGCCGATTAGTGTCAGAATTTGGAAGAGTGTGTGAGAGAAGGAAGTTGAGAGTTAATGTGGGTAAGAATAAGGTTATGAGATGTATGAGAAGGGAAGGTGGTGCAAGGTTGAATGTCATGTTGAATGGAGAGTTACTTGAGGAGGTGGATCAGTTTAAGTACTTGGGGTCTGTTGTTGCAGCAAATGGTGGAGTGGAAGCAGATGTATGTCAGAGAGTCAATGAAGGTTGCAAAGTGTTGGGGGCAGTTAAGGGAGTAGTAAAAAATAGAGGGTTGGGCATGAATGTAAAGAGAGTTCTATATGAGAAAGTGATTGTACCAACTGTGATGTATGGATCGGAGTTGTGGGGAATGAAAGTGATGGAGAGACAGAAATTGAATGTGTTTGAGATGAAGTGTCTAAGGAGTATGGCTGGTGTATCTCGAGTAGATAGGGTTAGGAACAAAGTGGTGAGAGTGAGAACGGGTGTAAGAAATGAGTTAGCAGCTAGAGTGGATACGAATGTGTTGAGGTGGTTTGGCCATGTTGAGAGAATGGAAAATGGCTGTCTGCTAAAAAAGGTGATGAATGCAAGAGTTGATGGGAGAAATATAAGAGGAAGGCCAAGGTTTGGATGGATGGATGGAGTGAAGGAAGCTCTGGGTGATAAGAGGATAGATGTGAGAGAGGCAAGAGAGCGTGCTAGAAATAGGAATGAATGGCGAGCGATTGTGAAGCAGTTCCGGTAGGCCCTGCTGCCTCCTCCGATGCCTTATATGACCACTGAGGTAGCAACAGTAGGGGATTCAGCATTATAAAGCTTGATCTGTGGTGGAAAATGTGGGAGGGTGGGCTGTGGCACCCTAGCAGTACCAGCTGAACTCGGTTGAGTCCCTTGTTAGGCTGGGAGGAACGTAGAGAGTAGAGGTCCCCCCCCTTTTTTTTTTTTCATTTGTTGATGTCGGCTACCCCCCAAATTTGGGGGAAGTACCTTGGTATATGTATGTATGTATGTATGTACATCTTGCTAGAAGTGAAGCTGGTTGGGAAGCAAAACCAGACCTAACACATAGCCTTAGGGTAAGCATAGGATATGGCAGTCTAAGGGGGGTTGCAGGGGGCTGTATTCCAGGGTAGGTAAGTAGGTAAGAATCTAGCTCCTAAGTTAGGTTAGGTGGCGAACTTTAGGTTAGTCGGTGTTCTTGAGTTTGTTTCCCTTTTAAAGTGTGGTTTTCCTGTCCTAACTTTGAAAATCTTAATTTGGTCTGTCCCAACGAGCAACGAAGGCTTCCTTCAGTAAATATTTACTGATCACAACTGGGTAGTGTAGCTAATGCAAATTCTATCACCACTGGGGTCTCAATTAACTTTATGAATATATAGTTATGGAATGTAATACATGTATTTAGAACATAACAGCCTGATGTAACGCTTCGATATGTTTAAGAGTCCAAGCATTACTCTTACAATTAAGGCAATGACCTGCTACTCTACCATACTAAATGCAGTTTATTTAACAAGTTTGATAAGGGCCACCTGTATGTATGATGACGACCAAATAAGAATATGGCAGTGTAAGGGGGTCACCGTTAAGTTAATAGGTGAGGACATGGATTATAGGTTAGGTTAGGAGGGGGAGTTTAGGTTAGTTGGTTTCCGATTGTTATGCACGCAGGAGGAATTGGCCTCTGATAGACAATGGAGGGTGTATGTGTCATAGCGGCCACTTGTATGTATTATGGTATTATTTTACTGTATTACAGGGGAATGTAACCTAGGAAAAAAACTACTTTTTCTTATAGAAAAAATTATGCTCTCTTCGAAAATGACACTCGATCCCATCGCAAATGTATAGTTTCAGAACTATATTATTGTGGCTAACATAGAATACAGCAGCGTAAGGGAGTCACAGGGGAGCATTAGCCATCAGCCCCTGTTAGGTAAGTAGGTAAGGACACGGCTTGTAGATTAGGTTGGGGGAAAAGTTTAGTTTAGTTGATGTCCATTTTTAATACACGCGGGAGGAACTGGCCGCTGATATACGAAGGCCCCGACAATGGCTCCAAGAAGTTGAATAAGCTAGTCCATGACTTGAAACTCTACACAAGATTAACTTGGGTAAACAGCATCATTCAGTGAACTCTAACCTTCGTTCCATTGGCATAGTCTACTGTTCCTTTCCCAGGATACAAAAGATCAGTTTTTCATCCATTCGTTCTGAAAGACTTCAGGAAACGATTATTGGCCTATTTCAATAAGCACTGGCAAAAATATATCTCAATTTACATGAAAAACTTAGTTAAAGGCCGGAATCAACTTAACCAAAGTATATTCCTAATTTCTTTTAACATTAACCTTTGAGTTTGAAATCGTCAGTGTTATTTGATAATCTTGTTCGGAACTGTGAAGAGAAACTTCGGTTTTACCCCCTCGATAATCTTTCACTTTTTTTAGGCGACAAAAATAAATTACTTAATAAGTAGCCCCCGGTATAAGAGATATAAAAGAACAATTTCGGATAAATTTTGGTTCTAAGATATAAGCTATAAGCTAACAGCTAGTTCTATTTAGCATACAGTATTTAACTTAATATTTCTAGAATGAACGCGAAGTTTCGAACACGTATCCAGAATGTAAACAGTGTATATTCTTCTTCTTAACATGCAAAGTATCACACATCACATATGCCGTTAGATGTTAACCTTAAAAAAAAAAACACATTGTCTAGTGCATAACAATGGATTGGCAAGATAGCTTTTCCAATAGTAATTCTACATTCAACTAAATCAACCCTTTTCAGAATTGGTAATTCACTACAAAATTACCCAAATTCGGTTAATTCACGTTATTTACTATAGGAAAACAATTATATATCGTTTCCCCCAGTAGGTTTTCCTTCCCCACCCAAAACCCCGAGTTCCCACTGGGGGTCCCCCATTATCGTAGGATATAGATGTATATATATTTCTGAAACTATTCATTTGCGACGGAAACGATTGTCCTTTTTTAAGAGACCGTAATTTTTTTCTATAAGAAACAGTAGTTTTTTTTTTTTCCTAGGTCACATTGCCCTGTAATTCAGAATTTGCTCTTCTACGAGCTGTTTATGTGAATGACAGCAAGTTTTTTACAAATACATCAAGTGGAAAAGGAAAAGAGGAAAAATAATCTGGTAATACTGCATATAATGTCGAGGAATGCAGGGGAAGGAAGCACAGGGGAAAAACAAAGACAGGATAAGGATAGTTGTGAGCGACTGTTCAAAGATAATATGGGGGTAACTGGAGTTGAAGTAATGGAAACAATCAGTTTAGGTAGGTTGGAAATAGGTAATAGACCAACTGATAGCCAAGATGTTAGAAACCAAAGAAAAAAACCAAGGCCAAAACTAGTAAGAATGAATAGTGAGAGAGAGAAGTGGACAATTATAGGAAAGGCTAAGAACCTTAGAAATTGTCCAGAAACAAGAGAAAGTAGAAAACTTTCTAGCGCCAGCTTTAACGATAAGAGAGAGAGAGAGAGAGAGAGAGAGAGGAGAGAGAGAGAGGAGAGAGAGAGAGAGAGAGAGAGAGAGAGAGAGAGAGAGAGGAGAGAGAGAGAGAGAGGCGCGTTTAAGGGAAAAATTACAGACAATGGTGAACATGGATGGTTCATAAAGAAAGGAAAATTGCACAGAAGGGAAAATTTTCGCCAGAACGAGGAAGACACACACGAATTTTAAGGGAAAGAAGAAGAATATAAACACAAAATAAAAGAAAACTTTAAGATTTATTTCTTGAACATACAATGCTTAACAAATCAAAAATCTGAAGGAAATTGAGAAGGAATTAAATAGTAGAAATAAACTTTTTTGCTTGACAGAAACACACCTAAAGTTAAATAGATTAAATTTAAGTAAGAGTGTTAAAAAGTAGAAAATAGGAATATGAATGATAAAAAAAGGAGGAGGTTTGATGATACTTTATAGAAATAGTGACAGTCTAGAATTGGAAAAGATAGAAACGAAAAGTAAACACCTGATGTATGTTAAGTGTAATGAATATAATCATACATTTAAATTATTATTGGTTTATTTTTCAGAAGGAAATACTGAAGAAGACAAAATTAGGGATAAGATAATAAAATAGGAAATTAGGAATGCGAAAGAATTATTAGAAATCTAAATGAAGAAGAGGCATTGATGATATTAGGGGATTTTAACGGGCATGTAGGATTTATAGGTTACCAGAATTTAGACAGGAACGGGGAAATGATTCTCGATTGGATGAATGACCATGGGTTAGTCCTATTGAATGGAGATTTAAGATGCCATGGGAAAGATTGCAACAAAAAAGTGTAATAGACTACGTACTAGTAAACGAACAAATGTATAAAAACTTTAGGGAAATGAATATATACGATGAAAAATTGAACTTTGACATCTCGGATCATAATCTGATCACTTTAGAACTGTAATTCATGAGTGACCAGGATAAAAATTTTAGTAAGACAGATGAGAGGAAGTAAAATACTTTAGGACAGATGAAAATAGTTTAAGGAGAATATACAACAAGAGTAGAGGAAATTGTAAGAGATAGACAAATAGACAAAATAGAAGGAGTGGACCTGATAATAAAAGAGGCTGCAGAAGAAAAATTGGCAAGAGTATATAAAAGGAAAGTTCTTAATGAAGAAAAGGTACATGAGCAACCCTGGATGAACAATGAAATAAGAAAAGGCATAAAGGAAAGAAAGGGTTTAAACGGAAAGAAAAGAAATGAATCCAATATCGAAGTAAAAAGGGTACTAAAAGAGAGATATGATCAAAAGAAGAGGGAAGTGCAAGAAATGATAAAGAAGGAAATTACTATATTTGAAGAAAAGATAACAGAAGAAATAAAAATGAATAAAAATAAAAAAAAAACTCTGGGAAAATATTGATAGAATAAGGAACAGACAGAAAGCCCATGGCAAACTTTATGGGGAACAAGGAAATAAGCTAAATAAGGAAAAAACAAAAGAGGAATTAGTCAAATACTGGAAAACTGTATATTGTAAGCATGAAAATAAAATAGATTCCGTTTAGAATGAAGAAAAACGGATAGAATATGAAAATTAAATAGCGCACCAGGAAGACATCACAAGAATAGATGGATATAATATCCCGGACATACTTGGGGAACACTATGGCCTTGTAATGGTAACAAAAGGGAAAATAAAACCAATGAAAACTCCAAAAATCACAGAAAACTAAAGGCCAAAAAAAAAAAAAAAAAAAAAAAAAAAAAAAAAAAAAAAAAGAGCGCCAGGACCAAGATGGCCTAAAACACGAGCTCTATAAGACACTAGGAAAAAAGCAAAATATGTCTTGAAAACTTACAGAAATGTTATCAAAATGACTTGGACGAAAAAGAAAAACCAATTATGTAGAAGAAGTCAAGAACAAAGATGGTTGAAAAGAAAAGAAGGCCGATGGCATAAGACCTAAGACCCATAGTTCTATTGAATATTTCTTACAAAATATTTATGATGATGGTGAAAGAGGAAATAGAAAATCACACAAGAGTGAATGAAGAAGACAATGAATGTCAAGCAGGATTTACAGGTGGAGACAGGAAAGAGGACAATATCTTTATATTACAGTATTGTGTGGAAGAGAGCTATAGTAACAAGAACCCCCTAATAGTAACCGCGATAGACTTTAGTAAAGCATTTGACTATGTAAAAAAGGAGGTCCTAATAGAAGTTTTAAAAGAATATAAAATTAACACCAAAATCATAAGAGCAATTGCAAATATTTATCAAGGAGATACTACGGGCATTGACTTAGGAGAAGGTATAGAATAAAAAATGAAGGTTACGAGTGGACTTAAACAGGGTTGCACATGATCAACTTCACTTTTTAAACTAATTACGTATATTGTCATGAAGAAAATAGAAGAGGAAGGAAACGGTTTTAGAAATCAATTAATAAAGGTAGAATCGTTATTTTTTGCAGATGATGCATTAATAATTGCACAGGATATACATAATGCAAAGCTTAACATCCAGATATTAGTAGAAAACGTAAAAAATGTGGGTTAGAAATTAATAAAGAAAAGAGTAATATTATGATTTACAATATGAAAGAAAAAGCCAGATAACAGAGGGAATCAAAGTAGTAGAAAGTCTAACATACTTACGGAATAAAGCTAGATAATAATAGGAATATATCTAAACTCAGAAAAGGTTAATGATAGAAAGGTCACAAAAATTAGTTAATCTAACATATTCAGTTATAGAAAATAGTTGCAATAAATTAATGATAGGAAAAACGTTCTGGAAAAATATTGCTTTACTATTTACTTTGTATGGAACAAGTATTATAAATCTAACAGAAACTGAAGTAGAGAAACTACAAAGAATAGAGAATGGGGTATGCCGGAAGATTTTAGGTGCCACGAAAAGCACAGCTAATACTACTCTAAGAGAGGAGATAGGTGCATCTTCTATGAAAGCAAGGGTGATGGATGGGAAGCTGCAGTACTTAAATCGTACCCTGAATGGAAAGAAGAAAATACTGAAAATAATTATCCAGGATATTCAAGAAAAAGAAGGAAGATGGTGGAAACAACCTGCAAAGTATTTGGAAGAATTAAGTTTAGGCATAAGACAGATAAGAAAAATGAACAAGGCAAAAATAAAATCGGAAACCAGAAAGTGGGATACTGAAAAATTGAAAGAAGAAATAGAGAGTAAAGTGAGCTTAGAAATATATAGAACGTGGAAGAAAGAAATTAAAGAAGAGTTACTTTATGACAATATATTTTCTTAAGTGATATTTTTTTAGAGCAAGAAGTAATACGTTAAAACTAAATGTTGTAAATAGACACAATGAGGGGAATGTATACGGTAATTTTTGTGAAAATGAGGAGGGAGATTTGATACATTTTTTGTTGTTTTTCCAGGAATATAGAAAAGAAAGGAATGAAGTAATTGAGCTACAACAACCATACGACGAAGACTTATAGAAGATAGTAGGATTATTTTTATTTAATGAAACAAATTTAGAAAAGAAAAAAGAATGATTAAACCTGATGTGGAAGAAAAGACAAAACAGTACAAGAAGATAAACTTTGGAGGCGCCATTGTAAAGGCTATGCCTCGCCCTGGAACCTGAACCTGAAGCTGAACCTGGTTCCTGGTTCCTTATTGTTCACTCCGCAAAATAAGTTTGCGGGCACTCTATCACTTTATAGAAAGGTGCAAAGCGTCTAAGCTTATTCTTATTATTGTTATCAAGTTTATATTACCTGTGCCTTGAATAAATTGATACCCTAATGAGATTCTCAATCTCTACTTTTATTCCATTCTACCTTGAAATTAGAGAAGATAACACCTTGCTATCATCAGTTTTGGCAACCTATTGTGGTCAGTTTGGACTTCTTAAATTCTTCTTTTATATGCATTGCCCTGCCTATAAATGCAGCCAGATCCCTGCTAGGATTTTTCAGCGTACCTAAACTTATGTCTACATTCATTAGTTGTCCTAATTTTGGGCATAAAAATAAATGTTCGGTAGTATCTTCTTCATCTTTGCACAGGTCACACAAATTATCTTCATATTTTCCCCTGAAATTCGCTTTTGGATTGAGCATATTTAATCTTGTTTTCATCTCAAATGCCTTATCCAGATTCATTTCTCTAATATAAGGCTGTGTGCCATTTCCTTTAATAAATCTTAATTTTTTCATTACTTTCTTTTTTTTTCTTCAATAGTTTCTTCTATTTTTTCCATAATTGATGAACATTCTTAAAAGAACTTGTAACTATTTCGAAAACCTTTGCTAGATCAGAAAAATCTTACGGCATGAAAGAACCTTACAATTTTGCTTGTGTGAATGAATTAGAAATTTTATAGTGAGGATATTCGATCCTAAAAATATAACAAAAGATTTGGTAGCTTCAGAAAAAAAATAGAACTTCTGATTTTTAAGAAGTAAATAAAAGACATGGTGATTTAATCATACAATCCTATAGCTGACCTACAGTAAATCGAACTGTTTTGCTTGTGGCTTCTCTATAAAGAGAGAGAAAAAAAATCCTACATGATTTTGGAAGATGATGAAAAACTTATCAAATAAATATCAACCAGTTATAAAATCCATATATTACCTACGTATACCAAAGTAAAATCAAATGTTTAATGAAGGTTAAAAATCTGGTTCCTTGATTACTGAAGCAAAACAGTTTATACGTGTGAAAACAATTCAATTGCCACAGGGAAGGCATTTCAATAAACCAAGCAACATATACCTGTAGGCAACCATTCGTTCATTATTGAGTTGAAAGGAAATTAAGCTGTACTACATTAAAAGTTAATCTGCGTTAACACATCACTACTCTATTCAATATTCTTCAAAAAATGTGTTATTCTCTAATACAGAAAACATATATATCAGATGAAGTGAAAATTCTAAATGTTTTGCCTTTATTAGGTATACTAAATGGGAAAAATACATAATAATATTGAAAAAAAAAACAAAAAAAAAAAAAAACAATCACACCATAATTCTCATAATATAAAAATCACACGCAGGGCAATACTCGATGGCCTTGAGGAAATTCTACAAAAAATGAGTTTAACAAAGAATTTGTGAAATTGTCTAAAATGAAAGATATCGTTCAGGAGATGATCAGGAACGAAAACGTTAAGCGTCATAAAATATTTACATATCAACGAAGAGGGATCCATTCTCCAGTCTTAAATGAGGAACAATATTGATGATGAAATTGCAAAAATTATAAGTACGAAAAATCTAAAATCAATTTCCTTTTCCTTCCAAAGAATCTCTGTAATATTTTTTTTTCTTTTTTTTTTTTTGCAGATATTTTATTCATCACTGACATTCTTTCTTCATAGTTGAATATTAAGAATATCTTCTTTTTTTCCACGATAATGCCCCAAGATTTAATCTTGTATTAATGCATCTTTTTTTCTCTCTCTCTCTCTCTTTTTTCGCGAAACAGCCACTCCTCAAATTATTGAACACCGTTTTCAAGTATTGGCGGGACTCGCCAATTGTAATAATGACAAATCTTGACGTTTCTAAGTTCGGTTCTATACAAACTCGTAGACAATATTTAGAGAGAAAAAAAAAAACATACGTGACTCAGTATTCGAATTGCTCGTAACCCGCAGTAGATTCGAAACAAACAAACAGAGATTGGAATACAACATGTAATGTTTTCCATTATATTCTTGTCAAAGTTTCAACATCAAACTCGGATTGTACACCTGAATAATTAAAGAATAAGCATAAGTTGATGTATCCCTATAAGATGTTTTCCCACCCATTCAGATCCCACTCAGATATTGCAATTTCAATATATCAGTGTTAATTTGATTCAACAAATGTCCCTCTCTATTTGTGAAATTAAGACACTAAACCTTTTGTTTTCGGTTGAGTCTTTACAAAAAGTTATATTTGAGAGAGAGAGAGAGAGAGAGAGAGAGAGAGAGAGAGAGAGAAAGAGAAAGAGAGAGAGAGAGAGAGAGAGAGAGAGAGAGAGAGAGAGAGACTTTTAATACAACCACACCCTAAACGCAAAAAAAAAAAATAGTCACTACGATTTGTGAGGATCTTGCTTGGCGACATCACCATGATCACTAATATGCCAGATCGTGACCAAATGGCTGTGGACTTCCTGTAAAGATACTAAAGAGGACCCCAAGGGCGAAAGGTCTTCAACTCGCGAAAATAACCGGCTTATACAGGATTAGCTAAAGGGATGGTCGAGGTCAAGTTGGTCCCATGCTTTGGGATTTTCGCTGTGTCAAATCTTTATCACATGATACATATTATTTGAAAATACATATTATTATTTCACTTGATTTAGGAAAAGGTGTAAAGATATTGCTACTGTATCTTATTTATAAAATGTACTGTTTTTTTGGCCTATTACTTTTCGATTTTGCATCTTGTTCCGGAGATAAGTATTTTTCAAATACTAGAACAAGCGTTAATATCATAAACGTATATAAATATTTCAAATAAAGTTGATTATGATAATTAAAGCACAAGGCAGATATCACAGAATATACGGTACTCGTTTTGCCTTAACAGATATCGACGAAACCCTGTTTCATCTGGTTAAAATCTCCTGTAAAAGCATGACGAGCTTGCGCTAAAGATAACGGTGAACATTGCACTGGTGACGTCGGTAAAGGAAAGTGACCTTTTAAGCATATGTTCGTAAGGGACAAATTGTCCTATGCAGAACAAGTAATATCTGCGGGTCACTATTACGGTACTGTCTTAAATGGAAACCCAATGCCTATCATACGCGTGACCAGACTGATTTTATTCTCACTTGACCTCTGCAGGACAATAATGACAATAATGATGACAATGAATACCATAATAATTTTTATTTATTATTGAATACATTCCTCTAAAATCGCACACAACGGTGCATATGTGATAAAGAAGTATTTGACACTTGTTTTTTCACACATTTAATGCCAATCATATCATACTAACTTTCGGTATCATACATAATAAACATTCTTATAAAAACCTTTCCAACCCAATCGTAGAAAAAAAAAAAAACTATAAAAGAAGGCTGGGTAACAGGTCACTCTGCCCATTTACGCCGGTCTCAAAGGTTATATAAAGAGATGATCAACTCAATATTGACTGTGCTGTTCGCTGCATAAGCAAGGATGACGTTCCTGTTAAACGCCTAATTGCCACCTTTATAGGTCCAGTTCCTTCCAAACTGGACTTAGGAGTCTGGGGTACTTTCCCCATCGAGGATTATACACCTGAGCCCCTTCGATGCTACAGATGCCAACGCTTTGGACATCATAAAGAAGAATGCAGAGGCCCCATTATTTGCGGTATCTGCAGCCAGCGACATAGCACAGAAGTGTGCATAAAGGCCCATAAAGAAGGACGACAAACCACATCCAAGTGCCCCAATTGTTCCAAGCCACACCATGCTTGGAATAAGCGCTGCCCAGAGCGTCTCAAGAGGATAGCAGCTATGAAGAATACATCCTCTTCAAACCAAAACAAACCAGCTCCATCCCAGCCACCTAAGAACAGAGAACTCCTCGCCAGAGAAGACCAACTCAGCCAACTCCTGCTTCTACTTCTACATCTACAATAGCTCCTGCATCTACACCTACAACTGCTCCTAAAAAGGACCAGCAACGACCTGCAAACTGTTCCTAAGAAGGATCAACACCGACCTGCAACTGCTCCCCAAAGGGACCAACAACGACCTACAACTGTTCCTGAGAAGGATCAGCACCGACCTGCAACTGCTCCCCAAAGGGACCAGCAACGACCTTCATCCTCTTTCCCTTCCCAAACCTTGACTCAAGCAATTGAGTCTCTCACCTTGCAAGACCTCATACCTATCGCCTTACAGATCCTTACCAAAGTCCTCTCCCTCTCATCATTCTCCACCTTCCAGCAATTCCTGCAACAATTCCAGTTTCCAGCCAATGAGCAGAGATAATCCTTCCCTGCTTGTAATCCTCTCCTTTCAAATTCCCTAATCCTAAAAGGAGAATAGCTATTACAAGGCTGTCTTCCTCATAAGGAAACAGCTCTTGTTTTTCCTGTCTCCCACCCTCTTTCCCTGTTATCCCTCCTCTTACCCTATCCTTAGGGGGCCGTTCTCGTGCCAGCTGACCGAGCGCAGCACAGTTTTGGCCCCCTCCCCCTTTTCCATCACAAGAGCAGGAATAAACTTCTTTGTTTAAACCTACTCCTTTACTCTCCTACTAAAATTTCCTTCACTCCTCTCCCAGTCTCTTTTACTTACTGGGACTTACTACTATCAATACTTTATCCTCTTACTAAAAACTTTCTTTCGTGGACCTAAAAGGGAGACCCCCTTTTCGGGTTACTATCTACCCCTTGTCACGTCTTGTACCATTCCATTCCATTCCATCACTCATTTATCATCCTTACATATCATTCCTTTACCTATCCCTAACCTAACATTCCTTTTCCTATTTTTACCTAACATTCCTTTTACTAATACAAATTTTACTCCTTGGAGTATACCTTTTACAAACCCAATCCTCTTACGGGCTGCCCAGCGGCAAGAGCCCGTGTCATGCTATATGCATGGCAATCTACACACACACACACACACACACACTCTGAAGTTTTAGTCTGCAGTGATCCTTGGTGCAATCAGGTAGGTTGCTCAGTTCTTCGGTTCTCAAAAAACTCGGTTTGTCTTTTGGATTAATGAGCCGAAATTACTTTCTTAGAGGAAAGCTAATTATCATAATCGTCAGCAAGTTTGAGAGAGAGAGAGAGAGAGAGAGAGAGAGAGAGAGAGAGAGAGAGAGTAATAAAATTTCAAATGATGTCGAAGCATGCCGATTGCTTTATAAATATTTATATTTTTTTGTTAATTGAACGTATCTGATTTTATCCGTGAAATAACTTGAAATACAATCCCTACAGTCACTATGAAGAACATTTTTTTTTTTATTGGGCACTGATAAGAATATCATGGATAATTTTTATCACACAACTTCCGCAGTCTGGATAATTTAACACAAGTTTTTGCAGGTGTTTCCTTTAAGGTAGTTACGTTTTATATGAAATAATTCAAAAGCATTATGTAATCTACTATATGCATGCATATACTGTTTATATATATATATATATATATATATATATCCAAATAAGCCATATATATTTTTGATACATTAATGTCTGGATTCTCTTAACGACGTCGGGATCAGAGCACCAGGCGAAATCACACAAGGACAAGAGCTTGTGACCGGCCGGGAATCGAACCCTGGTCGCCAAGCTTGTATACACAGTGACTAAACCACTTGCCCACGAAGAAAGATAAAAATCAATGACAATTCTTCTGTACTTATACTTGTCGAATTCAGGTGTTTTATACAAGCTTGCCGACCAGGGTTCGATTCCCGGCCGGTCACAAGCTCTTGTCTTTGTGTGATTTCGCCTGGGGCTCTGATCCCGAGGTCGTCAAGAGAATCCAGACATTAATGTATCAAAAATATATATGGCTTCTTTGAATATGAAAAACACGTTTAAATGTGCAAAATTTATCATTAATCGAATGCCAAGTCACAAACTACCAATTAGCTACGATGGTGAAGATGGGTTGATTTCAATTCTAAGTAAAAAGACACCTGAATTCGACAGGTATAAGTACAGATGAATTGTCATTGACTTTTATCTTTCTACGTGGCCAAGTGGTTTAGTCACTGTCTATGCAAGCTTGCCTGACCAGGGTTCGATTCCCGGCCGGTCACAAGCTCTTGTCTTTATGTGATTTCGCCTGGGGCTCTGATCCCGAGGTCGTTAAGAGAATCCAGACATTAATGAATCAAAAATATATATGGCTTATTTGAATATGAAAAACACGTCTAAATGTGCAAAATTTATCACACACACACACACACACATATATATATATATATATATATAGAGAGAGAGAGAGAGAGAGAGAGAGAGAGAGAGAGATATAATTCAGTTGTATCTGGTAAGTATAATTCAACAGTATCTGCTTAATTCATATTTCAACTTGTCTTCCAAAGCATAATCTACTTTTACCCAGTGAATCAAATGATCAAAATAGGAATTCGTAAACAGAAATTAAGAAAATTGAATATGAACATGACATCTGAGCATGTAAGGAAATTGTCTTTCTCTTATCTTTATTCTTTTTTTCACAGCAAAATGGAGAAGCTTGCACAATCCTGGCTGATGATCAAAATTATGTCTCTCGTGGTTCTTTCCAGTTACACAAATTCCATAGACGAGGAAGAGTAAGTTATAAAGTTAATTGGTGTTTCGTTTCCGCTTATAGATCACACACATTTGATCTTCATAAGTATTCGTCATTTAGAATGGGGTTCTCCTTGGGGGTGTTGACCTACTGGTTGCTATTAGCAGGTCTTTCCAGGAGGGAGTTGCTGGACTCCAAACCACTTTCTTTTTTACTCTCAGCTGACGCTGGAAACCTAGATCTTACATATATAACTTAACCCTTTTTCCCTCACCATAAGGTTAAATTTCAAGCACATTTTGCTATATATTTTTTTCAAATTGCTCTAACAGGCTTAATTTTTGTCCTAGAGAGGTCAGGTTGGTCTCATTCTTTTGGGAAATGCCGGAAGTTTCTCATAAAATGATCAAAAATATGTAAAAACATGTAATTAACAGTGTTTTGCAAGAACGTACCGGTACGTCCTTTGGGGGTGAAAGGGTTAATTACAATACTATTAAGCTACAAGATTCACTCTACGATATGTATGAATCTTAAACACGAAAGGAAAAGTAAAAAGAAAAAAAAAGTGTAATGGAGTTATTACTTTCGTCTAATTGGTGACATTATCGGACTCACAATCCTTGAGAGTCATGTGATGTCACGTATAAAACAAAATAATAATTCAAATCAGGCTTCTTTTTTCACTTTTCCTTTCGTGATTATGATTCATAATTTATGCTCATCACATGTCAACTGTCGTGATATCCACACACACACACACAAATATATATATATATATATATATACATATATATATATATATATATATATATAATCTATAGGGGAACATCATCTTTGGCTATTCCTTCTCAAGAGGAGAATTATATGCGAGTGTATATACATAAACATGTACACAATATACAGTATATACATACACACACACAAACATATATATATATATATATATATACATATATACATACATAAGCACAAAATAATATATAAATACACGTATACTTAAATACATACCCATATATAAATACAAATACACAACCATATATATATATATATATATATGTGTGTGTGTATATATGTATGTCCTAATTCGTGTATGTAGATGTCTTGTATATCAAGGTAAATGAACTCAAATTCATGAGTATTCCACAAAAACCTATGTGACTGCGTGGTTTGCAATGGCTGCATTTTGATAACGAAGGCAGTAGTTAATTGCCAGTGAGCATTAGATTTGACAAGACCCTCACCTGAGAGGGCAATTGTGTAATGTGTACTTACAAACGAACCTATTATAATAAATGAAGAAAACCCATATGCCGACGTCTCATTATCCGTCTGCACGGGTCAGATTTATATATATATATATATATATAGATATATATATATATATATATATGTATAAATATATATATATATATATATATATGGCTGTATGTGTTTAAAAACATACACACACTCATGCAATGGCTAAAATAACCCCTTGACCTATTTTAGAGGCCATTCTGTCTATAGCATATGTTATAAAATTCTCCCTTTCTCTACAATAATGTGTTCATTATATGTAGAAAATTGAATAACTTGTAAAAAAATGTACTTGATGTTTAGAATATCATCATAAATTAGACCCATTATCATTAAGATTACTATAAGCCAGGAATGACATTTATACTTATTTTTTACAGGCCTTCGTATTCCTATGATCTAAACGAAGTCATACAGCTGACATCGGATCGCCGCTTTGCGTTTCCAGTAGGAACTCTCATTTCCTTCACTCCATCCATATCTATGCCGATAAATAAGGACCTTCCTGAAGGGTTTTCCAATATAGCTTCATTGAGTCTTCCATTTATAAGTAAGTGGAAGAATGTAGGCTATGGTACAAGTTCGACTTCATAAAAGGTCTTTATAAGAATTTATTTTGTTTTGTTTTCTTGAAGGAAAGGTAGGTATTAGGTGTTGAGGCAGCATAGGTCAAGATCTGTGTAGCCGAGCCACGCCCAGCTATCAGGGCAAAACAACCTCGGACTGAGACTGTCGGAGAGATGACGTCTTGTCACTTTTTTCTTATTCGACGGAAACAAACTTTTATGCAAAGAGTTTGTTGTATATTAAGTTACAATAAATAACTGATGGAGATGAGTATGCATATATTCCGAGTACACCCCATCTTTCATTTTGCACGAATGCCCTTGTGGTGTATATAGCTGAATCCATGGTGCATTGTTTAGCAAATGTAAGAACGCTGCATCCTTAAAGTCCTTAACCTCTTTAAAAATGTAAAGGCAGGCTAATTCACCGATTTGATGACGTGGATGATATATGCCTTCATTAAGAACGACTTTTATTTCGAGTGCTAAGTTCAAGTAACATTTAGCAAGACAACACATTTAAAAAGGCAAGATTTTCATAAAATTATCACTTCAGTATTGAAGTAATACATTTTTATGTTTCATTTCTATAGGATCATGTATAATTTAGTGTTGCTTATCAAAACGTAATTAGAAACTTATTTAATTTGTGTGTGTATCTATCTATCTATCTATCTATCTATCTATCTATATATATATATATATATATATATATATATATATATATATATATATATATATATATATATATATATATATATATTCGTCAGACTTTCACGAAATTAATACATTCCCATGAAGAGAAAATGAATCTTCGTATATATATATCATCTGCATTTATGTTATTTGTTTTTTCTGAAACAATTATTGATGATTAGTTTACCTTATATATAATGTATGTATGTATGCATATACATATACATATATATACATATATATGTAATATATATACATACATACATATATATATATATATATATATACATATATATATGTGTGTGTATGTGTGTGTAGGAGAGAGAGAGAGAGAGAGAGAGAGAGAGAGAGAGAGAGAGAGAGTAGAGCATAATACATGCCATTAAGTATGTTGTGCTTAGTTCATTAAAGATGGTAGATTTAACAACTTCATCTTTCCTTTGTTATGGCCAGTAATTGGAGCTTTTGTCCTCTCAGTAGATTTATCTGTTGTTATGATCTGTATTATTCAATGGGATTATCCTTGATCAAACGATAAAACTCGACATAAGCTCTTGATATTTTCCTTAATATATCTATAAATAATATCATTTTGGATGTTTAGGATAACACATAATTATATATATATATATATATATATATATATCATATATATATATATATATATATATATGATTGTGTGTGTGTGTGTGTGTATATGCATAATTCAGCACTTTCAATATAATTGTTCTAGTTCCTAAATTAAACTGAAAATGTATATAAAGATATGGATGCGGGAAAGCATCGTTAATTCTGAATCAAGAAAGTGACATCAAATCACGAAGAGAAAGACAATATGTTAGTTTCACCTGCTTATATTCTTAAGAGTGGTTAAACGTTTTTCTATCCACAGTAAATTGTGATGACCTCGGAATGACTTCAGAGGAGAACACATGGGGAAGGAAAAAGCAAGATATAGCAGCACAAAGCGTAGGCAACCTTGCCGGAGGAGACAGGTGAGTGAGTTAATACTACTAGTCAAACGAGCATCACTTAGTTGTTAATTTCACTTGTGCATATCTCTGATCTGAATTCAAAAGACCATTCATAGATCATCAGTTTCCTGAAGGTCACACGCTTCATGCATAGACATGACCTAGAATTAGTTCAAGTTCGGCTACCAGGAATTAAGCTCATATAGACCTATTTCAAATCTATCCTTTGTTTCAAAAGTGCTTGAATATGTAATTCTTGAACAACTAGTCTGCCACTTTGAAGTAATAGAAGCTTTGCCTGACAACCAATCTTCTTACAGAAAACTATACTCTACGGAGACAACCATCGGCTCTGTTGTAAACGATATGCTATAAATGATGTATGAAAATAAATGTAGTATCTTAATAGGCTCGATCTCAGTGCTGCTTTTGATACAGTGGTGCATGAACTGCTACTAAAAGATCTACGATCCATCGGTGTTGAGGATCAAACCTTTGAATACCTAAACGACTACTTAGTTGATGAAATTACTGTGTACAAATTGGAAACTCTTATTCATCATATGAACCCTTAAACAGGGGGGTATCCCAGGGGAGTGTACTTGGCCCAATCTTATTCTGCATCTATACTATTGGTCTATCGAAAATGCTACAGAGGCATGGCATGAAGTTTAAACTATCTGCAGATAACACACAATTTTACTTCTCCATAAATGATATACGTGACACTACTGAAACTCTAAACCGAATCCTTGATAGTGTTAGAGAATGGATGACATTTAAACAACTAAAATCAAATGAAAACAAAACTGAATTCATGGTGGTGGGCAAGAGAAACAGCGTGAGAAACTTAGGTGATATTCAAATGAAGATAAATAATGATTCGGTGCCGATATCTAGTAAAGGTCGAGATCTAGGTGTATTTCTTGACTCTAAATGCCCAAATAAATAATATAATAAAAACTGCTGCTTATCATCGAAGAAATTTGCGTTTATAAAAAGTACCTGGACGAAAATTCTGTAAAGAAACTTGTGATAAGCTGTGTTATTACCAGGATTGATTACTGTAACTCTTATCTATTACAATTTACCAAAAGTGTAACTTAAGAAATTACAAAACATAACAAACAGAGGAGCAAGACTGATAACAGATGTCCCATCTAGGGAAAGGATCACCCTTATACTAATCGATTTACACTGGCTGCCGATTAAAGTGAGAATTAAATTTAAAATATGTACAATAACCCACCAAGTTATCATAACCGGGCGTCCAAAATATTTAAGAGAGCTGCTACATATTGCGCACCCAACAAATCGTGTTGACACAAGAATAGTTACAGATGGCTTCAAACTCTTGGAACCTAGATATACAGAATATCTACTGTACGCTCCAGAGCCCTTAAATATGCGGCCCCGAGACTATATAATAAGCTCCCACGAAACATTCGAATGATTGAAGACATGAAGGCTTTCAAGAGGACACTGAAGACCTTCATATTTCACGAGTCCTTTGACTGTGACGATTTAACAGTAAAAGAATAATTCGCGATATGAAACGTTGAATACTCTGAAAGAACAAGGTAAAACAACAATGGAGGTGCTGTAGAGAGTGGGGTTCCCCTGCTGTATGGGACCAGAAAAGCAGCCATCAAAGTAAAGTAATGATTTCCACTTCTTTATCTTGCAGGGAAGTCTTGTACAAGACGGTGGAGCATAACCTCAACACCGTGGGGATCAACGGGAAAGCCTGTATGCTGAGGGCCATTTGCGAAATGTTTGTCGAACCTTTGGAGCATCATGGCTTGATAGGGGAATTTATTGAAGTTTTCTTCAGGTAAGATAAACAGGAGCTTGTTATTAATGAATGATTACATGATTATGCAGTGAGAATTCACAAAGTATTTTCAACAAGTTATAACCAGTTGTTTGTTTTTTAAATAGTTCTAATTTCTTTGCAGTCTATGCTAATATTTTACGACAACCGAATTATAAGGATTGAGAAGTTCAATTAGATGTGCTGTTGAATTTTGATCTGGAAATTTTATTGTAATTTATTTCTAACCTTGATATGCTTTGTTAGGCAGTATTGACTGACGGCTCTAGCATGAGGGCCCATTTTAATCAACCGCCTTGACTGAATATATTTCTATTTATTTAGATGAAATTTTTTAGTATGCTTTAAAGCATTGCATGGCCTCTCTCTCTCTCTCTCTCTCTCTCTCTCTCTCTCTCTCTCTCTCTCTCTCTCTCTCTCTCTCTCTCTCTCTCACATATCCTGATATGATTAATTTCTTATTTCAGCCCAAGCCGTAAACACGAAAATGACGAAAGACTGTCAGAATACACAAAAGCTGAATTGGAAGGAAAATCTACTGGGCGATGTGAGCAGTATCACGAAGCCTGTCCGTACTCTTTCTTCGTGTCGGGGTCAAGAAATGAGACACTTGCTTTAGATACTCGGTAAAGTTATTACTGTTTGTCTGTACCTTATATTTAACTTGACATTTAGAATATCATCATTAACTAGACACATTATTATTAAGAGTACTATATGCCAGGAATGACATTGCTTCATATTTTCTTACAGGCCTTCGTATTCCTATGATCCAAACGAAGTCATCCAGCTGACATCGGATCGCCGTCTTGCGTTTCCAGTAGGAACTATCATTTACTTCATTTTAACCATATCTATACCGATAGATGAGGACCTTCCTGACGGGCTTTCCAATAAAGCATTATTGTCTCTTCCATTTCCAAGTAAGTGGAAGAAATTAGGCTATGGTAGAAGTTCGACTTCATAAAAGGTCTTTATAAGAATTTATTTTGTTTTGTTTTCTTGGAGGAAAGGTATGTATTAGGTATTGAGGGAGCATGGGTCAAGAATTGTGTAGCCAAGCCACGCCCAGCTATCAGGGCAAAACAACCTTGGACTGAGACTCAGTCGGAGAGATGACATCTTGTCACTCTTTTCTTATTTGACGGAAACAAACTTTTATCAAATAGTTTGTTGTATATTAAGTTACAATAAATAACTGATGGAGATGAGTATGCATATATTCCGAGTACACCCCATCTTTCATTTTGCACGAATGCCCTTGTGGTGTATAGGCTATAGCTGAATCCATGGTGCATTGTTTAGCAAATGTAAGAACGCTGCATCCTTAAAGTCCTTAACCTCTTTAAAAAAGTAAAGGCAGGCTAATTCACCGATTTGATGACGTGGATGATATATGCCTTCATTTAGAACGATTTTATTTAGAGTGTCAAGTTCAAGTAACATTTTGCAAGACATAAGCTTAAAAAGACAATATTTTCATAAAATTATTACTTCTGTAGTAAAGTATTGGACTTTTTTTGTTTCAGTTCTACAGAATCATGTATAATTTAGTTTTGCTTATCAAGACGTAATCAGAAGCATATTCAATTTGCGTGTATATATATATGTATATATATATATATATATATATATATATATATATATATATATATATATATATATAAATTTCTACCTCATACTTGGGATCGAACGCTAGCCCCTTCTAATGAAAGGCCAGGTCGAAACCAACCATGCCACGAGAGGCCATAAAAGGAAATCGGAACCTGACGCTAACTAGCTGTCCGAGGATTTACCTGGCGAGACATCAGTCTCTTACCAGCGAGTTTTACCCGATTTCCCCGGCCCACCACGTGACACAATTGGTAGTAATTCATTCAAATTACCCCTAATGAGTCAATATGGATAAATATCAACACAACATCGTGTTCAAATAGAAATAAATTTCTACCTCATACTTGGGATCGAACGCTAGCCCCTTCTAATGAAAGGCCAGGTCGAAACCAACCATGCCACGAGAGGCCATAAAAGGAAATCGGAACCTGACGCTAACTAGCTGTCCGAGGATTTACCTGGCGAGACATCAGTCTCTTACCAGCGAGTTTTACCCGATTTCCCCGGCCCACCACGTGACACAATTGGTAGTAATTCATTCAAATTACCCCTAATGAGTCAATATGGATAAATATCAACACAACATCATGTTCAAATAGAAATAAATTTCTACCTCATACTTGGGATCGAACGCTAGCCCCTTCTAATGAAAGGCCAGGTCGAAACCAACCATGCCACGAGAGGCCATAAAAGGACATCGGAACCTGACGCTAACTAGCTGTCCGAGGATTTACCTGGCGAGACATCAGTCTCTTACCAGCGAGTTTTACCCGATTTCCCTGGCCTACCACGTGACACAATTGGTAGTAATTCATTCAAATTACCCCTAATGAGTCAATATGGATAAATATCAACACAACATCGTGTTCAAATAGAAATAAATAAATTCCTATGATCCAAAGGAAGTCATCCAGCTGACATCAGATCGCCGTCTTGCGTTTCCAGTAGGAACTCACATCTACTTCATACCAACCATATCTATGCCGATAGATGCGGACCTACCTGGAGGGTTTTCCACTGACGTATATTCGTCTCTTGAATTTGAAAGTAAGTGGAAGAATTTAGGCTATGGTAGAAGTTCGACTTCATAAAAACACTTTCTAAGAATTTACTTTTTGTTTTCTTGGAGGAAAGGTTGGTATTAGGTATTGAGGCAGCATGGGTCAAGATCTGTGCAGCCGAGCCTCGCCCAGCTATCAGGGAAAAACAACCTTGGACTGAGACACTGTCGGAGAGATGACATCTTGCCACTTTTTCCTTATTAGTCGGAAACAAACTTTTATCAAATAGTTTGTTGTATATTAAGTTACAATAAATTCGTCGACAGGTAAAAGTAACATTTCCGATCAACCATTTCGTTAAATAACTGATGGATATGAATACAACCCATCTTTCATTTTGCACGAATGCCATTGTGGTGTATATAGCTGAATCCATGGTGCATTGTTTAGAAAAAGTAAGAACGATGAATCCTTAAAATCCTTAACCTCTTTAAAAAAGTAAAGCCAGGCTAATTCACCGATTTGATGACGTGGATGATATATGCCTTCATTAAGAACGACTTTTATTTCGAGGGCCAAGTTCAAGTAACATTTTGCAAGACATAAGCTTAAAAAGGCAAGATTTTCATAAAATTATTACTTCTGTATTGAAGTATTAGATTTTTTTTTTTAAATTTCTAGAGGATCATGTATAATTTAGTTTTGCTTATCAAAACGTAATTAGAAACATTTAATTTGTCTGTGTATATATATATATATATATATATATATATATATATATATATATATATATATATATATATATATATATATATCGTCAGATTTTCATGAAATTATTACATTTCAGTGGAGAGTAAATGAATCTTCATACATAAATCGTCTACATCTATGTTATCTTATTTGGTTTTTTCCCGAAACCATTATTGATGTTTAGTTTATCTTTTATATAATGTATGTATGTATGTATATTCATATATATATATATATATATATATATATATATATATATATATATATATATATATATATATATATATATATAGATAGATATATATATAAACGTATATATATATATATATATATATATATATATATATATATATATATATATATTTGGGCTCAAGCCATGTCGTCCTGATGGAAGTTCCTATAGGGTAGCTTCCTAGGGTATATTACAACTACGGCGATATTCCCAGAGAATTTACCTTAAGGTACCAGAATTCTAACTCCTGGAGCGAATATCCCTCCTGAAAGGGATATCGCGACACATCAGAGGACGTATTCTTGACACGCCACATGGCAATCTGCATCCCGAACAGAGATTTTGTCTCGCAGGGGGCAGATGGCAAGAAACGAATTCGGGAAAGAAAAAGGGGGAGCCGCTCCCAAGGCTCCCTATCTCCCGATTCGTAAGCGTGCCTGGCGTCAATCCTGGCGCCATTTGTATTCCTTTTTGCGTAGCTTAACAACTCGGTGTTTTTTCCTGTGTTTCTCGCAAATCTTGGATTTATTCTACTTTTAATGGCTTCTCCGTCTTCGTCGGCCTCTGATAAGTTGAGTTCAATGTGTTTTATGTATAAATGTAGGCTCTTGGTAAATTTTTGAGTGATTGATAGGATTAATCTTTGATACAAGAGCCGTAGCCTACCGGAGGCGTCATGGACGCTGTCGCTCGCTAGGTATAAGTTTAGTTAGTCAGAACGACATTCCCGGTTGTTTTGCTTTAATAAATCTTAGCTATTTAGCATTACATAGGATTTCCTTTCGTGCTTAGTATTATTTTGGCGAAGTATTCGCCATTCTGGCCTACACTAGGCCATGTAGCCTAGTCGTTTGGTCCTAGTACTTCATGCATGATTTTAGTTTTTCCGAGTGTAATAAAAATTTTATTGAAGCTTTAGGCTATGTTTTATACATTTAAGATTGTGTGGAATATTTCCAAGATAATATACGAGTGAGTTTCGGTGATTTAGGTAATCGTTTCTCTTGGTGCCTAGGCTAAGTTGCTTATGGAGCCTTAGTATACTTTCTCATACTCCCCGGTTGCTTTCTTTTCTTTGGAGAAGGTATGCAATCCCTTTCCCTCTGTTTAAGCCTTGGGCTTATCCCTAAGTGGTTTTTTCCGAATTAATTTTCGATAAAACTATACTGGGGTGTTACTGTACCTTCCTGTTCCAGTAAGTCTGGTTCAAAGAGGGACAGAACAACAGAGTTTTTAGTCTGAGTCTGTGCTTGTCTGGCTTGGGGTAGAGTCTCCCTCGCTGGCCTGAAACAGACAAAGGTGGCTTAGCCTCCTTAGGTCACTACCGAAGGTTTCTGTGGATATGATTCCTTCTTTTGTGATCTAGCAGACTAGTCCTTGTTGCTGTTCTCGGGGGAGGATAAGTTTCTTTCCCTGGGAGTGGCAACACCTTCCTTGCTTTGGTGCTCTGGGAGCTGGCAAGTATTGCTGGCCTCCCCCCTTAGATCTCCCTTAGGCTAAGATAAGTTTCTTGGCTGCGGGTGATCCGTCACTAAAGCAATGTTGGTAGGACCCTCTTTTGTCCCTTCCCCCTCTATTTCCGTAATGGCCTAGCCATTACAGTACTGTACGTCGTTCTACATCTGGACCTAGTATAGGTTAGGATGTGGAATTGACTCAGCCCCCTGCCGGCCGGCAGAGCTGCCGGCCGGCAAGGGTCTTATATTTTGAGTGCTGCCCGGACATCCCTTGGTCCCTCATCCATGCCTGCCTTTAGAGCCAGATGGCATTGGCCAGGAAGCCTGAATTAGATTCTCCCCTTCCTTATATGCACTCTTTCGGATTGCCGGGCTTGGAGGTAGTGTACACTCTTATCCCGGCATCCATCCTATTTTTCTTCTAGTGCTGTACCCGACCCGGCTGCCAGCCTATGAGGCCAGCAGCCGGGCAGGTGTAGTCCTCTGGTTCTTTTGCTGCCGGCTGGCATCGGTCCTGTACCTTTGCCGGCCGGCTAATGTCAGCCCTTGTCTGCCGGTCACCAAGAGTGTGGCCAGCAGCTGGGTACTACCTTGTGTAGTTGCCGGCCGGCTGCCATTGCCGGCCGACATTGGCTGTTGCCGGCCGGCAATTGCTGCCGACCGGCACATGCATTTGAACCAGAGTTCTGCCGCCTTATAGCTGTTAAGTAGTATACTTTAAAGCTAGTTATGGTGTGTGCCAGCCGGCACGTATCTTCCTATACTGTACTAGTATTCTTCAGTATAACATATACAGTAAGAGGAAAACTATAGTATGGGTTTTGGTACAGCACTGTGTGTTCTAACACTTTTGTGTTTTCTTGCACAGTCCTTTGCTGTTGCCCTACAGATAGGAAAGTGAGTTCTTTCCTGTCTATTATCCAGGATTTTAAAATCATTGCTTAGGTGTGAGCTCCACCTGTTTCCTCTGGAAACTTTGCATTGGTTACTCTAGAAGAGATTAACCATTTGATTTTATTATCTGGAAGGCTGCAGCAATGGGTTGTGAGGGAAACACAAGTGTGTGTCTTTCCTTTCTGAATTGTTATGCTATACTATGCATATCCAGTGATACATAGTTCACTTGATACTCATGGAAATTTCTTCTCTTTACAGAAGGACCCCCCGAAGTGCGGAAGTGCTTTCTGCAACGTCCGCAGCAAGAACCTCTGCGGACATGAGTTTTGTAGGAGACACGCAGCATGCGCTGTCTCCAGGGATGATCTCCGGTATTGGGACCCTCAGGTATGTACTGTGTGCACTAACCTGATTACTGAGGCCTTTGATTCCCCTAGGACGGCGGAATCAAGGGATATAGCTAGGAAGAAGCTTCGTACCTGGGTAAGGGGCTTCCAAAAGAACACTTCTGGCCCTTATCTTCCAAGTGAGAAGATGAGGGCGTATCTTTTCCCTAAGGCATCAGCTGATGCAGTGATTCCCCAGCCTCAAGAGGAGATCCCCCAAGTTCAGATCCAGGTGGATGCTGAAGTCGCGGTCGCGATGCAAGACATCCAGTTAGATGACAGGATGTCTGATGTGGACGAGCGTCTGGAGGAAGACCTCCTGGCAGAAGCCCAGGATGAAGTTCAAGCCCCAGACGTTGTAGAGGAAGAGGTCGACGAGGTGTCGGCTACTCCGGTTCAGATTCCGGAGCCTATTCCCTCAACATCGGCCGGTCTCCCAGTAGAGCTGGGACAGGCCCTCTCTTCTATTGTTGGAATGATCCAACAAATGCAGAAGGAGAATCAGGAGAAGGCGGCTGCAATGGAACTGCGAATGCAGTGCCTTGCAGAATCACATGGGCCCCAGAAAAAGCTCAATGTGAAAGACCTTCCCTTGTGCTCAGATGCTAACCCATGGAGGTATGCTGAGCACATGCCGATGACGACGGGAAAGATCGTCATCTCGGATAAGCTGGGCTCAGTTCCCCTGGAGGAGGTGGAATTCTGGCCAAGCAAGGCATCATATCCGGACTGTTTTGTCCGGTTGAGGAAGGAACCAGCTTCAAAGGAGGAGACAGAGCCGAAGGAGGTCATAGTGATGGACCATGCTAAGGCTCAAGCTCTACTTTCATCCTCGATGAAAGAGAGGGGCTTCTCTAACTCAAAGGTAGCAGCATTGAACAGGAAGCTCCCTTCCTTTGTGTCCTTGCTTACTAGAGCCTTCCCCTTTTTACAGAAAGGGTTTGCGGCTGTACTAAAAGCAGTCGAGGCCGGCAAGCCTTGCCCCTCCCTAGAGGAGTGTAAACCCTTGTCGCTGGCCCTGCCTATGGACCACAAAGACTGGAAGGACGTCCATCTTACGTTCTCAGTTGGAAAGTTGGAGGCTGATATTGCCGGACGTCAGTTCGGCGAGGACCTCCCTAAGCTGTCTGACTTTCTTTTGCGAAGAGAGTTCGAGACAAAAGAAAGACTGGCTGCCTCAATGTCTCTTCAGACTACTCTCGAGACGATGGCAAGTGACCCCAAGGTCCATGAAATGTTCATGGTGGTGGCCAAGACTCATCTGGCCACAGTGACGAAGGACCTTTATGGCTTCGTCAAGGCAAGGAGAGCTTGTAGGGAGTTCGTGTTCACCTCGGCTACGGTGAGGCACGAGCCAAGGAAACTAATCTCCTCCAACATTTGGGGAAAAGACCTTTTCCCTACCGACTTGGTCAAAGAAGTTGTTGATAAGGCCGCCTTGGAGAATAGAAACCTTCTCCAGAAGTGGGGCCTGGCTATCAAAAGAAAGTCTTCCCCGGATGAGGGTCCTCAACCGAAGAGGAAGACTATGAGGACTAAGCTACCATCTCGGCCAGCCAAGCCTGTTAGACAGCAACTGCAACTGCAATTGCCATTGCCCCCAGTGCCCCAGATCGTGGCACAAACCCCGACCACTTTTCAGTGGGTACCCCAGGCCGTGTCGACACAGTCCATGGCATTCACCCCAGCGTTCGAAGGGCAGTCTACTTCCTTTCGAGCAAAGCCTAGAGGAGCAGCCAGAGGCTAGTCTAGACGCCCCTCAAGAGGAAGGGGATTCAGGGGTGGTCGTGGTCAGGAAGGCAAGACCTCAGGACGGCAGTCCAAGTGAGGTGATACCGGTAAGAGGGAGACTTCTGAAATTTTGGGATCAGTGGACCTTCGATCCCTGGGCCCACAGCCTACTCAAGAATGGACTGGGCTGGAGCTGGTACAGTACTCCACCCCCGTGCCTTCGGTTTTTCCAACACTCCACCCCCGTTATGGAGGAGTACGTTCAAGAACTGTTGGAGAAAAAAGGTGATCCGAAGGGTGAAGCCCATCAATTTCTAAGGGAGGCTGTTTTGTGTTCCCAAGAAAGACTCGGAAAAGCTCAGAGTCATTCTGGAGTTGTCACCACTCAACAAGTTCATAGTGAATTGCAAATTCAAAATGCTAACACTGCAACACATAAGGACCTTACTGCCCAAGAGGGCATATTCCGTCTCTATAGACTTGTCAGACGCCTATTGGCACATTCCAATCAGCCATCGACTCTCCCCCTACCTAGGGTTCAGGCCACAACGAAGACTATACGCCTTCGGAGCCATGCCATTCGGGCTAAACATAGCCCAAGGATTTTTACGAAGCTTGCGAGCGTAGCTCTCAAACAATTACGCCTAAAGGGAATTCAGGTAGTAGCCTACCTGGACGACTGGTTGGTGTGGGCAGCATCCGAGACAGAATGCTTGCAAGCTTCCAGTCAAGTGATCCAGTTCCTAGAGTACCTAGGCTTCAAGATCAACAGAAAAAAGTCTCGACTTTCTCCATCTCAAAAGTTCCAGTGGCTGGGAATCCACTGGGACCTTTTGTCACACCGTTTCTCCATCCCGGCGAAGAAAAGGAAGGAGATAGCGGGTTCTGTCAAGAGACTTCTAGATTCCGAAAGGATATCAAGACGCGAGCAGGAGAGGGTACTGGGCTCTCTCCAGTTTCCTTCGGTGACAGACCCAGTGCTAAGAGCACAGCTAAAGGATGCAACCGGAGTTTGGAGAAGTTATGCATCAAACGCGCGAAGAGATCTGAGAAGACCATCCGCTTCGGCTAAGTACTCTTCTCAGGCCTTGGTCCCAAGCCAGACATCTAAAGAAGTCGGTTCTTCTTCAGCCACCTCCCCCGTCGGTGACGATTCACTCAGACGCCTCGAAGGAGGGATGGGGAGGTCACTCTCATCGGAAAAAAGTCCAGGGGACTTGGTCCAAGCTATTCAAGACCTTTCACATAAAACTTTCTAGAAGCTATGGCAGTGCTCCTTACCTTAAAGAAAGTCTCCCCGCGTCACTCGATCCACATAAGGTTGGTGATGGACAGCGAGGTAGTTGTGAGATACTTGAATCGACAAGGATCGAGGTCACCACCTCTCAACCAGGTGATGTTGGCCATCTTCCGATTGGCGGAAAAGAAGAAGTGGTACCTGTCGGCAGTTCACCTTCAAGGAGTCCGCAATGTGATGGCGGACGCTCTATCCACGTTCACACCGATAGAGTCGGAATGGTCCTTAGACGCAGGATCATTCTCCTTCATTCTGAATCAAGTCCCAGAACTGCAAATAGACCTATTTGCGACGAAAGACAACAAGAAGTTGCCCCTGTACGTGCCCCGTACGAGGACCCCTTAGCGGAAGCAGTGGACGCGATGTCCCTCGACTGGAACAGATGGTCCAAGATTTATCTGTTCCCTCCTCACAACCTTCTGTTGAGGGTCCTCAACAAACTGAGATCCTTCAGGGGTAGCGGCAATAGTGGCCCACAAGTGGCCGAACAGCGTGTGGTTCCCCCTGGCATTGGAACTGTAGCTGAAGTTTGTACCGTTACCAGATCCAGTTCTGACCCAGCGAGTCCAGAAGTCAACTGTCTGCGCTTCATTACAGAAAACCCGAACCCTGCAGCTCATGATTTTCTCTCCCTAGCGGCGAGAAAGCGTTTCGGGATTTCGAAAGCCAGCATAGACTTCCTTGAGGAATATAAGTGCAAATCTACTAGAAGGCAATATGAGTCATCTTGGAGAAAATGGGTGGCCTTTTGTCAAGGCGAAGAATCCGCAGGAGATCTTGACAGACTTCTGCTTATCTTTCTTCTCCACCTCCATGGTCAAGGATTGGCAGCTAACACGATTTCAGCGTGTAAGTCTGCTTGGACAAGACCCATTCTATATGCCTTCCAGGTCGACCTAGGTAACGAGATCTTTAATAAAGTCCCGAAAGCCTGCGGTAGGCTCAGACCTTCAGCACCTCCAAAGCCCATTTCATGGTCTTTAGACAAGTTCTTCATTTCGCTTCTCTGTTGAGCAATGAAGAGTGTGCGTTAAAGGATTTGACACAAAAAGTTATTTTCCTATTTGCACTCGCGTCCGGGGCCAGGGTTAGTGAGATTGTAGCCCTCTCGAGAGAGGCAGGTCGTGTTCAGTTCCCGGATGGGGGAGAACTGAACCTGTTTCCAGATCCTACGTTTCTCGCCAAGAATGAGTTACCCACCGACAGGTGGGGTCCCTGGAGAATCTGCCCTCTGAAAGAAGATGCATCTCTATGTCCAGTAGAATGCCTAAAGGTCTATCTTCATAGAACTTCAGACTTCAAGGGTGGTCAACTATTCAGGGGAGAAACATCAGGCTCAAATTTATCTCTGAATCAACTCAGAGCGAAAATCACATATTTTATTCGCAGAGCGGATCCTGACAGTACACCCGCAGGTCATGATCCGAGGAAAGTTGCCTCATCCTTAAATTTCTTTAATTGTATGGATTTTGAACATCTCCGTTCATACACTGGCTGGAAGTCTTCCAGAGTGTTCTTTCGCCACTATGCGAAGCAAGTAGAGGAACTAAAGAGATCTGTGGTAGCAGTGGGTCGCGGTGTTAACCCTACTGTTTAACTCTGCGAGGAACAGTGGTCTTAATTGGGACGATTAATTCCAGGGTGAGTGTGTAGTTACATACTGTACTACAAACTAAGTGAGGGCACTGTGTTGCCCATGTAGACTGTTCCATTTCCAAAGGTGAACCTAGCATAAGTGCAGACATGTGTGCCGAGCGTTTCTAACGCTAATGTCATTGATTTGTAATACAGACTTTTATGACTTTGATACCTCGGTATCTTAAAAGTGGCATTTAATGTTTTTCTTTCAGACAAACAAGTTCTGTTTACTATCATACTTATGCTTAAAGTTTTGGGTTATCCTCTTCTTATGTATATATATATATATATATATATATATATATATATATATATATATATATATATATATATATATATATATAATTGTGGTTAACCTGTCTATTTATTGCCTGTCAATAAACTGGTTCTTGAGAACCTTGCGTCTCCTTCACCTGTGTCAATTTATTGGTATAATTGAGCATTCATTCTATGTATCTTATCTGGGATAATTCTGATAGAATTGTTCCTTTATGCAAGCTATGTTGCATTGGTTTATGCTTTCCCTTAACGGGAGGACCCCGTCCCATAAGGGGACGATGGCGGTTTTACTAGTTTCCTCCTATGCGGATATAAACCTTTGTCCAATACAAGTATTGTGCGGAGAACTGGTCGATATTTCATATTGACGCAGTGGTTCTTTACAAACTATGCTTTACTTAATATAGGGCGAGACCACTATATTAGCTTGCCTGGTATTCATACATAGGTATATGTACTCTTCGAGACTTTTCCAGAGTCTAGTAGGACTCTTCTCTGTAGGGGGCAGGAAGCTCTAACATGGTTTATAGTTAGTTGAAAAGATGTATAACGGTAACATCTTAGGTCTCTAGGTCTACTCGACCGGGAAAAATTACATCCGGGGAGTACGTGCCGTACTCCCCGGATGTTCTGAGAATCCACAGATACAGTAATGCTCTGGTATACTTCCATCAGGACGACATGGCTTGAGCCCAAAAAACAGATTTTGAGCGAAGCGAAAAATCTATTTTTGG
Organism: Palaemon carinicauda; assembly: GCF_036898095.1. NCBI lineage: Eukaryota > Metazoa > Arthropoda > Malacostraca > Decapoda > Palaemonidae > Palaemon > Palaemon carinicauda. The sequence continues at coordinate 31,621,484 of NC_090762.1, forward strand.
GTGAGATGGCCATGTCGTCCTGATGGACCCGCCCTTGCCTTTCTAAGAAAGGGCTGTAGGACCCTCCCTACATACAGTATCTGTAGCACCTCGTGTACGCTACAAGGAATACAGATGGCGCCCGGATTGGCGCCAGGCACGCTTACGAATCGGGAGATAGGGAGCCTTGGGAGCGGCTCCCCCTTTTTCTTTCCCGAATTCGTTTCTTGCCATCTGCCCCCTGCGAGACGAAATCTCTGTTCGGGATGCAGATTGCCATGTGGCGTGTCAAGAATACGTCCTCTGATATGTCGCGATATCCCTTTCACGAGAGATACTCGCTCCAGGAGTTAGAATTCTGGTACCTTAAGGTAAATTCTATGGGAATATCGCCGTAGTTGTAATATACCCTAGGAAGCTACCCTATAGGAACTTCCATCAGGACGACATGGCCATCTCACCCAAAAATAGATTTTTTCGCTTCGCTCAAAATCCGTTTTATATATATATATATATATATATATATATATATATATATATATATATATATATATATATATACAGTATATATACATATGTGTGTGTGTGTGGAGAGAGAGAGAGAGAGAGAGAGAGAGAGAGAGAGAGAGAGAGAGAGAGAGAGAGAGAGAGAGAGAGAGAGAGAGAGCATAATACATGCCACGAAGTATGCTGTGCTTAGTTCATTAAAGATGGTAGATTTAACAACTTCATCTTACCTTTGTTATGGCCAGTAATTGGAGCTTTTGTTCTCTCAGTAGATTTATCTGTTGTTATGATCTGTATTAACCAAGGGGATTATCCTTGGCAGAACAATGAATTTAAAATCTCGACATAAGCTCTTGATATTTTCTTCAAGATATCTATAAATAATATCGTTCTGTATGCTTAGGAGTATACATATAAATATACATATACATATATATATACATACATATATATATATATATATATATATATATATATATATATATATATATATATATATATATATATATATATTCAGCACTCTCAATATGATTGTTTTAGTTCCTAAATTAAACTGAAAATGTATAAAAAGATAAGGATGCGGGAAAGCATCGTTAATTCTGAATCAAGAAAGTGACATCAAATCACGAAGAGAAAGAAAATATGTTAGTTTCACCTGCTTATATTCTTAAGAGTGGTTAAACTTTTTTTTTTTATCCACAGTAAATTGTGATGACCTCGGAATGACTTCAGAGGAGAACACATGGGGAAGGGAAAAGCGAGATACAGCAGCACCAAGTGTAGGCAACCTTGCCGGAGGAGACAGGTGAGTGAGTTAATACTACTAGTCAAACGAGCATCACTTAGTTGTTAATTTCACGTGTGTATATCTCTGATCTGAATTCAAAAGACCATTCAGAGATCATCAGTATCCTACTGAATTCACACGCTTCATGCATAGCCATGACCTAGAAAATGTTCAAGTTCGAAATCACTGACTTCCACTTCTTTATCTTGCAGGGAAGTCTTGTACAAAATAGTGGAGAATAACCTCAACACCGTGGGGATCAACGGGAAAGCCTGTATGCTGAGGGCCATTTGCGAAATGTTTGTCGAACCTTTGGAGCATCATGGCTTGATAGGGGAATTTATTGAAGTTTTCTTCAGGTAAGATAAACAGGAGCTTGTTATTAATGAATGATTACATGATTATGCAGTGCGAATTCACAAAGTATTTTCCACAAGTTATAACCAGTTGTTTGTTTTTTAAATAGTTCTAATTTCTTTGCAGTCTATGCTAATATTTTACGACAACCGAATTATAAGGATTGAGAAGTTCAATTAGATGTGCTGTTGAATTTTGATCTGGAAATTTTATTGTAATTTATTTCTAACCTTGATATGCTTTGTTAGGCAGTATTGACTGACGGCTCTAACATGAGGGCCCATTTTAATCAACCGCCTTGACTGAATATATTTCTATTTATTTAGATGAATTTTTTAGTATGCTTTAAAGCATTGCATGGCCTCTCTCTCTCTCTCTCTCTCTCTCTCTCTCTCTCTCTCTCTCTCTCTCTCTCTCTCTCTCTCTCTCTCTCTCTCTCTCCACATATCCCGATATGATTAATTTCTTATTTCAGCCCAAGCCGTAAACACGAAAATGACGAAAGACTGTCAGAGTATACAAAAGCTGAATTGGAAGGAAAATCTACTCAGCGATGTGAGAAGTATCACGAAGCCTGTCCGTACTCTTTCTTCGTGTCGGGGTCAAGAAATGAGACACTTGCTTTAGATACTCGGTAAAGTTATTACTGTTTGTCTGTACCTTATATTTAACTTGACGTTTAGAATATCATCATTAACTAGACATATTATTATTAAGAGTACTATATGCCAGGAATGACATTACTTGATATTTTTGTACAGGCCTTCGTATTCCTATGATCCAAACGAAGTCATCCAGCTGACATCGGATCGCCGTCTTGCATTTCCAGTAGGAACTGACATTTACTTCGTACCAACCATATCTATGCCGATAGATGCGGACCTTCCTGTCGGGTTTTCCAATGATGCAATATTGTCTCTTCCATTTATAAGTAAGTGGAAGAATTTAGGCTATGGTAGAAGTTCGACTTCATAAAAACACTTTCTAAGAATTTACTTTTTGTTTTCTTGGAGGAAAGGTAGGTATTAGGTATTGAGGCAGCATGGGTCAAGATCTGTGCAGCCGAGCCTCACCCAGCTGTCAGGGAAAAACAACCTTGGACTGAGACACTGTCGGAGAGATGACATCTTGCCACTTTTTCCTTATTTGTCGGAAACAAACTTTTATCAAATAGTTTGTTGTATATTAAGTTACAATAAATTCGTCGACAGGTAAAAGTAACATTTCCGATCAACCATTTCGTTAAATAACTGATGGATATGAATACAACCCATCTTTCATTTTGCATGAATGCCATTGTGGTGTATATAGCTGAATCCATGGTGCATTGTTTAGAAAAAGTAGGAACGATGAATCCTTAAAATCCTTAACCTCTTTAAAAAAGTAAAGCCAGGCTAATTCACCAATTTGATGACGTGGATGATGTATGCCTTCATTAAGAACGACTTTTATTTCGAGGGCCAAGTTCAAGTAACATTTTGCAAGACATAAGCTTAAAAAGGCTAGATTTTCATAAAATTATTACTTCTGTATTGAAGTATTAGATTTTTTTTGTTTCATTTCTAGAGGATCATGTATAATTTAGTTTTGCTTATCAAAACGTAATTAGAAACATTTAATTTGTCTGTGTGTGTGTATATATATATATATATATATATATATATATATATATATATATATATATATATATATATATATATATATATATATATATATATATATATATATATATATATATATATATATATATATATATATAGTTCATTAAAGATGGCAGATTTAACAACTTCATCTTTCCTTTGTTATGGCCAGTAATTGGAGCTTTTGTCCTCTCAGTAGATTTATCTGTTGTTATGATCTGTATTAACCATGGGGACTATCCATGGCCGGACAATGAATTTAAAATCTCGACATAAGCTCTTGATATTTTCTTCAAGATATCTATAAATAATATCGTTTTGTATGCTTAGGAGTATACATATAAATACACACACACACACACACACACACACACATATATATATATATATATATATATATATATATATATATATATATATATATATATATATAGATATTTATATATATGTATATATATATATATATATATATATATATATATATATATATATATATATATATATATATATATATATATATATATATATATATATATATATATTTAGCACTTTCAATATGATTGTTTTAGTTCACAAATTAAACTGAAAATGTATAAAAAGATATAGATGCTGGAAAGCATTGTTAATTCTGAATCAAGAAACTGACATCATATCACGAAGAGAAAGAAAATAAGTTAGTTTCATCTGCTTATATTCTTAAGAGTGGTAAACCTTTTTTCTATC